>NW_025335761.1:67635328-67686242 GCF_004798865.1 Varanus komodoensis
ATACAGGAATGTGAGGGGATGTCACATGGAGATGGGTAGAGACCTGTTCTCCCCTGCAGAGGAAGGCAGGACGCGCTCCAAGGGAGCCAAGCTCAGGGAACCCAGGTTCCATTTGGATGCCAGGAAGCACTTCCTGACAGTCAGGACCCTGAGGGTGTGGAATGGGCTTCCCCGGGAGGTGGTTGAGGCCCCATTGGTGCAGGTGTTCAAGGATAGGCTGGACATCTACATGGTGGGCATGTCGTGAGCGGAGCCGGCTGGTGCTGGAGGTCTGACTAGATGGCCCGGGAGGCCCCTTGACTCGCTCTGTTTCTATGTTTCTATGTTTCTTCTTTTCTCAAGGCTGAACATGCCCAGTTTTCCCAGTCTCTCCTCACAGGGCAGTGTTTCCAAACCCTGGACCATTTTTGTTGCCCTCCACTGGAGCCTTTCTAATTTGTTTGCATCTTTCTGAAATCTTGGTACCCAGAACTGGGCACAGCACTCCAGATGAGATCTGAATAGTGCTCTTCGACAGGAGTGCTAGCCATACCAGCCAGAAACTCTCCCAGAGCTCCCTAGAAACTATCCAGATTCATTTGCCTCTGGGGATGTACATTCTAAACCTCCGTAGGAAGTGATCCGACCATGACAAGGGCGCTGATGCTAATCCCCTACTTCCAGATCACCACTCTCCTCTCCAGTCAAGAAAACCAGGTCCAGGGCAGGACCTTCTGCATGCATTGGGCTGATGACATTTCGAGACAGCCCCATGGATGGCATGGCAGCCATGAAGTCCTGAACCTCCCCATATAAAGCAGTCTTGGCATGGATGTTAAGAGACACCATCGTTCTGGAGATCCTCAACATCAGGTCCGAGGCCACTCCATCAGTGCAGGCAGGAAATCCGATGGGCAGTGGGGTGGGTGGTAGACCAAGGCAATTCCTAACCTGCGTCAAGCTCCCAGCACAAGCTTCAAGCCCTCAAGACCCATACTTGAGTGAACAGGAAGCCTAGAGAGGGAGAGCATATTCCTGTGGAGGATGGCCACCCCCACCCCAGCTCTGGAGCCCATACTGGTGCTGCACCAAGTATGCAGGAGGGCGTTGCTGAAACAGAGGGACCCCTCCCAGCTCCCCCACCCAGGTCTCAGTGAAGCCATCCAGGTCAGACTCACTCACACCCGAGCTATGGAGAAAGGAGGCCTGACCGGGCTTCCAGCAGCAGCACTGCCAGAGCCGAGGGCCAGGTGCTAAGGCTGCCAGGACATCCGGCTGGCGGAAGAGCCAGAGGAGGGGATAGCTGCGAGGTATCTAGCCGGGCTCGCTGATCCCCCAGCACCGTACCTGACCCTGTGCATGACCGCAGTAACAGGGGCTCCACCTTGCTCCCCAAAGTTGCCCAGAAACATAATAAAAATGTGTATGATAAAACCAATAAAAACAGTAAAACAAACCAGCTGCGACACCCCTAAGCTGATCAGTGGCAACTGCTGTGAGACGGCCCGCTTCCCCCACCCAAGCCCAGCACCCGAGCAGCCACCAAACAGGCCCCAAGCAAGCGATGCCCTCGGGCCCCCTTTGGCCCGCCCTTGGTCTTGGCTCCTCCCCGAAGCCGCGGCTGCTGGCGGGGCCCTGGCTGGCGCGCAGCTGTTGCCTCCCCAGCCAGCCAGCCAGGCAGGGCAGGCTCTGCTCCGGCTGTGCCCTTGGCCCTGCTCACGCCCGCCTTGGCCTTGGCTTTCGGTGAGGTCCGCAGCCCACCGCTTTTCTCGCATGCCAGAGGGCAGCGTGCCACCCCGGCCCCCAGCCCGGGATCCAGACAGGATCCATGAGGGAGGGAGCTCCCAGCAGCACAGACAGTGGAGCAGACCATGCTGCTGCCCCCACACTTCCCGCCCAGGCACTCCGGGGGCATCCGTGCCCAGACCCACCCCCGCAGGCAGAGCAGCTGCGGGGAGAGGCGACTGCCCACTCCCCTCGGCCTGCGAAGCTGCCATCCATCTGGTTCCCTTTCTTGCCACACAATCATTTCATGATGGCTTTAAGGAACCTGGGGAATTAATCTTGCCCTTCATTTTAAAGCATCATTGGCACCACCACGGCTAAGAGGCTCCCCATGTCCTCCTTATTGTGGCCTTTTTTATTGCTGTCAGATAAATTAGTCTGGACCTCATTAAGGGATGAATGTATTGCAGAAGCGACAGCACAGTTTGGGGAAACACCAAGAATGCTAAGTAGGAGCAAAGTATGCCGGCGCTGGCTGGCCTTCAGTCCAGGTCTGCGTCGCTTCCCTCCTTGGGTGTCCACCAAAGCAGTGCTGCAGGTGAGGAAGAAGAAGCTTCATTTGCTGTTCAGAAAGAGCCTGCATGGCGGCTGTGAAATGCACCACAGGCGAGAGGCAGAAGCAACCCCCAGCATTAGAAGCAAAGCGGCTGTGCCCCAGGAGGACTCCAGTCCAGCGAAACAATGTCGTTCAGTCGCAAAGTCGCACCTGACTATTCACGGCCCCACGGACAACATTCCTCCCGACTCTCCTGTCCTCCACCATCCCCCGGCGTCCACCCAAGCCCACACCCACCTCCCCAGTGACCCCATCCAGCCACCCCAACCTCTGCCGTCCCCTTCTCCATTTGCCATCGATCATTCCCGGCATCAGGCTCTTCTCCAGGGAGTCCGTCCTTCTCCTTAGGTGGCCAAAGTATTTGAGCTTCAGCTTTAGTACCTGACTTTCGAAAGAGCAGCCTGGGCTGATTTCCTTTAGGACTGACTGATTCGATCTCTTTGCAGTCCAAGGGGCTCGCAGGAGTCTTTCTCTTCGCTGGCAGTTGCCAGCCTGACGCTAACTAGGAATGTTTCAGAAATTATTGTCAGTCCTTTTCCAATCAGAATCTACATGGCTCACACTTCCTGGAATGGAAAACAAACCCTAACACAATATTCTGCCTGTGCCTGGATGTCTGTGGTGCCAACCCTGGAACAAAAACAAAATATGGACGCATTCAAAGATACGGATAAAAATGGGTGCTTTTGCAAAATGCACACAAACACTCTTCAAGCAATGAGGACAAACAAATTTAACAAAATGCACAACTGATGTGTACTTTCGGGGAAAAGACATTTCCATGTGGAAACAAACAAAAACAAAGCTCACAACTTGCTGCAGACACCAGTGAGAACAAGCTTCACGGGGGCGTCCAGAGAAGCTCTGCGGGCTCCGGTCCAGCTGATCTGCACAGCCCAGGCGGGCGCCCTGGCTGTGCCTGGCTTGGGGCTGGGCTGGTGAAAGCACCTGCGGAAAGACGAGGCAGCACCTGCTTTTCCTCCCTTAATTACTCGCTGCTTTTACCTTGCAGCTGGGAGGTGCTGAATATTTGGGGCACCCCTTTATTGGAATGCAGCTCCAGCTGCTGCTGCTTTAGAAAGGGCACTTGCATGCTTTCCGGAACACCAGCCTGTTTTATGCTGCATCCATAGAAGTATCACTTCCAAATCACAAGCAGTACTAGTTCCCCTCAACTCAGGCCTCATCTGGAGTCCCGGGTCCAGGTCTGGGCACCACAGTTTAAGGAAGATGCGGACAGGCCAAGCTGGAAAGGGTTCAGAGCAGGGCCCCGTGGCTGATCCAGGGGTGGAAACAGCGTGTCACCAGCTGAGTTACTCCCTTGAACAATCACCAGCCATAGACCACTTTCCAAGCCAATTCCTTTACTGCTCCCAAATACAAATTGCCCAGGATGGTTCTCTGAGCTTGCGCAGAAAAGTCTGTTGAACCCAGTCTGGTGCTGACCTCCAGGCACTCTCCTCATGAACATGCCTGGCCTCCAAGCCCCTGGGAGGGCTTCTCTGAGGGCAAGCTGGCCTCCGCTCCCTGCACTGATCCTTCAGTTGTGCCTCCACCTCCGCTGACATTTTGCCATGGGGTCGGGGGGAGGGGCTGGTCTGTGCCTGAGAAGTCCTTGTCCTCAGAGACCCCCCCCCACAGGCAGGACATCTGGGCCCCTCCCAGGAACTGCCTGGCTCAGCAGTGAGATAATCAAGCATCTCAGGATCCTGACCGGGCCCATCCTCCTCAATCTCACTGCTTCACTTTCCAACTCGGAATCATTGTCTGGAATGCAGCCAGCAGTCCATGGGAACGATTGTCCAAAAGCACCATCCTTCTGCCTCCCAGCACAAAGCTCTATGAGGGGAGATGGACAGATCTGAGCATGTTCAGCCTCGAGGAGAGGAGACGGAGGGGAGATGCCGCAGCACTCTGCAAGGACTTGGAAGGCAGCCCCGAAGTGGAGGCCTGGCTCTCTTCTCCATCACCCCAGAGTGCAGGACACAGAATAACAGGCTCCAATTACTGGGATCCAGATTCTGGCTGAACATCTGGAAGAACTCCCTGACCACTGGAGCAGTACAGCAAGGGGACCAGTGACCTTGGGCAGTTGTGGGCCCTCCCACCACGGAGGCATTCAAGATGCCGCTGGAGAGCCAGCTGAGAGGGATGGTTTCACTGGCAGGTCTGCACTGAGCAGGGGGTTGGGCCCGATGGCCTTCATGGTCCCATTCAAATCTATTATTCTATGATACCAAGCATAACAATCTAAAATTATTTATATATATTAGAAGAAAGAAACCAGCTAAAGAGGCAGTTCACCACTGGATGATAGCAGAATCAGAAGAGTCCTAAAGGAGGAGAGTGACAGGTTTTATTTTCCTGGGCTCCAAGATCACCGCAGATGGGGACTGCAGGCAAGAAATTAAAAGACGCTTGCTCCTGGGGAGGAAAGCTATGGCAAATCTAGACAGCATACTAAAAAGCAGAGACATCACCCTGCCAACAAAAGTGCGTATAGTCAAGGCGATGGTTTTCCCAGTTGCAACATGTGGCTGTGAGAGTTGGACCATAAGGAAGGCTGAGTGCCGAAGGATTGAGGCCTTTGAGTTGTGGTGCTGGAGGAGACTCCTGCGAGTCCCTTGGACCGCAAGGCGATCAAACCGGTCAGTCCTAGAGGAGATCAACCCTGACTGCTCTTTAGACGGCCAGATACTGAAGATGAAGCTCAAATACTTTGGCCACCTAATGAGAAGGAAGGACTCCCTGGAGAAGACCCTGATGCTGGGAACGATTGACTGCAAAAGAAGAAGGGGGCGGCAGAGGATGAGGGGGCTGGATGGAGTCAGTGAAGCAGTCGGCATGAGCTTAGGTGGACTCCGGGGGATGGTGGAGGGCAGGAAGTCCTGGAGGAATGTTGTCCTTGGGGTCGCGATGGGTCGGACACGACTTCGTGACTAACAAGAACAAAGGGAGGATAAGGAGAATGCATAGAAATGGAATGGATTCCTTTTAGCCAGTGGTCACCGCAAAGGACACAAGATGGATCTCTGTACTTGGAAATTTATACTGAGGAAGGGAGTCTGACGAAGTTAGAGAGAGGATGGTGATAAAGCATGACATTTTCATCTTTCCTGAAAAAACGGAAGTTAATAACTCACTGGCCTGTGATGTATCCGTCCTAGAGTAAATCTGGAATCCAAACAGGGAATTGCTTGTCTCCTTACAAAACTGTGTAGCATGCCCCTGGGACCAGCCTCTGCACCACCAGCCTGGGAATTTTTCATAAGGAATCCACGAGGATCCCAGAAATTGTAGGCTGGTTAACTTAACAGCTGTTCTGCATAAATTGGTGACATGCATTATTAAAGCAGAATCAGAAACAGTGTAGAACTAAAACCCCTGCCAAAGAATGCGTCCCTTGGCTGCTGCACGGCAATGCCTGTCTCACAACCATTTGGAGCTCTTTGAGCGAGCCCCTGCGAGGCAGGCACCGTTTAATTGGACTTCAAGCAGCTTTTTACAAATTCCCTCACCAAAGACTCCTGTGCAAACTCAAAAGTCATGCAGTAAGAAGGGAAGTCGCCCTGTGGACCAGTAACCAGTCAAAGAGCATAAAACAGAGTGGCAACAAATGGAAATTTTCTCCCGGCTGAGTGTGGCAACTGTGGGTTTCCACCCCACACGGATCTGTATCAAGGCCAAGCCTTTTCCACATACTCAGCAAGAGAGACAGCAATGACTTTAAGGGGGGGCGAGAATCCACGGGTTCTAGTGAGGAAGGCTCTGCTGCGTGAGAGGCGGCATGGCTCCATGCGCCAGTTGCCGAGGGATACAAGTGGGCAGTCCTGTTGACTCCATCCTGTTCCCGTTGGATTATCCCTCTGAATGCTGTGTGGGCAGGGTGCTGGATGGGATGGGCCTTAGGTCCAGTCCAGGATGGCTCTTCTTCACATGAAGTGCACACCCGTATCGGCAGGTTTGCTCCCACGGCCACGCTCTCCGAGCAGGCAGGCCTCCCTCCAGCTCTTCACCGAGCCCCGGTGCTGCCCAGTCGGGACGGCTCCCGGCTTCTCCTCGCAGCCAAAGGAATCACACTTCGTGCGTAGCTACTCTGCAGCTGCCCTCAGATAGAAGAAGAATTCTTTGGTGTTCCGAACAAGCCATCTCCATAAGTGGCAGTTTAACATGCTAAGAATGATTACGGCTAGGCTAGGACTATATTCTTAATCAGTCGTCAAAAGCTCCATTTATTCAGTAAATAAACGAGTCCCTTGCACAGATCCCTCGCAGCACGAGGCAGCAAAGTTCCTTTCTCTTCCCTTCTGCTTGGATCTCCCTCCACAGGCACAGCCATTTCAGAAAGATTAGCACTCCGAATATTTTTCATAAACTGTTTTTATTAAACATTAATATAATTGCAAAGGCAATGAACCAAAGCAAATCTTCCATAGAGAAGTCACTTTCCTGAGGTTTGGAAGATGCATTTCAAGGAGTTCAGAGAGGAAGCAGGAAGGAATTTCGTGGAGTTGCCCGAGAGGCCACACAGAGCACCAGCAGAGCCGGCAGCGGGGCGGAAAGGGGCCTTCGGCTGCTAGCAGGCTGCTGCTCCTGCCACAGCCAGCTGCCTGGCAAGGAGGGTCCCATCCGGGGTGACTCGGAGCACCTCGCCGCAGGGGCACCAGACCCCAGCAGCCCACGCGCCAGGCAGCCGAGTGGCGCACCTCATTTCCCAGAAGTGCCATTTCCCCCCCACTGCTTGCCTGGCCCAGCAAGTGCCACCAGCTGCTCCACACACGCAGCGTCTGCCTGCAAATGGGTCCATGCGGGCACCTCCCTGGCTCCTGGGCAGCCAGAGGGCCCTGGGGGCTCCCGGCCAGGCTCTGCTGCTGCACAGACCAGCCTGAGCCTCAGGCGCCACGTGCTGCACGGCACAGTCCTGGCCACCTTTCCAGGTGTCCTCCCCACCACGGCTTGGTGGAAATGCAAGAGACCCCTGCTGACCCAGCACAAAGCAGAGGACCAGTGCGGGGGGGGGGGCTGCCCTATGCCCCCCCCAGGCTGCTGTGCCGCAAATGGCTTCCCGGTGGGCATGTCTGAGGATGGCCCACCCTGCCCTCCTGTGCTCCCGCCTGCCTCTGCGTGGAGGCATCTGGCCCTTGCTAAGCTCCCCCACCCCGGCACCAGGGAAGGGCCAGTGAGCACCGACGCCTGCAAGCTTCGGCCTGAGTTCAGTGCTCATCAGAGGTGGCCGACTCCCAACTGGTCCGGGCAACTCTCACGGGCGTTTCCAGGATTCCGTCAGGATCCTTGAATCAGGATCCAAGCCTAAGCAGGCAGCAGGCACTGCCTCCTGTTTGTGGATGATACGGTGCATCCTGCTGGCAACGATCCTGCTGAAGCATCAAGTTCATGGATCAAGCCCAGGGTTCAGGCTAGGTGGCCCCGGAGGCCCCTGCTGACGTGCTCTGTTTCTGTGGTTCTGTTTCCAGCTCTGTAACGCCCCTCATCTTGTAGCCTCCCACTCAGTCCTCCAGTCACTGTCTTTGTGCTAGGCCTGGTAGCACTAATATATCGGCCTGTGTCAAGTCATATTTCCTCTTGTACAGTGTATGCATGCATGTGTAACGTAAAATCACAGCACAGTGGAGGTGGAAGGGGCCAGGACGGCCATCGGGTGTAACGCCCTGCTGCTGCAGGACACCACGTCACCCCATCCCTCCCAGAGGGCTGCCCAGTTGCATCCTGAATGCCTCCAGAGTGGAAGAGCCCACGTCCTCCCTAGGCTATTGGTTCCATTGTCATACTGCTGCACCAGTCAGGATTTTTTTTCTGATGTTCACCCAGAATCTGGCTTCCTGTGACTTAGGTCCATTATTCCATGTCTTGCACTCCAGGATAAACGAGAAGAGACGCTGGACTTCTTCGGGACAGCCTTCCAAGTCCTTGCAGAGTGCTGCGGCATCTCCCCTCCATCTCCTCTTCTCGAGGCTGAACAGGCTCAGTTCCTTCGATCTCGCCTCATAGAGCTTTGTGTTGGAAGTAAGAAGGATGGTGGTTCTGGACAAACCATCGTTTCCATGGACTGCTGGCTACATTCCAGATGATGATTCAGAATTGTAAAGTAAAGAATTGGAAAGAAATTGGAAATATCAATGAGACTGAGGACAATGGCCTAGCTCAGGATTCTGAGATGCAGGAGGAAGAGGCTAAACATGCCCGGTTCTCTCAAAGGGCTTTGTTTCCAGACTCCGGCTCATCCTCCTCACCCTTCTCTGTCAGATGGATTGGGGCATGGTTGATGGATTGCAAGCAGAGGGAGACTATCAGTGGGGAATCACCAGGACGGCACAAATACTTTGGCACCTAATTAGAAGGAAGCACTCACTGGAAAAGACCCTGGTGCTGGGAACGAATGAAGGCAAAAGGAGAAGGGCACGGCAGAGGTTGCGGTGGCTGGATGGGGTCACTGGGGTGGCTGGTGTGGGCCTGGGCGGACTCCAAGGGATGGTGGAGGACAGGAGTGCCTGGAGGAATGTTGCCCATGGGGCTGTGAAGGTATGGACATGACTTAGTTGCTAATCAAGCAGGTATGTGAGGAGACGTCATGTGGAGGAGGGTCATGAGCGGCTCGTCCCTGCAGTGGAGGGCAGAGCACGTTCCAGTGGGGCAAAGCTCGAGCAACCAGGCTTCAGGTTGGATGTCAGGAAGCACTTCCAGATGGTTACGACCAATAGGATATGGAATGGACTTTCATGGGAATACCCCTCAGTGAGGGTGTTCAAGCAAAGACTGGACAACCACATGTTGTTTATGACATGAGCAGAGCTGGATGAAGCCAATGGTCAGACTAGATGGCCCAGGAGGCCCCTTTTGACTCGCTAAGCTTCTATGTTTCCTCTGAACCCTTTCCATCTTGTCTGCATCTTTCTTCAACTGTGCTGCCCAGAACTGGACACAATTGTCCAGATCTGTTCTTGAGAAATCCATGTTGGCTTCTAGTAATCACCGCATTGTTTCCAAGATGTCTGCAGACCGACTGTCTCATAAATTGCTCTAGGATTTTCCCTGGGACTGATGTCAGACTGAACCGTCTGCAGTTCCCAGGCTCTTTTTTCCTTTCTTGAAGAAAGGGGCAGCATTAGACCTTCTCCGGTCGTCTGGCACGTCTGCAGTCCTCCATGAATTCTCAAAGGCAACAGACCGTGCTCCTGAGAGTCCTTTCGCTAGATCCTTCAAGAACAAATTGTATAAAATGTGTAAGAACAAATTCGCTTTTGGACTTTCAGAGAGCCACTTACAAGGACCTTTTCCCCATCGGTGTAGCGCATTGTGTGTGATCAACTCTGTTCACACCTGCTGGTTGTTCACACGTGCGTGTATCAGCTCCCACGAATGCAAAAATCAGGGCATGCCGCAAACCAGCGTGCAAGCTTCGTGTGCCACTATTGCCTTCGAGGGGCGTGACCCACGCGGCCTCTGCCTCTCCTCTTGTCGCATGCTGCTCTCCTGACCACCCTTGCCCCTCTTTCAAAAAGGTTCGTGGCCCACCCATGCCCGAAGGGCAGCCGTGAGTGTTGCCTTTTCCACACATGGTCTGTGGCGGGCTCATGCCCGGATGCTCCATGTGGCAGGCAGCAGAAGCGCACCAGGAGGAAGGCCCCGTCCATCGGGTGCTCGGCCGCTGCTCTTGCTGTCATGCTGGCCGGCCTCTCAAGGACGATCACGGGGCGAATGCCCCAGAGTCTCCCGAGGCTCCCGTGACAAAGCGCTGCTGCTCTGCTTGTGGAGAGGAGAGGAGAGGGGCTCTCTCGGCAGGACGGTGAGGAGCGATGAACAGGCTTGGCCTCCGAGGTGCTGCGAGGGGAGCTGCTCAGGGCCAGGGGATGCAAATGGAAGGAGGCAGATCCGAGGAGCCGCCGCCCCTCACCGGGCAGGGGCAGTTCGTCTCCAGCAACACTTTACTTGTTCTTGCTGGGGAAGCTGCGCAGGGTCCAGACTAGCTGGGCTGCCAAAATCAAGTGTGACAAACTCTAAGGAAATTCTCCTGCAAAGTAATTCCTTGGAATGCTCAACAGCATTCCACTCGGGTGCCTCATGGGGTCCGTTCTCTTCACTGCCATAAGGAACGCTGTATGGACCAGTCAGCCCCAGACCAGCTCGCCGACATATTGCAGAACCTTTGTATAAAACAGAGAAGACATTAACCCTGAGCATCCCTGGATCAGAAATCTTTCCACAAATTTAGGCCCAACCTGTTACTAATCCCAGAAAGTTGCAACTCGTCCTATACTGATCCTGAAGAAACCATGACAGGCATCGTGAGCTGAGTGGTGGGCAGTTCAGTGACCACCGTGACCCGGTGGACAGCTGCTGTGAAAAGAGGCCAGTGCCACGTTAGCCTTAATGAGGGAGGAAGTGAAACTAAAGCCGGCCAGGACTGCGCTTCCCTTGTGGCGAATCGTTCGCGGGACTGCACGTGAACCGTGCCTGCAGATGAGAAAAGCTGCGGAGAAAAGCAAGTGACGGAACGGCGGGTGGGCATGCGCCTTCTGCACTTTGCGCGTGCCTGTGTGGTTTGCGAAGCCGACGGTACGTGCCGGGCGGCCCACCTGCCCACCCAGAGCCAGCGGCTGCTGCATCAAGCACGGAGGCGGGGTGATGCGGGCTTGCACAGAGCCCAGGTCTTTGGAGACCGACCGTTCCTGAAGCCCGGCTTCACCCAGCCACTCCCTGGGCCACCCGGAGTCCCACCCTCCGTGCAGTGGCCCTCCTCTGCTCGAGGGGCAGAAAAGGCCTGGAAGGGCTGTCTGTGGGATGAAAAGGCCAACAAATCCCACCAGTGAGTGTGTGCCTGCTTGCTTGCTCATTCCTATCTTGCTCATATCTTTGCTGTGCAAAGGCATAGCACCCTACCCCCACCTGCAATGTTCCATATTCAGCTGATCAATCGATCAGTAACCTCACTCCCGCCTTCTCTCTGCCTTTCGCTCTCTTGCTCTCTGACGAAGCCCACCTGCCCGACAGTCAGCTTGGCTCTCCTGGGCGGAATCCACCACCCGGCCAACTGAGGCTCCGCTGACACCGCTGGTGCACACAGCCCCTTCGGGGAGACGAGGCCTCCCCCTTCCTTTCCCTCCCCTCCAGCAGTCGGGAGTGAATGGTGCCACTTGCAGCTTGCAGAACTTTGCGAAGCAAAGAAGGGGGCTGCGGATTGAAATCCAGCCAAGACAGGATGCCCGGTGCCCCCCTTCCTGAAGCCCTTCTTCAGCCCAGAGGGGGCACAGGCACGCCCCACCCCCAGCCCCAGCCTCACTGAGCTGGCATGCTTCTTTTAAAAGATCCAGCTGCCCTTTTTCCTTGAAAGAACTCCAGTGCACATACCGAACCCTGAGCTGGGTGGCATCTCCGCCAGGAGCGACTTGGCAAGCCTGAGCAGAGGCCCAGTCACCAAGCACCGGCCCGTGCGCAGCTCGACAGGCCCAGCAGCAGGCGAGGGCCACGCCATCTCAGCCACGAAGCGGCGCAGGCTGCCCGCCTCCTCTGGCAAGGTCTGCGGATAAACCAAGGGCTTTCCACCATGGGCTCAGGCTCAATGAGCAGAAGGTGAACGCCACTCCCAGCCTTGACGTGAGCCGCTTCGAACTGCAGGTGGCGCGGCAGAATGCCTCAGAGGGCTTGCGGTTGTGCACACACACACCTCGCACTTGGCTGCCTGGGTCAAGAGGGAATAAGGCCAAATTTAGGTCTTGGGGAGATCGGCTGCGCTGTTCTTGAGGACGGTGCAAAGCGGTCTGCTTAACTCCTCCACACTGGGATGGAAGCTCGGCAGGCAACACCGCACCTCGCTCAGGCGCCCAGGGGCAGAGTCCTGTGGAGCTGCTGCTCGCCACATCACAGGTGGAAGTGGACGAGGTGGAAGTGCCGCCAGACCCTCGCAAGGCATTCGTTCGGCAGGCGCTGGAAAATTGCAGAGGTGGGCAGGCCAGCTCCGTGGGCAGGAAGGAGCCACAGGAGGGGAAACCGGCAGGAGAGGTGGGTGTGGACTGAGAGTCGGCTGTACAATTGGAGTCAAAGAAAGCGCATCGATGGCACCTTCTCAAGCTGGGGAGAGGTAACAAGCGAGGTGCTGCAGGTTCCGTCCTGGGCCGGGGCTCTTCAATGTTCTCATTAATGATTTTGATGAGGAAGTGCAGGGAACTATTTTCAGGTTGGCAGATGACACAAAACTGGGTGGGATAGTCAATGCCCTGGAAGCCTGGCATAAGATTCAAGGTGAGAAGGGCAAATACTGTTTCGGCTACATTAATAGACAGGCCACTTCCCAATCACGTGAAGCACCAGCTCCCTTTTGCTCAGCACTGCTCAAGCCCCATTTTGAGTACTTGGTCCAGTTCTGGACACCACAGTTGAAGAGGGATGTAAACAAGCTGGAAAGGGCTCAGAGGAGGCAACCAGGATGATCCGGGGGCTGGAGACGAAGCCCTGTGAGGAAAGATGGAAGAATGCGGGCAGGTCTAGCCTTGAGAAGAGAGGACTGAAGGGAGACAGAATAGCACCCTACAAGTACTTGAAAGGCTGTCCTAAAGAGGAAGGCCAGGATCTCTTCCTGATCACCCCAGAGTGCAGGACTCAGAATAAAATTGACGCTAAAATTACAGAAATCCAGGGCGGATTCCAGATTATGACTAGGTATCAGGAAAAATCTCCGGATGGTTAGAGCAGCATGACCATGGAAACGATGACCTAGGGAGGTTCTGTGTCCCTCGCACTAGAGTCCTCTTTCAAGGAAACCTTTGCAACTGCTGTCGCCCAACTAGTGGCCCTTCCCCGGTCAGCCTTTGGCAGCCACGATGAGTCGGGGGCCGGTGGGTGGGTGGGTAGCCCCACGGAGCCTCTCGGAGGAGGATGAAATGGGATCTGTGCCACGGCCACCCGACTGCCTTGAAACGCTACACGAAGAAAATAAACCCAACAGATGCATTCCTCCGGAGTGCTGATGAGTAATAAATACTTGATACATTATTCTTCTACTGCATCTTTACCCTTTTCCACCAACAGACCCCTTGTTCAGAAATGATTCCAGCCTTGTGTAGAACCATTCAAGAATGAAACTGAGAGGGAGACATGAACTGGGGGTGGAAGTGAGAGATGGCTTATGTACCATAACAGAGAGAAGGGCTCTAGTAATGCCCCAAAAGTAAATGGTCTTCAGTGTCTATATACTAATGCCCAGAGTATGGGAAACAAGCAGGAGGAACCTGAATTCTTAATACATGAAGGCAAATACGACTTGATAAATATTACTGAAACTTAGTGGGATGACTCCCAGGTCTGCAATATAGCAATTGAAGGTAGAACTTCTTCAAAAAAAAAAAAAAAAAAGAGCAGAAGAAGTAGGGAAGGCATTGCATTACATTAAAAATGCTTATCCCTTCACAGAAATATAGGAAGATGAGCCTGGTAGTCCCACCGAGACCCCCTGAATCAAAATTAATGTGTCAAGGAATAAAAGGAATGGCACAGAGTCTACTACCAACCATCCAATCAAGGAGAAGAAGAGAATGAAACTTTTGTTAAGCAAATTGCCCCTAAATTGGCCTGCCAAATTCTGCTCAGACAAGTTCTAGTTCTCTCTCTCTCTGCGTGCTGCCAATTCGGCATCATTTCCCATCTGTCATATGAGCTTAACACCGATCTGGTTCCCCTTTAGCCTTTGCCCTTGTGACCAGGCCCTCAGTGGCTACAGGGCCCTTTATGATGAGAAAAAGAAAATGGTTGGACAGAGGACCTTTGATGCCTGCTTCAGGGTAACCGCCACCCCAGCAGCACCATCAAACCCTCACTCTCCAGCGCTGGGTCCACGTCCATCAGCATCAGTTAATGTTTGGCTTAATGTTACCTCATGGATTAGGAAGTTATGAATGAAAACAGGATTTCAAGCTTTAAAACAACAATGACAGAGAAGGAGGGAGAAGCCATCTGGGCACCTCTGCTTCTGCCCTTCCCAGAAACTGTTTAGCCGTGCTTCTGCTTCAACCTTGCGGCATGACACGTGCCCCGAAACACACTGGTGTGGGTATGCTTGAGCTGACACTGAGGGACAAAAAGCCATGAATATCTCTAGGGAAACTCTATCTCTGCACAAAGCCAAGAATACCTCTGGGGAACCAGGCACCAGCTGATGACATATCACCAAACACATTGCACAGTTCCCTAGGGATATTCACGCTTTTCATTAGAGATATTCATATAGGGTTTATGGCAGTCCACACATTCATAAGGACGTAACTTGGGGACTACCTGCATTGCACCACCTACCTCTGCCCCCCATCCCTCCTTCCCACCGCTTGTGCCAAAAAGCAACTTGGTTATAAAAACAAGAGAAATCTTGAGTCAAGTCACTTGCTCTTTGCTCCTCCATCAAGTCTGAATCAAGTTGCTGACATGATTCAAGCCAGACTTGGGAGCAAATTGCTTGAATCCCCAGCACTGGCAAGAACCTGCAGCCATATAATATTCTGGGGACACTCTAACTGGATGAGTAAAGTCCAGGCTCCCAAGCATCCTAGGCGTAAGATCAACTCCAGAATCAACCCCGTCCTTACCTGGAGAAAGGACAGGCACTGAAGTGGGAGTATCACCATTTCAGACTGGGCTTCTGTCTGTCTCAGCAGCACACTGGGGCACTCACAAATGTACACCCCAACATTGTGCTTGGATTTTAATGTACATGGCAGAAACACAGGCTTACAGGAGGCGCAAGACCAATTCTTAAATGGGATGTTACTTCAGGAGGCTCTCGGGCACTGTTCTTGGCTTCCAGGAAGGCAGTGCTTAGGTGACTCTACACAAATGAAACTTGCACACTAATCCCACCCTTACTCCCAGGAGACCAGAAAAGGCGTGAACAGAAGAATTATCAGAGCTACAGAGAGAACATAATGGAACAGGAAGTGGGAAAACTACAAAGTGTGAACAAGCAAACAGATGAGCCCCAAGAGCCAGAAATTAATCAAGTCCAGGCCTTATTAACCCCCGTAAACAGAAAATATTGTGAATATAGCAACAACAACAAAATTCATAGTAAGCTCCTTGGGGATCAAATGAGAAAATAAAAACGTGACCCTTTCCCATGACTCTTTAGGCCGAAAACAGGCATGGCTGGGAGCTGCAGGACACCCTTCTGCCTGATCACACCTGAGGGGGCGCTCCAATTCTGTTTCGGCTCTAGAAGACAGGATGGGCCAGATGCTGCGCTGCACAAGAGCTATTGCCACGGCTCTTGCCTGCTTCTGTGGGAGTTTTACTCATCCAGCAATGCAGACCATCAACACTGATGGTTTTAAGACAGCCATGTTGACACAAACCGCTGTGCACCGAGCATATTCTAACAAGCCCCTTTCAGGTTCAGAAATCAAGGGAGTCATCAAAAATCAAAGCTCCAGCCCTCAGTGGTCGTACGTGCAAATTTTGCAAAATGCTCAGTGACATCCTGAGAGCCCAACCCTCAATCTGAAATCATTACTTAAATTTTACCAGGAGTGGATTTGCCAGGATTTTGAGCTTTGCTCAGCCAGGACAACAGAACTTTAACAGCCATCTTGGCTCCCAAACTCCATATCTGTATTTCCAATTCTATGTGCACAGATCAAATTGGCTTTATGCCCAGCCAGCCATTAGTGGAAGCATACTTTAACATCACACACCACAGCAGTACCAATAGAGCATCAGTGCCTTCACTTGTCTTGGAAGTCCAGGGCTGGTGAAGGGTTCTCATGGTCTTTTGGAAATGAATCCTCAGCGAATCAAGACTTGGGGGTCCCTGAGTCACACTGGTGAGCAAATATAGCCAAAATAAAAGCAGAAGTCAGTGCCTTAGATTTCTCTCCACATATATCCACAGAGCAGAGGCATGAAACAGGCTCCAGCCTCCGTTCATTCTGCTTGCAGCTGCCACAGAATAATAATTTTCTAAAGTCAGAACTGGAAGAAAACACAAGCAATAAACCCCCTTTGCCCCTTTCAAAATGAGGAAAAACAGTGCCAGGATTTTTTTAAAATGTTGCCAAAACATGAAGCAATAGAAGGTTTAGATATCAATTATTTGAAATCTGAATGTTTGTGCTTAAACACAGCCCTGGGATCCCAAAAAAGCTACAAATCACATTCAGCAAAGGTTATAACCTTCAAATATGCAGGCACAGGAACACCAAAATATTTAAAACAGCTCAGAAAAAGATAGGTTCCTGTCATTTACTTAAATAAATAAACTTCCCCACTCCTCAAAGAAACAAGGCCTGGTTCCTGCAGAGCGTCTGGGAACCCACTGAGGTCCTTTGTGCCCGGGATGCGCCATCCCAACTGGGACCTCATCCTTGCAGGGGGAGGCTGGGCCATGAGACCAGATTTCGCCAGAAAGTGGCCCAAGCTTGAAACGCGGCAATTTCCTTTTCCAAAGTTTCGTCCTCATCTTCTCCTTGACTGAGTAGTCAGCAATAGATTCCAGCCACTGTGTTCCGTTTATTCCTTGCTCCATTTATATTAATCCAGAGAGTCCCGATGGGGTCCCTCTTGCTCCCCCTCCCCATGCCAGCAATTGTACCATTTGGTGCGAAGTCCGAGTCGAATGTGTGTCCTGCTGCTACGACCGGGACATCGCGCCCAGGACCACCGGAGCCAGCCTGGCCTTACAGGCCGCTGGGCATTCGTGTCCTGCTCCAGTCGAGCTGCTGGGCAGAATGGTGTCCTGATGGCAAAGATGGAGATCAGGCAGGTCATGGCCCCCGGCCCCTGTCTTCCCCGGTGGCATTCCGGCTACCTGGGCAGGCAAGCTGACTGGATCAGGCCACGCAGGTTCCACTAATGCATGCCAGTCTAACTCCCCTTATCCCAAACCAGCCTGGCACTTAGCAGTGGCCCCAGCAGCCCAGAAAGCCCAGTGACCGGAGGACAAATTGGTGCTACGGCTGGAAGACCCCCTGCCCGTATCCCTCCCTTCTCAGAAGAAGAACACTGGGCCCCTGTGAGTTTCCTCTTCAGTCCTTCCAGTTCTTGGAAGCGGAACTGACAGGCAACGAAAAATAATCCAGATGAATGACTGGCTACAGAGGCAGTGCTGATGTGGGAAATTTGGATTCTGGGACCACAGGCTGCACTTCCTGAAAGATGGACTCCTGGCAAGAGATGGGCTGCACTTTACAAGGACTGGAAAGAAGGTCTTTGGCCACAGCATGAAGAAGTTTATCAGGAGGGCTTTAAACTGAACCCTCCAGGGGAGCAAGAAGTACACCTGGGCGTAACCACAGACAAAGACTTATGCACCACAATAGAGGGAGCAGCTTTACAGTACCCAGTAATGGACTTCCAAAAATGCAGGAAGAAAGCTAGAATATAGAGTGTGTGCTCTTTGGTGTCTATATGCTAATGCCTGGAGAATGGGAAACGAACAGCATGAACCTGAACTCTTAATACAGGAGGGAGCATATGACCTGATAGATGCAACGGAAACTTGGTGGGATGACTGGAATTCCACACTGAAGGATACAGCCTGTTCAAGAAGAGCAGGAGGAACAGAAAGGGGGAGAGGTGGAGTCACACTGTAGGTGGACAATACATATCTCTGCACAGAAATGCAGGAGGAGGTGCTTAGTAGCCCCAGCGGGAGCATCTGGATTAATATAAGTGAAGCAAGGAATAAAAGGAACATGGTGGTTGGAGTCTATTACCGACCACACAGTCAAGGATCGGGCAAACACGACACTTTCGAAAAGCAAATAGCCAACGTTTCAAAGAGGCATGATGTTGTAACTGTACGGGCCTTCAGTTTCCCTGATATCTGTTGGGAGACAAATTCTGCCAAACACGGACCCTCCAAGACATTCCTAACATGTATTTCTTCTGCCAACAGAATCTGGAGGAAAGAACAAGAACAAGCTATCCTCAACTTGACACTTGCTGGCAGGGAAGACCTGGTGGACAAAGTGGCGGCTGCAGGACCTCGAAGGGACAGCGACCGTGCCACACCTGAATTCTTGATTCTGGAAGAAACAAAAGCCAAACGTAGCCAACATGGACCCTGGATTTAGGAAAGCCGACTTGAATAAACTCAGTACAATGATAAGCAAAGTGTGGGAGTTTATAAAAAGGAAATCCTAGTGGCACAATTAGAAACGATTCCAACAAGGAAAAGGGTAGAAGAAAACAAAAGACGCCCATGTGGCTTCACAAAAAGCTTAGACATGATCTGAAAACAAAAAAGGGCATGCATAGGAAGTGAAAGGAATGCTGGGCTACAAAGGAAGAATGCAGGTAACGGGCGATGGAATTGAACTCAGAGTGCTCATCAACTGCAGCTTCTCAAATTGCAGAGAGCTAACAAGTAGGGCACTGCTGGATCCAGTCCTGGGCCCAGTGCTTTTCCACGTTTTTGGAAATGATTTAAATGAAGTAGTGCAAGGAACGCTTAACAAATTCGCAGATGACACAAAACTGGATGAGACAGCTAATTCCCTGGCAGACAGAAACAAGATTCAAGGTAATCCTGATAGGTTGGAGAGCTGGGCTGAAAACAACAGAATGAGGTTCAGCAAGGACAAATGCCAAGTGCTGCACTCAGGAAAAGGGAACCAAATGCATTGATACAAGATGGTGAATACTTGACTCAACAGTTCTACAAGTGAGAAGCATCTTGGAATTGTTGTAGGTGACAAGCTGAATATCAGTCCATGATGTGATGTGGCAGCAGAAAGAACAAGAGCTATTTTAGGTGCATTAACAGAAGCACTACTTCCAAATCACACGAAGGACCAGTTCCCCTCAACTCAGCACTGGTTTGCCTTCCTCTGAAGTACTATTTCCAGTTCACAGTCAAAGAAAGATGCAGACAAGCTGGAGGGTAATCAGGAGGATCTGGGGACTAGAAACAAAGCCCGAGGAAGAGACATGGAAAGGTCTGGGCATGTTTAGCCTCAGGAAGAGAAGACTGAGGGGGGATATAATAGCACTGTACAAGGACTTGAAAGGCTGCCACAAAGAGGAGGGCCAGGATCTCTTCTCCATCATCCCAGAGCGCAGAACACAGGATAACAAGCTTAGGTTGCAGAAACTTGAGGACAACAGGCTAAATATGAGCCAACAATGCAATGCAGCTGTTAAAAGAACAAATCTATTTTGGAAGGCATTAATAGAAGAATTACTTGCAAAACATGAGAACTTGTAGTTCCCCTATACTCCTAACTAGTCAGATCTCACCTGGAATCCTGTTCTGAGTACTGAGATTCAAGAAAGATACAGAAACATTAGAAGGTGTCCAGAGGAAGGCAACAAAAAATGATCCAGGGTGTGGAAGCACTGCCCTATGAGAAGAGACTGGCAGAACTGGCCATGTTCAGCCTTGAGAAGAGAAGACTGAGGGGGGACATGAAATCCCTCTATAAGGAGCTCAAAGGCTGTCACAGAGAGGAAGGCCAAGTCCTCTCTTGCTGACGCCAGAGTGTAGGACACGGAATAATCAATTCAAGTTGCAACAACCCAGGTTCAGGCTGGACATCGGGAAAAGCTTCCTCACGGCCAGAGCAATACAGCAGTGGGACCAGCTGCCTGGAGAGGTGGGGGGCTCTCCCGCACCAGAGACATTCAGAAAGAAACTGGGCAGCCACCTGAGTGGGAAGGTGTAAACTGGTGTCCTGCAACAGCAGGGCCACTTCCAACTCTACTATTCTATGAAATCCAAATTCCATCTAGAGATTAGGGGGGAAATCCTGATTATTAAAGCAGCATCTATTATTTATGTATTTATTGAAAACTTTTGTATGTCGTCCCCCATGCAAGGTATCTTGGGATGGCTCACAGTCAAACATTAAACAATCAATAAAATTACATAAATTAAAACAATCCAGTGGTAAAAGCACTAAAACACAACTCTTACAATTAATACTAGTTTTTAAAATACCAGTTAAATAAAAAGGTTTTTACCTGGTGCAGAAAAGAGTGTAAGCTCGGTGCCAGGTGAACCTCTCACATTCCATAATGGAGCACATTCCATAATGTCACATAATGCCATTTGAGGCCCCATCAGTGTGGGTGTTCAAGGATAGGCTGGACATGCACATGGTGGGCATGTCGTGAGTGGAGCTGGCTGGAGCCGGGGGTCAGACTAGATGGCCCGGGAGACCCCTTCTGATGCGCTCTGTCTCTATGTTTTCATCTCCTTCAGAGAGGGTTTTCAGAGCAGAGCCTCCCTTGCTGGTCTTAAGGGGCATGAGGGCATATATGGAATGAGACGTTCCTTCAGGTATCCTGGTCCCAAGCCATTCAGGGCTGAATAAGTCAAAACCAGCACCTTGAATTGTGCCCGGACTTCAACTGGGAGCCAATGCAGCTGGTAGAGGACCAGTGTTATATGAGAATATATGAGAGCACGATGATGGAGCCCCATGACCTACTCAGGTTGTGGGTTCTCCCACACTAGAGGCATTCGGGATGCAACTAGACAGCCATCTGAGAGGGATGGTTTGACTTGGAGTCCTCCACTGAGCTGGGGGTGGAACCCAATGGCCCTCTGAGCCCTTTCAACTCTTTGATTCTATGATTCCAGAAGCTCCCTGGAGGGCTCCTAAGGCAGTGAGTTGTTCCAGACTCAAATCACTGAATTCTGCCTTTAATATGAGTTCTCCAAAGAATTTAGGAACATTCAGTGACTGTCTTTGAATAGGAAATAGATCATTGGTTCTTTGCTAACAACTAAAGGGCAAGTGCTATGATAAATACAAGCTTTCTTTGAGGAAAAAACTGGTGGAAGAAAGAACAGTCCACTGACCTATTTGGCAACATCTTAAAATTCATCACATTCCTGGCTCAGTTGTGTTCCTTCTGCTCAGGTGCCATCTCTCCCTGCCAAAAGCAGAGGCAACACAGAGCTTCTTCCATAGTCATTCCAGTTTTAACTTGACATGATGATAGTGAAACTGCTTTTATATCACTTATTCTTTCTCAATACATTTGCATAATGTAGCATAAACTTGCTAATTGCATTAGGAACCTATTAAAATAACAAGACTTTAACATGCAAACAAACTAATTATTCCATTCAACAGAAGGAAGATGGGAAAACACCAGTGCGGTTTCTGCTTTGCCGCTGAGCCACCAGCTTTTGCTGCTGGGACTCCTGCTTTGCGGCAGTGTTACGCTGCCATAAACCGTGCTATTGTTTATTGTTCGAACTAGTTTAAATTTTTATGGCATCTTACACAAACTGCCTTGAACCTGGAAAAGGCAGCATTCTAGTCGTTTAACTACATAAAAATGCCAAATCTACCAACATACTGGAGAACCTCATTCTTATTTTGCTACTGTATGTTCCCCAAAGCAGGTTGGGGGAGATCTACATGGGGGCCAGATGAAGTTGGGGCTATCAGGACAGAGAATGGAGTCACTCCCTAGGAGCTCCTCAGGCCCCTGGACACTGGGAAGCGATGCGTTCTGAGGGGGGATGCCCCAGGGTACTTTGGGAAAAAGCAGGGGAACTCTCAGATCTGGTGGCCTGCATTTTTGAGGCCTCTTGGAAATCAGAAGTACCAGAAGACTGGATCCCAATCTTCAAAGGGGTAGCAGAGGAGACAAGGGGAATGCCAGACTAGTTAGCTAAACATCCATTCTGGGAAAGACAATGGAAAAGCTCATAACAAGGAAAGCTCTAGAAACCCTAGAGAGGGTAGCGAGGTTGACAGCCACACAACACGGCTTCCGCAAAAACAGGTCCTGCCAGACAAACCTTGCGGAAGTCTGTGACAAGGTTTCGAGGTGGCTGGATGGAGGGGACCCAGTGGATGTGGTTTACCTGGATTTCAGCTGGGCATTTAACAAGGTGCCATATGATATTCTGGTTGAGAAATTGATGAGCTTTGGGATAGACTGATGCACTGTCTGAGGGTAACTATTAGTGGGGAAACATTGGAATGGCGGTCAGTGACAAGTGGGGTTCCCCAGGGCTCTGTCCTGGAACCGATCCTATTCAGTCTTTTCATCAGTGACCTGGAAGAGGGGGTCACCAGCCTGCTAATCAGATTCACAGACGGTACTAAAATGGGGGCGGTGGCCACAACTAAGGAGCAGGTACTCCAGATCCAGAAGGATCTGGGCAGACCGTGGAAGTGGGTGGGGGACAGCAGGATGGCATTCAGTGTGGATTAGTCCATGTTTTTCAATTGGGGCAGAAGAAAGGGTGTCATAGCTACAGGTTAGGAGACAAGTGCCTGTAGAGCAGCACTTGTGAAAAGGATCTTGGGGTGCTAAACAACTGCAGGCTAAACACGAGCCAGCAGTGTGATGCGGTGGTCAAGAGGGTGAATGCCACCCTTGGTTGCATAGCCGGAAGTGTGGCTTCTAGATCAAGAGAGGAATTACAACCACTCTATACAACTCTGGTGTGCCCACAGCTGGAATACTGTGTTCAATTCTGGGCCCCTCGTTACAAGAGGGTTATGGCCAGGTTGGAATCAGTGCAGCGAAGGGCCCCAAGGCTGGCAGCTGGTTTGCAGGGGAAGCCGTATGAGGCGAGACTGAGGGAACTGGGTCTCTTCAGCCTGGAGAACAGGCGACTCAGAGGGGATCTGTTGGCGACATGCAGGTATGTGAGGGGGTGTCACACGGAGGTGGGCAGAGACCTGTTCTCCCCTGCAGAGGAAGGCAGGATGCGCTCCAACAGAGCCAAGCTCAAGGATCCAAGGTTCAATTTGGATGCCAGGACCCCGAGGGTATGGAATGGGCTTCCATAGGAGGTGGTTGAGGCCCCATTGGTGAGGGTCTTCATGGATAGGGTGGACATGCACGTGGTAGGCATGCTATAAGCAGAGCCAGCTGGAGCCGGGGGTCAGACTAGATGGCCCGCAAGACCCCTTCTGACTAGCTCTGTTTCTATGCTTCTATGTTCTAAGATTGGGGGATGGGGGGCACTTCTGGGTGGCTCATTAGCTTGGGATACAGTTTAACTACCTGGAGAGGAATCAGTAAGCCCAGATGAATGTGTGGCAAATCCTTGACGCTTGGCAGCAACGCGGCAGCAATCACAGCTGCGATGCCAGACGTGCCTCGGGGCGGGGGCTGCAAAGCCCTGTTCGTCGGGACGGGGCAGAGGCGGGTCCCTCGCAGCCCCGAGGCGCCTCCAGTGGCGCCCGACCGGCCAGCCGCGGCTCTTCCCGGCTCCTGCGGCGCCACGGCCGCCCGCACGGCGCCTTCCTCCGGCGGGAGCTTTCAGAGGACTCTGCTGCCACCTGCCGGCCGAGCGTGACTTCCTGGGCCGGGGCTTCTGGGTTGCGGGAAAGGGAGCGACGTGTTCTCGTATGCAAGAGGCCAGCCTTCATTTTCTGAGTATGTTTTTCTTCGTCTTAATTAAAAAGTATTTATAGGAAGGTCCCTCTAAATGCTGCAATTTCTCTCTGACAAACTCATCAGTATGGATGATTTTATATCAGAAGGTTACCTAGGATTGAATTATATGGGATTATGCAAATACCAACGTGAAGGAAACAAAAAGCTCCTGAAAGAAATATGAAACATTTTATTCTTTTAAGGAATCGGGATAGAGAGGCAGGTGCAACTGTGCAGCTGCAGGTGATCGCCTCCTGCTTGTTAGTTGCATGAAAACCAGTAGGAAGGACCCAGCAAAGGTCAGCACCACAAGTGGATCAGGCCAGAAGTGCAGAATAGCAGGCCGAAGAATGCAGTACCCTTTGAGCATTCCTGCAAATCGGACTGGATTCAGTGTGCCACAGTTGGGCAGGCAGCGGGGGAAGGCCCTGAAATGTGTCTGCTCCTGCACCCAGGGCCCCTTTTGGGAAGCCGGACTCAGCGAAAACCCTCAGCCCTCACCCCAGGTCCCATGGGTGTCCAGCCCCAAGGGCGGTGGGGGGGCATTTGCAGGCAGGCTCACTGGCAGCCCCACCCCAAGGCCCCCGCTTGTGGCGCCTGCCCCCTGAGATGGCGGTGCAGATGAGGAGCCCTGCCAGGCACGGCTCCCCAGACGGGGTCGGCTCAGTGGCGCGGCCCTTGGCCCAAGCACTCAGCTTCCTCCCTGCATAGCTCCGTCTTCTCTCTCCCTGCCAGGGAGGCCCTGCTGAGGGCTACCCCAAGAAGTCTCTTGGCCCCTCTTCTGCTCTCCAACTCCTCTTTCTGGCACTTGGCAAAAAATGGAGCTCCGTGCTCCAACAGAGCAAAGCTCAGGGAACCCAGGTTCCATTTGGATGCCAGGAAGCCCTTCCTGACAGTCGGGACCCCCAGGGTGGGGAATGGGCTTCCACAGGACATGGTTGAGGCCCCATCGGGGAGGGTGTTCAAAGATAGGCTGGACATGCACATGGTGGGCATGTCGTGAGCGGAGCCGGCTGGAGCCAGGGGTCAGACTAGATGGCCCCGGAGACCCCTTCTGACTCGCTCTGTTTCTATGAGAGTGAGCAATTTCCCCAGCATCACAGACCAACTCCGTCAACAGCAGGTGCGGCAAAAGCCCTTCACACTCAGGCACAGTCCCTTGAATCCCTTGCAGGGGGCTGAAATGACATCAGTATGGGAAGTGAAATCGGATAGGTGGAAACAGAAAAGCTGATGAATGTGTTTCTATACAGCAGTCCATGTACGCTATAAATATCGCATCCAAGTGCTTTTTACACAGCAGAGTGATTCAAATGTAATTTATGTTAAAAATTAATGAAGCAAAATTTTTCAAGGGACTGAATTGCTAGAACAAAGGGTGTTTCAAAATTCAGGAGCTTTGCTTTAAAAATGTTCTATTATCACTGAATTAGGGAAGTCAAGGCACAGGATTTATCAGGGCTAAGATGTTCGAGGTGCTTTAAGATAATCAAGAGTGAGGGCAATCATATGCCAGGAGTTTCATTTTGTGACACAATTGCCACTAAAGTCTCGCCTGATTATGGCTGAGGCAGAACCAGAAGTTGCAAGATTGATTGTAGCATAAGGGCCGGCCCTCACGCTGCGCATAAATCTTAGCCGAGGGGCTGTGATTAATGTGCAGCCCAGGAGACCTCGCTGCTGCTTTATTCCGAAACATGTTGTATTTCTGGGAGCTGCTTGTTAGGTGTGATCTCGGATCCGGACCACGGTGGAAGTGTGCGCTGCAGCCCGTACCCAGTCAGTGCAGCCCAACAGGTCACTCCTCGGAGCCACTATGCAGCTGGCTTTCTGAGGCTCATGTGTGGGGCATCTCTGAGCAATGTGTCCCCCAGGGGGCCTGGAGGGCTTCCCCTAACCATGGCATGTAGCACTGTCTGCACACTCTGGGAAACTGAAGATGATAGACAAGCACACAAGACCACTTCCAGGGCAGGGAACACGTGGTCAAGAGTCCAGAAGCAGAGGCACAACACTGAAAAGACTTTCCTCAGAGGATGTGCTGCGTGTGACTTTTCGATTAGTTACACGCTGATCCCATCACTTGCACGCTCAAGTCAGAGTAAGGTCCCTAGAGAAAAGCTACAGTATGGGAACTCGCAGCTCATGCTCTTGAAAAGCCCAAGATGACATGTGACATTCAAGGCACGTGCGGGAAAGGCCTTGCTCTGGCCAAGGGGGGCTCTGCGTATTTCTTGCATTGCACGGGCTCTCAGAAGACCTCCGTGAGGAAGAAGACCATAAGGAGGAAAGGCCTTCTCTGCAGCAGCTGGATCCCACACCAAAGAGCCACTGGCCAGCACCTCAAATGAACCCTGACAGGCAGTGCGGGATAGTCCTGCCCCCCTGCAAAATCCAGGAGCCAGGCAGAAGCTTCAAGAGCACCTCCACGTAAAGCACAGCTCAGCGACTGGTGTTAAGTCATGCAGGAAGGATGGGACCCCACTTAATGCATCGCCAACATATGGTTGCCCAACTTCCTCCTGAACACCTCTTAGAGTGGAAGAGCCCATGACCTCCCTCAGAAATTGCCATACTGCTCTAACAGTCGGGAAATTTTTCCTGACGTTCAGCCAGAATCTAGCTTCCTGTGTCTTGAGCCCATTAGTCCATATCTTGCACTCTGGAGTGATCGAGAAGAGATCCTGGCCTTCCTCTTTGCGACAGCCTTTCAAGTACTTGTAGAGTGCTATCTTATCTGCCCTCATTCTTTTCTTCTCAAGGCTAAACATGCCCAGTTCTTTCAATCTTCCTCATCCGGTTTTGTTTCAAGTCCCCTGATGATCTCTGCTGCCCTCTTCTGAACTTTATCCAGTTTGTCTGCATCTTTCTTGAAGTAAGATGCCAGAACTTGTCACAATACTCAAGATGGGACCTAACTAATCCCAAATAGAAGACCTCTAATTTGCTGTTGTTACACGCCACCAAGTTGTCTTCAACTTAGGGTAGCCTTAGGAGTGAAAGTCCTCCAAATGTCCTAGCCATGACAGTCCTGCCCAGCTCTTGCAGCTTCCTTTATGTAGTCAACCTACCTCATATTCGGTTTTCCTCTTTTGCCTTCAACTTTCCCTAGCGCAATTGTCTTCTCTACTGGGTCCGGCCTTCTCATGATGTGTCCAAAGCATGACAGCCTTCGTTGTGCCATTTTTGCTTCTAGGGAAAGCTGTGATCTAGGATGTGCCTTTCAAGGGTTTGCCGAGGGCATTCACAAAGCTCTCCTCCAGCCCATGTTCTGGATGCATCCATGTTCTTCTTGTCAGCTTTCTGCACTGCCCAGCTTTCAAACCCCTACAGAGTAATAGTGTGGATAATGTTGGTCTTAAACGTCCTTGCAGTTGATGATCTTTTCAAGTTCCTTCATCGCTGCCCTTCCAAGTCTCCGTCTTCTTTGAATTTTTTGCTGCCATCTCCATTTGAACGGACGACTGACTGAGCCAATGTTTGTAGGATCTCTCAACATTTCCGTTTCTTCATTGTTACCCGAAACGTTCTATAATTCTTCTGCGAATGTGATTTTTGCTTTTTTAACAATAAAAAGCTGCAGTCTTGCTTTTGCACATCCTTCTTTCACTTTCATTAGGAGTCACTTCAGTTCACTGCTGCTTCCACCAGTGGAATGGCATCATCCGTGTGTCTTAAATTATTGATGTGCCGTCCGCCTATTTTCACTCCTTCCTCTAATCCAGCTTTCCTCATGCTCTGTGTGCATTGTATAGACTGGGAGATAAAATGCACTCCTGTCTTTGCCTGTGGGAAACTATTCAGTTTCTCCATAGTAGCAGTAGCTTCTTGTGCACAATAAAGTTTGCACAGCAGAGCAATCGAGTGCAGAGGAGCCCCAGTTTCTTTCAGGACCATTTATAGCAGCTCTAGTGGGGCCTTAAATAGTCTTCATAATAAAGACTATGTAGGGAAGACGCCAGTCTATAAAGTACATGGGCTTCAGTGTCTATATACTAATGTCTAGAGTATGGAAAATTAAAAGAAAGAACTTGAATTCTTAATATATGAAGGCAAGCACAACTTGACGGGTATTACGCTCAGCCTTGGTGGGATGACTCTTGTGACTGGAATACAGGAATTGAAGGGTATATCTTGTTAAACGCCCCCCGCCCCACCGCAAGAAATAGGAAGGGAGGTGGAGTTACATTACATGTTAAAAATACATAGAGCTCAGCACTCCCACTGGGAGCACCTAGGTCAAAATAAATCTGTCAAGGAGTAGAAGGAACACGATAGTAAAAGTGTTCTACCAATCATCCAATCAAGAAAAGATGATGGCACTTTTGTTGAGCAAATAGCCAGTATTTCAACGAAGTGTGATGTGGTTGTAATAGGGGATTTTAATTACCTGGGTATCTGTTGGGAGATAAATTCTGCCAAAAGTCCCCCCCCCCCCGCAAGAAATTCTTCACAGGTATGATGATAACTTTCTTCTGCAGAAGATGGAGAAAGAATTAATATTGACTGATAGGAATGACTTAGTGGATAAAGTGGAAGTGGCTAAAGGAACTTCAGGGGGAAAGTGACCACAACATAGAATCATAGAATAGTAGAGTTGGACAGGGCCATGGGGGCCATCTGGTCGCTCCCCTGCTGTTGCTGGGGTCCAATCTGGTCCAATCCACAAGTCACACCATCCCACTCAGATGGCTGTCCAGTTTCACCTCAAATGTCTCCAGTGTGGGAGAGCCCACCACCTCTCTAAGCAGCTGGTCCCACTGCCATATTGCTCTGATAGCAAGGAAACTCTTCCTGATGTCCAGACAGAATCTGGTTTTTGCAAATTGAATGGATTCTTCCATGTCCTGCACTCCGGCATCAGCAAGAAGAGGCTTGACCTTCCTCTTTCTGGCAGTCTTTGAGGTCCTTATAGAAGGATATCATGTCCCCCCTCAGTCTTCTCTCCTCAAGGCTGAACATGCCCTGTTCTCTCCATCTCTCCTCACAGGGCAGTGTTTCCAAACCCTGGATCATTTTTGTTGCCCTCCTCTGGACACCTTCTAATTTTTCTGTATCTTTCTTAAATCTCAGTACCCAGAACTGGACACAGGATTCCAGGTGAGATCTGACTAGTTAGGAGTATAAGGGAACTACAAGTTCTCATTATTTGCAAGCAATACAAATTAATTACAAATTAATTTTGGGAGATTAATGCCTCCCAAAATAGGATCTGCCCTTTTGGCGGCTGCATCGCATTGTTGGCTCATGTTTAGCCTGTTGTCCACAATTACTCCAAGATGTTTTTCTTTTTCAGTTCTGTTGAGCCACGTATTCCCCATCCTGTATCGATGCATCTGGTTTCTCTTTCCTAGGCAGAGGACTTGGCACTTGTCCTTATTAAAACTCATTCTGTTGCTTTCAGCTGAGCATTCAAGTTTATCAAGATCGCCCTGGATCTTCATTCTGTCTTCTAGGGTGTTTGCTATTCCTCCTAGTTTTATAGGGTTAGTTCCCACATGGAAGAGAAGGAAAGACTACTTGTCAGTGAGTCACTCAAGTTGTGTGAGCTTGCTGGTTATCTCTTTAACCTTGACGCCAGGGAGACAGGACACTTGGCAATTCTCTGGGTCGTCATGAGATACATATTTTTCCATTCCACGCAAGAGGGAATCTCCCACAAGCAACACCCTTCTCCTTTTGCTGCAAACTTTGCTATCCTTTTCCTTGTTCAATTGGCCTTTTGTCTCTTTTTCAGAGTTCTCCAGTGTGTGGTTTCTCACACGTCTCTTGCTCAGGTAACTCGAAGCAGTTCGGGAGTCCCACTGCTTCCACGGGTGCAGAGCGTTTTCTAGGTCTTCTTCATCTAACTGCCACCCTATTCCAGCGAGTTTCTTCGTTTCCCCTCCCGCAGGGTTCTCTTCTGGTGCTTCGGCTTGCTGAGGGTCTTCTTGCTTCTGGACTACACTGACCTGTTGCAGCTCCGCCACTCTGTCTAGAAACCCTTCATTTTCTTTTATTGTCTAGAGAGTGGACGCTCTCTCCGGTGCGCTCACCTTGTCCTGCAAAAGGGGCGCTCAAGTGCGGCTGGTGCATTGTTTGTGCCACCGCATGGGGTGGCGGGGTGGGAGTTAGGGTGAAATAAAGAAGAGAAACAAAGGGGGGTGTTAGGGACCTCCCCCTTGACCTCCTCCGCCAAACTTCTGTCTGCTCACTCTGGTCCTTCGCTCCCTGGGAGCTTGGCTGCTTATATCCCAGAGGCCCTAGACCAGCTGGGGCAGCTTGCTCTGCTCTGCTCT
The DNA here is from genome assembly GCF_004798865.1 of Varanus komodoensis. NCBI lineage: Eukaryota > Metazoa > Chordata > Lepidosauria > Squamata > Varanidae > Varanus > Varanus komodoensis. The sequence goes on from NW_025335761.1 coordinate 67,665,278, forward strand.
GCTCTGCTAGGAGTCAGGAGCCATACTTGCCTTCTTGATTTTAAAGGAAGGAAAGACCGAGTGTAGGCATATATGTGCTCCAAATCTTGGAAAAGCTGGTTTTAATAAACTCAGAACAATGATTAAAAAAAGATCCTATGGCAAGTAACCCCAAGGAAAGGGCAAGTCCAAGATGGGTGAAAGGTTTTTTTTAAAGGAAAATCTAAGGGCAAAATTACAAACAATTCCAAAAAAAAAAAAAAATGGAAGATGACGTAGGAAACCAGTGTGGCTCCACATAAAGTTTCAAGTTGACCAGGAAGCAAACAGGACATGCACAGGAAGTAGAAGGCAGGCCTGACTAGTAAAGAGAAGCACAGGCATGTGGCTCAGCAACGCAGGAGTGACATCAGGAGGCTCAAGTGGAGCACACATTGTGGGTAATAAGGGATGCTAAGAGCAACGAAAATGTCTTTTCAGGTACATCCACAGCAAAAAACAGAGAATGAGGAGAGAAAGCTGATAGCAAATGACAAAGAGAAGGCTGAAGTGCTGATTCCAACTTGGATTGTCTTCTCAGTCTGTGCCCCCCACCCACTGTCCCTGGCAAAGATGATGCACAGACTGAAGAGATATGGTTGAAACTTGAGATTAATGGACAAATGGCCAAGGAACACATAATTTCATTGAGTGCAACTCTCCAGGGCCTGATGATGAACTACATGCCAGCGCAATTAAGTAACTGGCAGAAGAATTCTTGGAACCAGTTTTTGAGTGCGTTAACTCCCAAGGTGTGAGGACAGCAAAACTCTTGGCAGTGGCATCGGCTGTTTGCCCCTTGGCTGCAGCATCCTTGCACACTCAAAGTGCCTTCTCCAGTGAACTCTCCCCTCTCTGTTTGGGCAGCTGGCCACAGATGCTCTCCAGCCTGGTTCCAGATGATTTTGAATGCTGGCTCCCCAAGCAGTGTGGAATTCTTCACCCAGAAGTGAAGCAGTCTTGGGACCAATCGGTTGCCTGTTTCAGCGTAGGTCTCCATATTGATGCCTCCTGACCTCAGTGTGGCTTTTAATGGAAGCATTCATGGTCTCATTGGTGATATTTCTGTGCAAAAGCTGCATTTAAGCTACACTCACAAACAGAGCTGCAACTTGTCCTGCTTTCATGAAGCCAGGGGGTACCTTCTTTGTTCTTCTGTGCTGATTACTGTAAGGGGAACAGATAAGCCCTCCAGCATTCTCACTAAGAGGATTTTGCCAAAGCCTAAAATTGTCACGACCTATTAGAGCAAATGAAGCCTGGCATTTTACAGAAGGGGAGACGCTTTAATTTGATTGTGAGATACAGAATTTCTCATCTCCATGGTTTCTGTTTCAGTCTAATCCTCATCAAATGGCACAAGCACTTTCCTACTGGTGATTATTTCTAAATCTCACCACTTGACAAGGGAAACATAACATTATCCCCTCAGAATGGAGTTATGGTAGCCCTTTTCTGCTTGGAAGATTCTGGAAGATTCAGCAGGTCGATACAAACAGAGGACTCTTCCTGCTTGCAGTTTCCAGTGTTGGGCTACTGGATCCTGGACACAACCTGGATTTCCAATTCATTGTGGCAGTGGCTTTGGGGGACCTGCGTGTGACCAAGGGAATGTCCTCAGGCCACAGGACATGACCACCACAATTACTAATCTGATCGTGACAGGGACATGTATGGGATGGTTTCCTTGTCTTTCATGAAGTTGGCATGGTGGGTACCATTCTCTGAGGCTTTCCACTCCCGTCTTGCCTGGATGTATAGACACAATTTCCTTATGAGGGTCCTTGAATGAAATGGTCCAGGAGGTCAGACTAGATGGCCCGGGAGACCCCTTCTGACTCGCTCTGTTTCTATGTTTCTAACTATTGGATCTCTCTGGAAATGGCAACAGCAGGGACACCAAGAAAGCTTTCCGCAAACTGGGCTATCGCAAAGGCCTGTGTCGTGAGCTAGGCCTCCCCTCCCGAACAAGACAGGCACTTCAATTATCGGAAGAGTCTTTATTCTGTACAGAGACAACGTATTCACGAGCCTCGAAACACGCACTCCAGGTGGAAAGCTGGCCCCTCGCTCTGCCCTGTCACCCAGAGCGTGGCCTATGAACCCTTCGGGGCAGGTGTCTGGATGGGGGTGTGCTAAGGAAGCAAGCACGCCTACGTTCTTCCCATTGAGCTCCTAACTGGTCTGGCTGGTGGGTATGTCGACGGGCCGGCATGTCTCCTCCCAAGGACCCCTCTCCAGCCTGTTCTCCACCGGCTTCTCTCCCACAATGAGGAGGGAGGGGGCTCTGCAGTTGCCTTGGAGTGCTTTGATCCAGCGCTGGCTCGGGCAGCTCACCGGGAGAGTTTGGGCATCCGGGGCCTCGCCAGTCTCAACAACCCAATATCAGGGTGAGGAATCCGAGCCACAGATGGTCCAGCCCTCCAATCCCCCACTCTGAGTCCGAGCCGCCATTCCCACCAGAGCCCTCCATCTCCCATGCATGCTTGGGAAGCTCACCCGAGCACAACAGCCTGCCTAGTCCAGCAGTCTGTTCCCACAGTGGCTGCCTAGATGCTCCAGGAAACCCACCCGGAGGACACGGGTGCACAGGCATTCACCCGCCCCCCGAGACTGACATTACTAGGTAATCTCTCTCTCCAAAGCTGGAGGCAGCAGAGAAGCCTCAGAACTAGTAGCCCTTCATAGCTGACTCCGAGAATTTGCCTAACACCTAAGCTGCAAATGGCGCGCTATCACCGCATCTTTTCGAAGTGAATTTGCAGTTTGACTCTGCGCTTCATACAGAGCCCTTCCTTTTATCTGTCTGGAATCTCCCAGCATTCAGCTTCAGCTTCATGAGGTTTAGCATTATGAGGAAAATAATTCTGCCTCATTACTTTCTCCACACCAGGCACAATCTTATTAATTTTTATCCTGTGTACCCTAAAATGCCGCAGACACTGCATCCTTGCCTCAGGTTTCAGCTGCTCAGAGACCATGATCTTTTGACCTTTCCCAGCTCTGCAAATTAGGCAGTGATGAGAGCCGAGAGGCCTTGGATGGCGGCTTGCAGGGCCCATTTGGGTGGTACAAGGCCTTGCACGTCTGGTGAGCTGGCGTTTCCTGTTTCTACTAGGCCTCCAGACACGCACAACTCTCCCCCTCAGGCATCTTCTATGGGCGGCCATTCACTCCCGGATGCATTGCACCCCACTTGCCTGAAAGAGGAGTCACGCACCACTGGTGTCTCGGACTGGTGTGGGCAAAGCCTCGGCTCATGGACCCTTCACCCTGCCCAGGCAGCCCTTCAGGACTCAAGCGGCCAGCACAGTATGAACCAGCCGAGTGACCCCTCGGCCCAAATTCCTGGATAGCCCGCAATTTCAGGGAGGTGTTGAGACACGTGCGGGATAAAGGAGAGCTGGAGGACCCCCATCAGCCACAGGACCAACTAACCATCTCCCCACACCACCCTGTGGAATGGACCATGCAGGCAGCAGCAGCATCATGGGGAGCCAGTGCCCTTAGCCCAGCTCAAGCAGCCTCTTTGGAAAGACACTGTGGCCGAGGGTGTGGAAAGCCGCAGAGAAGTTCCAGAGAACCAACAGAGAGGCACTGCCCATGCCCCTCCAAGAAAAGGCCATCCCTCGGGAGACCCAAGGTGAGTGGCGTCCCTAAACCGGGGCTGAAGCCCTTTGACATGGGCCTAGAAATCAGGTTCATCCAAGAGTGCCTGGAGCTGGTCAGCAAGCACTTGCTCAAGCACCGTTCCGAGGAGGGGATGCTGGCAACTGGGTCCAGGGCGAATTTCTCCAAGAGCAGAAAGACAACCGCCTCTTTTAAAGATGCTGGTCCAACTTCTGGATCCAGCTGGGTGTGGATCCACCTCCCAATGGAAAGTTTTGAGCCAGTAGAAACAAGTGTCACCAAGCACCTGGCCCAGATCCTCAGGCCTGACTCGAGGGCTTCAATAGACAAATGTGGTGCCCATGTCCCTCCTTTGCCAGACTCTTCACAGGTGAAGCTTAATTGCAACAGGTAAAGCTTTTCAAGCAGAAAAAGATGGCAAGGGGAGATTTTTACCTGTTGAATTTCTGCCTGCCGCCTAGCTGCTAAAAGCATGTTTGGGTAGCAACCCAGAACTCAAGGTTTATGGCACAAAGAGTGCATGACTTGCTGAGCTGTAAGAGGAGATAGAAAAGCATCCACTTTCACAGAGGGTTGGGGGGAGGGGGTGGCTCGCAGCAATGCATCCAGCTGGAACACAAGGGCCATGAAGGAAAGGACCCCCGCGGTCCCTGCTGTCTTCGGTGCTCTGGCAGGGCCCTTCTGTTCTCCTCACAGGATGTGGATTAGGAAGCCCATCTGCACTGCAGGGTTCCCAGGAAGATGGGAGTGCTATTCCCTGCCACATACTCCACCGAGGGAACTCCAGTTCCTAGCAGCCTCTGCTGGTGCCTCAGGATGCCATGTGTCTTCTAGATCTTTCCACTGGCCACCCCTCAGAAAATGTCGCAGCAGCTACCCTGCTCCTTCTGTACAACCCAACACGAGCCGAGCAGGCGGCCTCAGAGGCTTCTGAGAAGTGCAGTCACCTCAGCAGGTCGCCTTACAGAAGTCGGCTTGGTGCAGATGGGCCACTTGAAGCCACCAAAGACGATGCAACGGTTGTAGGAGGTCACCCTAGCTGCAAACAAGTCAGGAGTCAGCTTTTTTGCTGCGAATATTTATTAGAATCCACTCACCCACCAAACACAATATATACTGGCCAGGACAAGAGAAAGTTTCATGTATTAAGGCAACATTTAGGCCAATGTTTTCATGATAAGAACTGGATTATTCCTCCACTGACTTTGCTAAGCTTGGTGTGCACTTTGTGGTGCTTGCAGAGTCAAATGGCGTTGCAACCACAGTCAAAAGGTCTCCAGGAAAACACATCATTTCACGACGACTTGAATGTTCAAAGCATGTTGGCTTAAAAATATTGTAATTTCAGCCCAATAAAGGGGGTATTATTCTCTGATTATTCCTGATTCATTGAGTCAATTCAAAAATGTTTGTAGTGCTAAATCCAGAAGGAAAGCTCTGTGTCCCTCACCTTTCATTTCATTTTTCAAGCCCTGGCATGATTTGCTTCAGGAAGAGAAAAGGAAGCAGAAGGGACCCAGGGATCCCTGTAGGGACACAGAACTATTGGCTCTTACCCACGAGCCACAAGCAGAATACGCCTTCCTGGCCATAGAAGCCCCATGAGAAGCCTCAGGGAAGCTTCTGCGGGAGGAGAGGCCTTCATCCAAGCCAGGGGACAGGATGCAGGCTTCGCCGTGTCTGGGTCTTCCAAAAACTGGTGGCATGCCCCAGCGCCCGGAGAGCGGAGGTGGAAGGGCCAGGCGGTGGCAGAGGAGCTGCTGAACTGCAAAGGACGCCTCCCCCAAGGCAAAGTCAGAAGGTGGCAGTGGAAGCAGCTGGGGGGGGGGCAGCTCTCTGTGGCTCCAGCATTACTCCAGGCCGTTGGGCAAGTTATGCTATGGGGAGGGAATCTCAGCAGCAGCCACTTTTTCCTGATGCTAAGGCTCCAGCCTGGTTGCCCCCGCACTAAGTACGCGAACACTTCTGGAGCCGGTCTTCCCTGGGGAGCAGTCCCAGAAATGGCTTGCCAATCTGCCAGGGTTATTTGGCAGCTACAGCGTGTGTGGGGCTGGCACCTGTGGCCCTCCGGGGGTTTGGGCCTGCAGCCCCCTCAGCTGAGAGGGAGGGTTCTGCAGGCTGAACTTCGGGGGGCCCAGAGACGCCCCTGCTCCAGCCGGGGGCTGAGCAACAGGAGAGCAGCTTCCAGGGAGAAACCAGGAGCCCCACTGCAATCTCGCCACTCTTCCACTCCGTGGGGGCACAGTGCCAAATCTCCCCCCCCCCCCACACACACACACCACACGTGCGCCATGCAGAGACAAGCAAGCCCTTCCGGCACAGCACAGGAGCCAGCGATTCCTCTCCACAGTGCTGCACAGACAGTGGCGATGAGAGGAAATGGCAGAAAAGCAGCTGTGGAAGGCAGAACGGTGCAGAGGCGGGACAGGCGGCAGCAGAGGGGCCCCTGGCCCGAGGCCAGCACAGGACAAGTCAGAAGCCACACGGGACACGGATCCTCAGTGCACGCAGGAGGTGGGCAAGCATCAGTGAGAGCTGGTGGGGCTTCCTTCTTCTGTGAGGTTCTTGAAATCCGTGGACAGGGCCAGCTCCTCAGCCAAGGGGGGTCTCCGCCACTCCTCCTGGGTCAGGATGTAGCCCACAACTGCCCCAAAAGCAACCAGCAGGAGACCCAAGAGGTTGGCAAGGACTCCTTCGGGGGGGAAAGAACTGTAGGTGTCCCTGCAAGAGCAGAAAGGGCGACATTACCACAGGCACGCCTGCCGTCCCCGGCCTGGCGCACACGTGTGTGCAGAGGACTCTGCTCACACGCAGCGCCGGTTGCCTCGTGCGTGTCTGTGCCGACAAGGGTGAGCACGGGCTGAGACCAGCTGCAGAGGGCAATGCCCCAAAACTGGGGCGGGAACCCAGGGCTCTCCGAGTGCTGCAGGACTCCAGTCCCCACCAGCACCAATCAACACGGCCAAGCCAGGAGGGGGCCGTGCAAGGCAGCTGCAAGGGGGCAGGCCTAGAGCTGGAAGCGCTGGGGAAGGCCCTGGCAAGGCCAAGGGGCCTGCAAGAGAGGAGGGCTCTGCTGAGCACCCCCTCCTGCAAGCAGAGGTGCCTGGGTGAGGGAGAAGGGCCCGGGGGTTCTGGACGCTGTCCTGAGGCGGGAGGGGGCTGAGCATGCTCTGCGTAGCTCAGATCGGGGGTGGGGGGCACGAGTGTCGCTCTTGGATGCTCTGCGGAGCGGCCCCTGCTCTAGCTCAGGGCCTGAGCTGGGCCACGTTCTTGCTCCAGCACTGGCCCGACTCCCGGCTGGGCGCTCCGGGTTTCCCAGGAAAGGTCTGCGCCTGGAACGAGCGTCTTTCCCGCAGCCGCCCGATGCCGACACAGCACAGAGCGGCCGCCACTTGCCTGATTTTGAAGAGTAGCAGTTCCAGGATGCCGAGCAGGGCCGTGGCGATCGAGACGACGAAGAGCAGGGCCCCGAAGAAGATGTGCTGCGGCTTGTACTTGCTGCGGAGCGAGAACGGGGCCCCAGGGAAGAGGAAGACGCCCAGGCCAAGCAGCCACTGGGAGCGAAAGGAGGCCGCTCAGCACCACGGGGCCCGACGCTCTCCGAGCCCGTCCCAGGCGGCCCACCAGCCGCGCCTGCCAGCCTTCCCGCAAAGCTGCACTGCGGACGGGGCTCCCCTCCTGTGCCCACGGAGGAGCCGGGCGGCCTGGGGCTCCCAAGCCCCCGCCACGCGCGCACACAGCCCACCTGTGCTCAAAGGCCTGGGCGTGTGCATGGCCCATGCGGCGGCGTGAGCGGCCCGCTCCCGCTCACCCCCGAGGCGTCTTAGCCCCGCCAACTGGAAGGCCCCACCTGTGACGTGAGCAGCCGCAGGAAACGCTGCCCCCCCCCCCGCTCCAGCACGTGGCCCCATGTGGCAGGCCTGCCCCCTGAGCTGGGGCTGGGTCTCCGGCTCCTAGAAACGTTGGCCTTGCAAGGCCTGGCTGAAGTCTGAAGCCCTGCCTGTTGTAAGTACAACGTGGCTCCCTCGTTATCTTTTTCTGGCCCCACTGAGTGCCTTTGCAACGGGGGTGGGGGGCGCCCTCTTGACCTGATAAGATGGGTCCAAGGATGAGCACCCCCCGCGTTCGCTGCCTTGAGCCGACCTCTTCTCGGCCCTGCCAATACCCCTGCCCTCATGCAGGCGGCAGCTGGTGGGACTGCGCTTTGAAAGCCTGGCCGCTGGCCGCTGGCCGCTTCACTTCCTTGGGTCCACACGGACCTCTTTCCCCCGGCCAGGGCAATACACAGGGGCAGTCTCAAGGAGCCCTCGGCCCTCCAGCCCTCTCCAGGGCCCCTGGAGCTGCAGCGCAAGCGGAGCCACCCCGAACAGAGCCCGCTGCTTTTCTCTGGCTCGCCAAGATGCCCGCCCCAGTCGCCCTTGCGCAGGTGCGCTCCGGGGAGGCAGCCGGAGCCAGGGGTGCCTGCCCGACTACTGCTCCCGCCCACCTGTACGACGTAGAAGCCCAGGGCGAGGATGCCACACCAGCTGTGCAGGCTGTACATGTCTGGGAAGCCCTGCTTCTTGTGGTACTGGAACACGGCCACCAGACCTGAGGAGGGAAGAGGGGAGCGCTTGCGGGCGGCCTGCTTTCTGCGCCCTCCCCCAGTGCCAGTCGGCAGGGACAAGAGCAGCCCTGCTCCCAAAGGCACCTGAGAACGGGCAGTGGGCAGGCCCGGCCGGGCCTGGAAGAAGCGCAAGGAGGCATTTGGTGAGTGGCTGCAGGGGAGGCCCAGCTAGCAGCACCTCCGAACTTTCCCAGCCTCGCAGGCAGGCCCGTTGGTCAGGCCAGGCTCTGAAGCCCTTCCCTGCACCGCCCTGGAAGCCTGCCCCGGGGAAACCGGCAGGGGCGGCAGGCGGCAGGGGAGAGAGGCTGCTGCATGGGGAGGGAAGCCAGAGTGCCTCTGGGTGCCCTGCCTGACAGCCCGCGCTGTGCTTCGCGGCCCGCCCACCGCCCAAGCTAACGGATCACTGGCGGGGAGGGAGAGCTGGCAGCTGGCATCAGCCCTGGGCGACCCCTCTGGGCCCCAGATCTGCCTGGCCTCACCGTGAGGGCTGGCAGCTGAGCCGAGACTGAGCTCAGGCAAACCAGGAGGAGGCACTCCGCCCTCCCCGAGCCTGGTGCCCCACTGGGACTTCAAGGGGGCGTCCGGAGGGCTGAGCTTGCATGGCTCAGCAGAGGCCCGCCCGCTGGGACTCACCGACCAGCACGATGATAAGCGCAAGTGCGTGGAGCAGTCCGTGCAGGATCTTGGTGGAGCGCCTGCTCTCTCTCTTGAAGACACGGTACACCAGGAGGGCTGGAAGAGAGACCGGGAGCGGAGAAGGCCTGTGGGCACGCCAGGCGACAGCAGACCTTGCTGCCAGCTGGCCCCCTGCCCAGCAGAGCCTGGCGGCACCCGCGAACATGGAAGGCAGCAGCCCCTTGGCCTCACCCCTTGGGGCTTTGCTCACTGCCAGCGGACATGGGAAGAGCTGCTCCGGGCCTGCTCAGAGGAGGCTCCGCCAGGCAGGTCCCAGGGAGCTCCCCAGAGGGCTGGGCCAAGTGTGCACTGCACTCTCCCTGCAACAACTGGCCACGCCATGGTGGTCCAGGAGATCCAAGCCCCCCATAAGGCTCACATGGACTGTGGCCATGGCCAGTAAGCTGAAAAGGTGGCAGGCCTGGGCATGGGGCCCAGCAGGAAGAAGCTGCTCTAGGAATTCTGGTCCATGGAGGCCAGGTCTGAGGCAGGTGAGCAGGGCTGAGTGCCGACCCTCCATGCCCCCCTCTCTTTCTTTGAACTGAGCAAAGAGCATCAAGCAGCCTGAGGTGTGAGCAACAGATCCTGTAGCTAGTACTAGTAACAGAGGAAAAGCAAGCAGGAAGTGAGTAACGTGGGGTTGGGAGCGCTTCTCCCTGTTTTGATGGAACTCTTAGCTAGATTTCCAGTTGAAAACCTTAGAAGAAAAGTTTTGAAATGACAGTTCAATCGGAAATGGCAACGCTTCCTTTCTGAAACACTTGAGCTTTTGGTCAGAACTGTGAGGTGGCATTTGTAGCTGGGGACTGATGGGGTTGAATTCTCATATCCTAAATCCCCTCCTTTGTCCTAAGCAGGTCACAGAGGGTCCATACCCATGTTCCCAAAGGGTGGCATTGTGCCTCTGGAACTCTCCAGCCCTGGGAGGTATGCGGGCCGTAAACCACCCAAAGAGCTCCAGTGACTGGGCTGCATGGAGATTAATAAAGGGCTAAAATTTAGGCAAACCCACTGACTGACAGCCCTGAGGGAGGAGGGCAGTGCTGGGGGTGCATTCCCAGAGCGGCTCTTCTGCCCTCCGGGCTGCTGCATGGATGTCAAAGGCCAGTGCAGCACAAGCGGCTCTCTTCCTGGCAGGTGCCCTGTGACGCCAGGCCTGCTTGCCAGGGGTGTGGGCTCAGGGCCACTGCAAGGCAGGCCGGAGCCCTGGGAGCAGAGCCCAGGAAGTCTGATGGACGCCCACTCGCAAACGGATTCCTCGCAGGACCCTTCTGAGGATGCCCCCCAGGCCCTGTGAAAGGTGCGCCCGCCTCCCTCTCTCGGCCCTTTGCCATTCTTACCATCCCCTTGTAGAAAGACCATCCCGATGATCATGCACAGAGGGTGGACATTCAGCTGCAGTTTTGAGCTGTCCCAGGCAATGCCACCTCGATACTGGCCCATCCAGGCCCCCGTCATGGTGATCGCTGCAAGGCCCAGGATCTGCGAGGCTGCCACCAGGGAGGTGAACCCTGTGGCGCTGCCCGGGCTCCTGGCAGGTGACTCCTCCATCCTGCACTCAGCAGAGGCCCCGGCTGTCACACGAAGAGAGAACGTTGTCAGTCAGGGCGAGCAGAATGTGTGCTTCACGGAGGCAGGGTGGAAATAGCGAGAAGGAGCTGTAGGGAAGAAGCATCCCTTGTCCAAAAGTGCCCTCACATAGGATCGTAGGACACATACAGATTGCTCTGTATCCCTCTTCACCAGCGCCTGGTTCACACAACTGGAGCAGCTCAGGAATGGTCAGAGTGGCCCACAGAATGCTTGTTACTGGGCCAAATTCAAATAACACAAACCAACAGCATTCTTTAAAGCTTGCAATCAATTTTAATGTTGCCTTGCATGTTGGGTATTACGTAGTACTACATCAAGCTTTGCCCAGAAGAGCTCATAATCACACAACTCTGCATTCTCAAAAGCTGTCTGAAATCTACATTGCCAAGGCAAAAGTGCCACAGGTTCATCTCATGAAAACTACCCTTGGATGTGCAGGCAGGAGCATGGCTTCCAGATCGAGGGAGGTGTTGATACCGCTCTACACGACTCTGCTGTGCCCACAACTGGAGCACTGCATACAGTTCTGGGCTCCACATTATAGCAGAGACAAAGTTAGGTTAGAATCAGTTCAGCGCAGGGTCCCAAGAATGGTAGCCGGGTTGGGAGGGATGGCATATGGAGAGAGACTGAGGGAACTGGCTCTTTTCAGCATGGAGAAGAGGAGACTCGGAGGGGATTGTTCAGCGATTTAAAGGTATGTGAGGGGATGTCATGTGGAGGAGGGCTGTGAGCTGTTCTTCCCTGCAGTGGAGGGTAGGACACGTTCCAGTGGGGCAAAGCTCAAGCAACCAGGCTTCAGGTTGGATGTCAGGTTAGGACCCCTAGGATACGGAATGGGCTTCCATGGGAGGTGGTGAGAGCCCCATCAGTGAGGGTGTTCAAGGAAAGACTGAACAAACACATGCTGGGGATTCCATGAGCAGAGCCAGCTAGAGCCAGGGGTCAGACCAGATGGCCCAGGAGGCCCCTTCTGACTCGCTTTGTTCCTATGTTTCGCTCCCTCTGAACAACTGAGACACCAGCAAGCCACCCCTGCAAGACAGACAGCACCTGCCACTGCCTCACAAAAAAGAATGCAATCAGCAAGCAAGGACCTTCACCCTTCTCCACAGACTGCCCCCCCACCCCCCATTTCTTGCAGCCCTGGACTCTGCCCTCTCAGGATCCGCCAGCTTTGATCATGCTCACTTGGGATTACTCTGGGCAGCCTGTCCCTTCTGCTCATACAGCTCTGGGTCAGCCTTGCTTCCTTGTTCATCCGGTTGGTGCTTAAGCCCAACAGCAACCCAGTGGATAAGCAGCAACTGTTTGGAGGAAGATTTCTGTCCAGAAGGGAGTGAGACAGAATCTGGGGCTTCAGCTGGAAAGGTCAATTATTAGCGGTCCCTGTATTAAGCTTTCACTTCCAGCATTTGTAGCATGGGGGAACGGTGTGCACCCGGGCATTTGCCCAGGCCGGCTGCAGTCACGCCGAACACCCAGCTTCGCTGCCAGCAATCCGCACTGATCTTGGAGTGGGCTCCAGGATGAGTCGTTGCAGGTACTCCAAAGCAGCAGTGAGACAGAAACAATCCTTGCAGAAGGCACCCCCATTTTTCTTAAGCAAGACTAAGTCGTTTATCTGCTTTGAAATTTTATCTGTGATAACATATTTACCAATTTACCTGGAGCAGATGCTAAGTGAACTAGCCTTTTCTGACTGCTCCCATATCCTGGCCACCCACCTGGCCAATCCTCCTGTTGTTTTACCTGATCAGGAAATAGAGGAAAGTGGGCTTGAGATCTGCCCCAGGCAAACAGGTGATCAATATTAAATCCTGAGTATATATGAGTTGGGCAGCATACAATGCAAGAACAAAGCACTCCTGTAGGAAATTGTGTGTGTGTGTGGGGGGGGTGCTTTTCATCAGTGGACCACAGACACACTGATTCCTGGCCAGAGATGGAGGCTTGATTAGATCATAAGGGCTAACTGGATTGGCAAGATTAAGGCAACTGGTTTACTCACTCCTGCCTCCCTGAAAATGCCGGCTCTGGCTCTGTGCTGGGCAACGCAGCCTCCGGGGCAGATCTGTCCCCAGCAAATGGCACGAAGACGCGTGGTCTGGCCAGGGAGCGGAGTGAGGAGGCGAGGAGACCCTCTCGCGGGCACTGCTGCTGCCCCGCCCCGCCGTTCCACGTCCATAGAAACAGGGCAGGTACTTTACCAGTCACACCAAATCCTTCTTCTGCTTAAGTGTTTGCCTCCTTGTTTTTCAAAGATCCCTCATTTGCCCACATTTGCCACCAAGAAAGCATATTTGGCGTGAAATGTAAAAGAAATGCAAGCCAGACAACAGCTGCAAGGATTCCTGCTCTTCTCCAGAAGTCAAACAAGCAACTGTCACTACTGCCAGGAAAGGTGTGATTCTGGAGGAGGACACCACGGAGGAGGCTGACAGCATTCCGGGCATGATGCTCATGGATTTATTTAATAATTTATTTTTGCATTAAAAAGCAAATGCCTAGGCCTCACAGGTGTGAATAAGCAGAGCCAGGAGGGCTTCCTTCAGAAAACAGAAGCAGGAAGTGTACATAGGAAAACAAAAGGGAACACAAACCAGGGGAAAGCACATGATAATGGATGCAAATTGGTTTCCAGGAACACATATACATAGATGAATGCATTAGAAGCAGGAAACTGGCTAAGGAGTTGGCTGAATGCTTGCATGTCAAAGGAGTTCAAGAAATGTCAAAGGAAGCTAAGGATAAGCATCTTTTGTATCCGTCCTCACTGCAGAAAAGGCAAGGCAGAGGCCTATGCCTGAGCTGATGTTTTGGGGTGGGGGGCACTGTACTGACATACCAGCGGTGATGGGAAATCAACCAACAAAAACAAGCTGCAGGGTCCAGAAGGAATTCATCCAAGAGTTCTTAAGAACAGTCAGGATCTAAGAACAGCCAGGCTGGACCAGGCCGGTGGCTCATCCAGTTCAGTGCCACATTCACACGGTGGCCCACCAGCTGCCCACAGGTTCCCTCAAGTGGGATGGGTGCTGGATCGCTGCCTTCCCAAGCTCCTCCGCCACTTGTGTATGGAGGCTTGCCGCCTCTGGCAGTGGAGGCAGACACCGGTACCCTCTTCAGGAACTCAGACGTGAAACTGCTGATCTGACAAAAATATCCAACATGCCATTAAGCCTGGCATTTGTGTCAGAGGTGGCATGCCAGCACACACAAGGAGCCTGGACGGGAGGCTGCTGTGGCGCTCATGCCCTGCTTGTGGGCTTCCCGCTGGGACAGCTGCCTGGCCACTCTGTGGACCAACTGCTGGATGAGATGGGCCTTGGCCCGGCCCTGCATCAGGCCTCTTCTGATGCCCTTCTGAGCGGAAAGCGGCCCATGCAATGCCCCATTTTGGAAAAGGGGACCACAAGCTTCCAGGGAGCTTTCTGGAGGCATCCAGTTGGATACGGCGGGGACAGGATGGTGAATCAGCAAAGCCATTGGCCTCACCTAGCATGGCTTTTCTCAGGTCCTTCTTCATACCTGCCTGACCTGTCCAGGTTGCTCTCAGCAACTTTCATGTAATGTACTCTCACTTACATGAGCGGCTGAATAAATGGTGGGGAAACAGCCACTGGCAAGCCCAGCATCACCAGACCGCAGGCCCCGTTTCCTGGCCAGGGGATCGCGTGCGTGAGAGAGAGAGAGAGAGAAAGGGTTTTTCCAGACTAGAAAATACAAGAGCCATTTAAAAGGCCACGCGCAAATGATCCATTTGGCCTAGAAAAAAGGAAGCAGAGCAGGAAGATATATCTGAAAGTCAGAAAGTTACTTAAAATGGTTACCAGCACCCTTGAAGGCGTGTCACACAGCTGCTCACATACGGGCTATGCAGGCCCACTCAGTAGCGGACACCCCGCAGCGGCCAACGCTTCCTTGGCGACGCAGTTGGAAGGAAACAAGACGAGGCGCGCTGCTCTTCCCCTGGACTCTGCCTGGTCCTTCTGACACGGGCAGAGGGGCTCCCTCCCTGCCGCCACCGGGCTCGGGCAGTGGATGTCTCGAGCACCTCCCAGTGGCTTTTCTGCAGTGAAAGCACTCTTCCCCCCCCACTGATGGTCCTTGAAGAGGTGGTGGCAGTGTTGGTGGCAGTGGGAGGGGGCTGCTTGTCCTCTGGGGTCTTGCCCCAGAGCCATGCAGCACACATGCTCAGCCATGTCGAGAGGAGCACTACACAGAAGCGGAGCGAGTCAGAGGGGGCCTCCCAGGCCATCTAGACCCACCTCCGGCTCCAGCCGGCCTCACTCACGACGTGCCCACCATGTGCACGTCCAGAGCACTGCCTGCCCTCCCCTGTCCATGTCTGCTCCCCCCTGCACTTGCCTGTGAGAAATGGCCACCTGCGGCCACCACCTTTTCCCACCGCACAAAGGGCACCGTCTCAGCACCGGTGGGTGGCTGGCTCCTCTGCCCCTCCCTGGGCTTCCCTTCTCACCTGCTGTGCTCTCTGACAGCCATGGGGGAGGGGGGAGGCCCCAGGGCAAAGGAGGCCGGGCAGGTGACGCCCCCCCCCCGTGAAGGATCCTGCACCACAGGCTACACAGCACTCTTTCTTACTTGGAATGCTCTTATTAATAAAAAATAAAAGTAGTAACAGACAGCAGTGCTCTGGAGAAGACAGCAAACCCAGAGGGAAGCGAGCTGGAATTGGAGCTAGGAGAGTCGTCTACCCAGGTCAGTGAAACCTAGGAAGGGGGGAAAACGTAGGACAAGGGCTAAACATCTGTTCCCCCACTACCAGCTCTCCCCAACAAATACTCAACTCTGCATTCATAAGACCACTTGTGATATGAATGCACAGGAAGATCTGGGCCCCACAACTGTGCAGTTTCAGAGTGCAGTCCAACAGGTGGGGATTCTTCTGGAACGAAGGGGACCTTAAAAAGGCCTTGCAGGGCTCCTCCACCTTCTCTTCCTAAACAGCCCCCCCCCACCCCGCACCAACAAAGCCTTCAGTTGTGTGAATGAAGAGGAGCTCTGGCTGCTCCTGAAATGAATGGGGGGGGGGGGCTCAGCATGTTTGTCCGAATGTGTGACCTGCACTGTGAACTGGTCAATCTGCATACAAAATATATCATAGAAAAGCAGAGTTGGAAGGGGCCAAGAAAGCCATCGGGTCCAGCCCCCTGCTGTTGCGGGTCACCAAACTGCACCATCCCACTCAGATGACAGTCCAATTTTTCTTGAATGTCTCTAGTGTGGGAGAGCCCATCACCTCTCCAAGCAACGGGTTCCTCTGTCATATTGCTCTGACAGTGAGGAAACTTGTCCTGATATCTAGCCTGAACACGGGTTGTCACAAATTCAGTTGATGATTTCGTGTCCTACACTCTGGTATCAGCAAGAAGAAATCTTGACCTTCCTCTTTGTAATAGCCTTTGAGATACTTATAGAGTGATATAGAACCATAGCGAGTCAGAAGGGGCCTCCCAGGCCATCTAGTCTGACTCCCGGCTCCAGCTGGCTCTGCTCATGACATGCCCACCATGTGCATGTCCAGCCTGTCCTTGAAGACCCTCATCAATGGGGCTTCAACCACCTCCCATGGAAGCCCATTCCATACCCTTGGGGTCCTAACTGTCTGGAAGTACTTCCTGGCATATAAATTGAACCTTGGTTCCCTGAGCTGGGCTCTGCTGGAGCACGTCCTGCCTTTCTCTGCAGGGGAAAGCAGGTATCTACCCAGCTCCATGTGACACCCCCTCACATACCTATATGTTGCTAACAGATCCCCTTGGAGTCTCCACTTCTATAGGCTGAAAATGCCCCATTCTCTCAATCTCGCCTCATACGACATCCCCTGCAAACCGGCCACCAACCTTGTGGCCCTACGCTGCACTGACTCCAACCTGGCTGTATCCTTCCTGTAATGTGGAGCCCAGAACCGAACACAATACTCCAGTTGCGGGTGCACCAGAGTCGTATAGAGTGGTACTAATACGTCTCTTGATCTAGAAGCCACACTTCAGGCTATGCATCCAAGGTTCGTGTTTGCCTTCTTGACTGTCATGTCACACTGCTGACTCATGTTTAGCCTGCAGTCGACCAGCCCCCCGAGTTCCCTTTCACAAGTGCTGTTCTTCAGTCTATTGTCCCCTAACCGGTACTTATGACACCCATTCCTATGCCCCAAGTGCAAGACCTTGCAATTATCCACATTGAACGCCATCCTGTTGTCCCCTGCCCACTTCCACAGTCTGTCCAGATCCTTCTGCTCCTCAGTTGTGGCCACTGCTCCAGTTTTAGTATCATCTGCAAATTTGATCAGCAGACTTGACACCCCTCCTCCAGGTCATTGATGAAAAGATTAAACAGGATCGGCCCCAGGACAGAGCCCTGGGAAACCTCGCTTCTCACTGGCCACCATCCTGATGATTCCCCACTGATTGTTACCCATTGCTTTCGGTCAGTCAACCATGCCCTAATCAATCAGACAGTGCATTGGTTTATCCCAAAACTCCTCAGTTTCTCCACCAGGATATCATGGGGCACTTTGTCAAAGGCCTTGCTGAAATCCAGGTAAACCACATCCACTGCATCCCCTCCATCTAGCCATCTCGAAACCTTGTCATAGAATTCCAGAAGGTTTGTCTGGCAGGACCTGTTTTTGTGGAAGCCGTGTTGCATGGCCACCAACCTCCCTTCCCTATCTAGGGCTACTAGATCTTTTGTTATTATGAGTCTTTCCATTGTCTTTCCAACAATGGACATAAGGCTAACCTGTCAGTAATTTCCCATGTTCCATTTACTACCCTTTTTGAAAATTGAGACCACTGATGCCATCCTCCTCACCTTGAGAACCTCACTTGTTCTCCACGAGGTCTCAAAAATGGAGGCCAGCGGGCATGAGAGAACCCCCCCACCCCAACTCCCAAAGGACTCTCGGGTATAATCTGTCAGGGCCCAGTGCCTTTGTAACATCCAGTGCCCTGAGGAGCCCCTCAACTTCTGGGAGGTGACTCTAAACTGTGCCCCTAAATCCCCGGCCTCATCTGATACCCCATGTGGATCTCCCCTGTCCTACTTTGGGGAGAACACAGAGGCAAAATAGTCATTTAGCATCTGAGTCTGTTCCCTCACATCAGTCACTGAATCTCCTTCCTCCTTATTAAGCAGTCCCACTGCCTGTCTCCCTTTCCTCTTGCTATTTACATGTTGATAGAAGCCCTTTTTGATGCTCCTAATATTCTTTGCAAGTCTCAGCTCGTAATCAGCCTTAGCCTTGCAAAGAATCCTTCTGCAACGGGCCTCCTCCTCCCGGCATACCCTTCTGTATATTTCCCCCAGTACCCATTTCCTACAGAGGTTCCTCTTGTGTCTAATCCCTCTAACCACCTTTTTGCATCCATGATGGCACTCTCCTCTGCCTCCCCACCTTACCAACTAGAGGTATTGTCAAGGCTTGCGCCTCCAAAACCTCCCTTTTGAGTGCCATCCACCCCGCCTCAACTCGCTTGCCTTCCAGTAACCTATCCCAGGAGAAGTAACCTATCCCATATCATACTCCCACCCCCTCAGTGTCCTCTTGGATTAGAATGAGAGGAGGGAAGGAATACTGGTGGAGAACACAACAATTATTTTAAGTTACACAGAAGAATTACAGAACTTTACTGTCAACAATGGAAAAAATGAAATTATGAATGATTTTGTATATCTTGGCTCAGTCATCAATTCAAAGGAAGAATCTAGCCAAGACATTCAAAGAAGACTGAGACATGGAAGGGCAGTAGTGAAAGTAGAAAAGATAAACAAATGTGAGGATATTTCACTAGAGTCCAAGGCCAAGATCATTCACACCAAGATACTGACAAGACTATGGATTTGTTCAAAACATGGTGCTGGAGGAGTGCTGTATGAATACACAGGATGGGCAGAAACATCAGCAAGTGGAGCCTCAATCAAATCAAGCCAGAGCTTTCTCTAAAAGCAAAAATGACGAAACTGAAGTTCTCACGCTTGGGGCACTTTGTGAGAAGGCCGCACTCAGTGGAGAAGACAATGATGCCAGGGAAGTTGAAGGCAGAAGAGGAAACGGAAGACCAAAGAGGAGATGGACTGGCTCTACAAAGGAAGCCACTGCCTGCAATTCAGAACAGCAGAGCAGGGCTTAGATAAGGTGGGGCATTTTGGAGGGCTTTCATTTTTAGAGTCACCATAGCCAAGCTAGAGAGACTGGACAGCACAGAACGGCCACAAAGGAAATGGCAGAAATAGGGGAGAGAAAGTGCAGGAGGGCTACCAACGCAAGGTGAGGATGCCTAGAGTGAGTCTCCTCCCAGAAAATTTTGTGAACAGGGCTTGCGATGGCAGCATAAAAGTCTTTGCCTCAGTTCCCTGTTGCTCCACAAAGTAATGTCCAAATTGAATTAAGTCAGTTTTTGCCACTGGAGGAAAAACAAAGAAAACTAGGGTTTCCCCCCAATTTTGTTCTCTCTAATAATATACATTTCTTCAGTTTAACATGCAATTTGGCAGAGGGAAAAAAATCAAGCGTTAAATATAATGGGCAGTAGCCCCAGACCCTGAAGGCAAGTGTGGATACTGCTCAGTCCCCACTGGACGCTTCAGAGGTGACCAGGTCCCAAACTCCTCCCTTCCCAACTCCACTTTTGAACCTCACCCACCCCCCGCCCCCAGTCTCTGTTGCAGCCGTTTCTAGTTCTGTATGAGAAAGCAGAGGTATGAATTATCGGCATGTAGTTCCCTCCCTGCCTCACCTCCCCTAGCCCCAACACTGCTGTGCTTTAGAATGGCGTACAACAGGCACCCCCAACCTGGCAAAGGCAGACCGATTTGCAAAATCTCATGCGGAGCTGGAAAGTGCTCCCAACCCATGGCCAGCATCGGAGGCTTTCATGCAAGAGAGCATGGGATTAGGCTTCCTTCAAGGGCCATCTCCTTAGAGTCCTCCCCTCCAATCCCCAAGGCTGAAGCACAAACCTTTTTGCTTTAGCAAAAGCTCAGAAGTCCAGAGGCAAAAACTGAGGCTTCTCTTTGAAGGCAGCACAACTGGGCACTCATGCTGCAGCTTCTGCCCTGAGCGCCCGCGAAAGGGCTGGGCAGTTCTCCAAGCAGTTGTGTCCCCAGCCCCACCCTCTCCCTCCTCCCCCTCGCCCTGTCTTGAGAGTGACGAACACTGATCCTTGTCGTCAGCCATTCAGTCGAGCCGGACCCTGGCCACTCTGTGGATCATTGTTCTCCACGCCCCTCCATCTCCCACTGCTTCCTTCAAGACCGCCATGTCCACCCTCTTTATGGTGTCCAGCCAACGGGTGCTGGGGCAGCCCCTTTGCCTCTTTCCGCTGATCACTCCCAGCTCAATTGACTTTTCGAGTGAGTCACTCTCATGACACGGCTACAGTATGACAGTCTTTGTGTGGCAATCTTGGCTTCAAGTGAAGCTGGATCAGGCCAAGGGAACCGCACTGAGGCCGGCAGTCTGTTCACACAGTGGCCAAGCAGCTGCCCAAGCAGGGCAGGAGTGCAGCAGTGTCCAGCCTTGAGCAAAGAGGGCTGCAAGGTGCACGGCAGCACCCTAAAGGAGGAGACCTCTTCTCACTCATCCGTTTGCAGGACGGGGGACAAGAAACTGACGACCGATATACCAGGTGCAGGCTAGACACAAGGAAGCCCTCCCTGACCGTGAGGGCCGCACGGCAGTGCAACCAGTTGCCAAGAGAGCTGGTGCCCGGGCTCTCCCACACTGGAGGCATTCATGAAGGAAGCAGGCAGTTGTCCGAGTAATGGGCGTCCTGCACCAGCAGGGGGTCAGGCTCGATGGCCTTCCTGGCCCCTTCCAGCTCTACTGTTCTGATTCCCTGGCACCTGATGTGCGCAGCAGCACAGAGCCATCAGGGCGGACAACCACTTGCAGCCTTGCCCCTGAACGTGTCCAGTGTCCTTTTAAATCCCCCCCCAAGTGGTGGCCATAGTTCAGCTCTGTCCCGTGCTTGTTAATACGTCCCCCTCATCTGCCCTGACGCTCGCACCAGTCGCCTTCACGGGGCGTGGGGCGCCTTACCCCGCACTGTCATCACTCCGGACATGAAGCTCCGCTTCGGATCATGTTGGCCGCCCGGACAGGACGCTGCTCACGGGCCGCTTTTAAACAGACTTAACACATAAGCAACACTATTCAACATGTCCCCCCGCGCTTGCCTCTTTCCTAAGCTAGACAATGCCCGGCGCTGCCACCTTTCCTGCCCGAGCGCCCGGCCCGGCCCGGCCCGGCCCCGCCACGTCCCCTGCGAGGTGCGGCGACCAAAACCGCGCCCGGCCGCTCCGGGGATGCGAGCGGCGTGCGGCGCTCGCGCTTGCCGCCGCCGCCGGCAGGCGCGCACCTGCCCCGGGCGGCCCGCCACAAGCCCAGCGAGCCCTGCGCGGTCAGCCGCAGCC
>NW_025335761.1:67686342-67693934 GCF_004798865.1 Varanus komodoensis
GCTCCGCGGCAGCCAGAAGCGCCGCGCCCACGCCAAGCAGCCCCGGGCCGGTCTGGGGCCCCGCCCCGCGCCAGGTGCGCCTCCTGGGCCGCGCAGCACGCGGAGGGGCCCGTCCGTCGAGGCGGCCTCGGAGGCGCTCGGGCCTCCCGCAGGGACGCGGGTCGTGGGCGCTGCTGCCCGGCCTGGAGGACTGCCCGGAACCTGGCCTGCAGCCTGGGCTGGGCGACCTGGAGGTGGCGTCCTGAGACTGCTCCAGGCAGAGGCCCTGTGCCAGGAAGGCCCTGCTTGGAGCCAAGTCCCCAGGGAGGGGAGGCCCAGTCCCCTGTCCCGTGCAAGAGGCGGACTGGCTACTCTCCACCCAAGGTTGTCCCCACCGTTAGAAAGAGCAGTCCTCTGCCAAAGTCCCCGTGAGTTACGGTTCAGTCCCACACAAAGGGCAGACGATCACAGCTGAAACGCTGCTGGCGCTACTAAGCACACTGCCATCTCTCCCCCACTCAGGACCTGCTCCTTCTCCCACCTGGAATTTGGGAATAATGTTGCCCTACTTTACAGGGTTGCTATAAGGAATACTGGGGAGATAGGTGTACTTTGCCCACCATCCAGCAGCGCTGAACATTTTATTATAAAAATATCTGGACAACTTTCATTTCCCGTACTTCCAGAAGTATTGAATAGCGCTGCGTTCCACAAGCAGCTTCCAGCGGAAGATGGCAGCTCTCGAATGGTACGCTTCCATCACATGCCTCCCTCAGGAGGCGCAGGGGCTCACTTCCGCCAGGCTTGCTTTGCCTCAGTTCAAGGTCCGAGGACAGCCCATGCCTCTCCCTCACCCTACAGAAGGGAGTCCACAGTGTCTCATTGCCATATTTTTCACGTACACAGCTGCTGCTCTGTGCTCCAAAGGCTCTTGGTGATCTGTGCACTGGCCCCTCAGGACTGGTTTTTCCTGCATCTGAAGCCACGGGTGGCCCCTTGCCCAAAGCAAATAGTGCGTGGGATTCTGGAAGACAAAATGCAACAAGAGTACAAACAACGCTTGTCGGATTAAAAGCTGCAAAGCTCTGCTGGAGTTTTTCAGAAATTCAAAGAATGTGAGCATCACCATTTAAGACTTGATTATGCGAATGTGCACTGCCCATGGCGGCAGGGCAAGAAATATTTAAAAATGATTTTCATTTCCTGCTGAAGAGCTGGTCAGCTCAGAGGGATACAGTTCTTTTCTTAAGTTATTTCTGATGTTGTAATGTCAGAAGTACTCCTATCACAAGTATCTGTGTCATCGTAAGATTGGTCATTTGGGTAGCAAAAGCCTAAAATATGCAGACAAATTGGCCAGGCAAGTGAAGTCATGCATTCAAAGCATTAATTATGCCAATTAAATCTAGATAACATGGAAACAGAGCGAGTCAGAATGGGTCTCCCAGACCATCTAGTCTGACCCCTGGCACCAGCTGGCTCCACTCATGACATGCCTAAGACAGTTCTCAATAAAACTCATGCTTTGCCCAAGAGGTTTTACAATAGTTCTCACTTCTGTTTTTTTCACCATGGCTGCAACACTTCTTTAACAATTTATAAATATTAGTGTCTCTAAATGGTACTGCAGAGGGTGAAGTTCTTTTGGCTTTTACTCTGGCATCCAATTACACATCACAAAGTAAAATTAATAGGCGTGAAGTGTTCGGACACCCTCCCCCATGGACAGGCACACGTCTACCAACAGAACATTTGTGTTTTTTAAAAAGGGTGATGGCTGAAGTACAAAGCTGGGACAACTTAAGCTTCTCACAGGCTGGGGGTGGGGACAGTTCTCACTCTTCCGAGGATGCACCAATAGAAATAGGTAGTTCAGTGTCCAATGTTTCACCCCTAGCGTGCCATTTATGCATCTTCCTGCAAAAGATGAGAAGCAGCTGTTCCCAAGGTTTTTATTCAGGGTCATCAGCGTCCTCACATCAACCTGCTTTTGACAGTTTGCCCAGAAACAAATGTACACTGGACAAGCAGCAGAATCGTGAAGCACATTACAGTGCCCCACCTCTGCACGAAGGTATTATAATTCTAAGCAGAAACACACCTGTGAGTTTCCATGCAGAAGCAGCAAAGGGGCGAGGTACAATGAAATAGTGAGAGGAGGTGAACCCTCTGGCTTGACAAGACAAAAGGCACCCACCTGGACCTATAGAGCCGCTTCTCAGGCACTGGGGCATGCAAAGCCCTCTCCTCAGCAGGTGGGAGGGTGTGCTCCACAGCAGGCTCGCTGGAACCCAGCTCCATGGCATCCGCCGCTGCCTGCTTGCCATCCCCGTCGTTCACGTCCATTGGCACACTGCTCTCGCTCAATGGAGGCCTCGTTTGCTTTGTGCTGCTGCAGAGGCACAGCCCAGAGTGAGGGTGCTGAGCAGTTCCAAGAGCATTCTGCAACCACACCAGAGGCCTCTCCTCCTCCTCCTCCTACCGCACCTGGGCAAATCCCGACACTTGCCCTAAAATCTACCTTCCTTTTTCTTCGTGTGGAGGTGGGAGACCAGCAGCCCTTTAGAGATTCAGCCAAAAGCGCCAGTGATGAGGAACGGCAGCACATGCTGCCCAGTCGCTCCTTACAGCCACGCGCAGACCCAAGTCAGCACGCCACAGCAGCTCTGGGTGGACGTTCATCCAGTTCCACATCCCTCTCTGACCCCAAGGCCCACACGGCCAGCTTAACTTGCCTCATGGGGCACCTGCGTCCTGCGGGCATTGGGACAACTGTCTGCTGCTGATAGAGGAGTGCGGGCAGCACAGAGCAAGTGTGGCAGTGCCGTGGATAGAGCGGAGCCACTGCTCTTCCAAGAAGTGCACAGGCCTCATTTCCATGCGTTACTGCCAAAGCAACTCCACTGAATGCCCATCCTACCTGTCCCTGGAGGTAGATACTCAGGCGTTTTACAGAATAGAGCTGGAAGAGGCCCGAGGGCCAACCCCCTGCTCAGTGCAGGACTCCAGGTTAAACCATCCCTCTCGGCTGGCTCTCCAGTTGCACCCTGAATGGCTCTAGTGTGGGAGCGCCCCCAGCCTTCCTAGGTTGTTGCCTCTATTGTTGTATTACTCTAACAACCAGGAAGTTCTTTCTGATGTTCTGCAAGAACCTGGCTTCCTGTAACTTGTGGAACACACACCTCAGGGAGGTCTGCCTGGTGCCAACGCTTCTTTCATTTTGGCGTCAGATGAAAAGCTTTTTATTCTCCCAGTATTTTAATTGTTAATTTGTTTTAGTTAGTGGGTTTTTAACATTGGATGCTGGGCAACTGTTATCTTTATTTCTATTTTTAGGATTAATTTGTTGTAAACTGTCCCAAGACGTCTAAGTATGGGATGGTATAGAAAAGTTTTAAATAGATAGATAGATAGATAGATAGATAGACAGACAGACAGACAGACAGACAGACAGACAGACAGACCAATTGATAGATAGAGCGAGCCTATTATTTCAGGCCGTTATTTCAACCTCTCCTGATAAGGCTTTGTTTCCAGTCCCCTGATCATCCTTGTTGCCCTCTTCTTAACTTTTTCCACTTGCCTTTAGCTTTTTAAAATAGTGGTCCCCAGAACAAGACACAGTACTCCAGATGTGGCCTAGCCAGTGCTGACTAAAGGGGCACTAGTCCTTCATGGGATTTAGAAGTGATACTTCTCTCAATGAAGCCTAAAACAGCATTTGTCCTTTTTGCAGCCACATCACATTGCTGACTCACATGCAGCTTGTGATCTACAGGAGTTCCAAGATCCTCCTCACTTGCAGAATTGCTGAGGCAAGTATTCCCTATCCTTTAACAATGCATTTGATATCTTTTTCCTAGGTTTAGTTAATTCCTAACTTTAGTCTTCCTGACGCCATCCCTGCAATTCCATGCTTCTTGGCTGTATTCTTCCTTTGTAGCCTGATCTTCTTCTGCTTCATTGACTATGCTAAAGCCTTTGATTGTGTGGATCACAACAAATTGTGACAAGTTCTTAAAGAGATGGGAGTCCCAGACCATTTTATTTGTCTCTTGAGAAACCTATATGCAGGTCAAGAAGCAACAGTGAGAACTGGACACGGAACCACTGATTGGTTCAAAATTGGGAAAGGAGTTCGGCAAGGCTGTATATTGTTGCTCTGCCTGTTTAACTTATATGCAGAGCACATCATGAGAAAGGCGGGGCTAGATGAATCACCAGTTGGAATTAAGATTGCTGGGAGAAATATCAACAACCTCAGATATGCAGATGATACCACTCTCATGGCAGAAAGTGAAGAGGAACTAAAGAGCCTCTTGATGCGGGTGAAGGAGGAGAGAGCAAAAGTTGGCTTGAAACTCAACATTAAGAAAACTAAGATCATGGCATCCGGTCCTCTCACTTCCTGGCAAATAGATGGGGGAAGAAATGGAGGTAGTGACAGATTTTATTTTCCTGGGCTCCAAGATCACTGCAGACGGGGACTGCAGCCAAGAAATTAAAAGACGCTTGCTCCTGGGGAGGAAAGCTATGGCAAATCTAGACAGCATACTAAAAAGTAGAGACATCACCCTGTCAACAAAAGTGCATATAGTCAAGGCCATGGTTTTCCCAGTTGCAATGTAGGGCTGTGAGAGCTGGACCATAAAGAAGGGTGAGCGCCAAAGGATTGAGGCCTTTGAATTGTGGGGCTGGAGGAGACTCCTGCGAGTCCCTTGGACCGCAAGGCGATCCAACCGGTCAGTCCTAGAGGAGTTCAACCCTGACTGCTCTCTAGAAGGCCAGATCCTGAAGATGAAACTCAAATACTTTGGCCACCTAATGAGAAGGAAGGAGTCCCTGGAGAAGAGCCTAATGCTGGGAACAATAGATGGTAAAAGAAGAAAGGGAGGGCAGAGGATGAGGTGGCAGGATGCAGTCACTGAAGCAGTTGGGGTGAACTTGGGTGGACTCCGGCTGATGGTGGAGGACAGGAAGGCCTGGAGGAATGATGTCCATGGGGTCGCGATGGGTCGGACACGACTTCGCGACTAACAACAAGCCTGATCTTCCTTTCACTTCCTGTACATGTCATTTTTTGCTTTCGGCATCTCTAAGTTTTTTGCGAAGCCACTTGGGCTTCTTCTGTTGTCTTCTATTTCCTTGTTGGAATTTCTGTAATTGTGCCATTAGAATCTCCTTTGTATATACTCCCTCCCATGTTGGACTCCTTTTCTCTTTCGAGTCACTTTCTATGAGACTTTGCTTATCATTGTACTGAGTTTATCAAAATCAGCTTTCTTAAATCCAGAGCATGTGTTTGGCTACATTTGGCTTTTGCTTCCTTTAGAATCAAGAATTTAAGTATGGCTTGAGCAGGTTGCCCCAGAATTCCTGTAACTGCCACTTTGTCCACCAGCTCTTCCTTGTTAGAATGATTTCAAGGAGAGTCATTCCTCTAGTTCCTTCCTCCACTTACCTTTTACATTTCAGGGTTTTATCAAAGCGAAAATCAGATGGGTACTGGTGAACTTTGACTAAATGATCTCGACGGTCTTTGCTGCTTTTGAACTTCTGTGGACAGCTCTCTACCAAACATTGGTACTAGAAAGGGGACAAGAAATGCAAGGTCATGGTGCACATCTTTCACGAGGAAAGGGCTGTAGCTTCACAACAGGGTGTTCACTATGGCTGCAAAAGGCCTTAGGCTCAGACTACCGTCCTTGGTGGCACACACTCATGCGGTGGGGTAGGAACTGTCTCAGCGAAAAGTCACTGTTCGACAAAATTTCAGCAAGAAAGAGGAGCCAATGAGTGGGACTCACTTTATATAGCCATTTAAAATATTTTAACCCACATTTCCTAGAATATAAGAGAAGTATGCAAGAGAATACGAATTAAAATGCAGAACACAACACAACAAACATTCCAGAGCCAAGGCAACTCTGCACAGAAAGCCCTCTGCCTAGTTCCTACACTAACTTCTCTTAACAAAGGAATCCAAAGAAAAGTTTCCCCTGAGGAACTTCAGATATGGCAGCGTCATGCAAAAAAGAGATTTTCTTTCAGGTGTTTGAGGCTTAAAGATCTGCACCAGCAGCCCAAACAGGATTGAGAAGCAAACAAACAGTATTACTCTTCATGGGCTGCTCTATCATGCTGCCATCCAGCTGACCCGACTACAGCTCTGGCAACCACATTCTGCCATATTCTCAGATTCCAAGCCCTCTTCAAGGGTGGCCTTGCATAAAATACACCATAGTATTTAGGAGGCTACAAAAACATGGTTCACCATCACCTGAATCTCTGCTCAGGGGTGGTCATAGCTGGTGGACAGCTAAAGCTGGTTAAATGCACCCTGTGCCACCAAGGCCACTGGAGCCTCAAGTGTTAAAGCCTGACCTAGAGGTACCCCTGAGCTATGTACCTTCTGTATGCACCATCCTCCACCTTGTCAGGATTCAGCCTATTTTGAAACAAGACAGTCATCCACTTCTTTATACTGTTAGATCCAGAGTACTGGTCCGCCACACGAACTATTCTGCAACTGGTCTGTACAGTTGTGACAATAGCTACAATTAGGCTGCATTCTGAACAGCCTCAGAGCCATGATGGCACTCATGTGGGCAGGCTGCCCTAAACTGGCCTTGTTGCTGCTTACCATGTTGCGTTTCTCAGCCATCATTTGGAAAAGGGAGTCGTGCCATTCCAGAATATGAATATCTAGCAAATGCGGTGAAGGGAAGGAGCGCTTGCAAAAAGAACAAACATTCCTGTGCAGCACGTTGTAGTGATGCTCATAACTTTCCAAGGTGTGGAAAACCTGGCAGCATCCAGTGGCATGGCAAAACATCTCGGAAGTGCTGAAAGGAAGTGCAGAGAGCCAACTTTTGTGAAGGAGCACTGCAACGGCCCCTCGGCTTGGGGCATCCACTCACCTCTTCCTTCCCACTGGGGCCCCGGCACCTTCCATCGCACCCTCCTCCTGCCCCCCTGGCCCCAAGGCAGGAGCCAGAGCAGCCTGCCCTCGTTTCGTGGGGCAGCCAAAGCGGGCAGCCGAGGGAGGGCGAGGAGGGAGCTTGGGGCCCGGACTCCGGGTCCGCGCCGGCCTCCTGCCTGAGCAGCGCCGCCCAGGCTCCCCACACGGGCGCCGGCTTGGCGAAGAGGCGCCCAAGGGCTTCGGGGTGCGGCGGCGCCCGGCCTTGACAGCGGACGGGGCCATGCCGGGCTAGGGGCGCCCTTCCGCGGGGCGCCGGGGGGCACCCGGCGGCCTTACCGGGGTCTTTCGGGGGCCTCCGCGGCGCTCGCCACCGCGTCCCGCAAGCACAGGTGCCGGTGCACGTCGCCGTCCTGCGGACAAGAGGGCGGGAGCCGCTTCAGAGCCGCGCCCGCTGCCCCAGGGCGGGCAAGAGCGCGGCTCGCCGCCCCGCCGCCGGCGAGGGGCGGCCGCGCCGCAGGGGGCATCGGGGGGGGTGGGCGCCCACCTCGAAAAAGGGGTGCTCGGCGGCGAAGCGCAGCCGCGCGGGAGCGAAGCGGAAGGGGCCGCCGGCCGCCATGGCCGCCGCCTCCCCCGCCCGGGCGCCGGCTGGCGCTTGCGCTTCCGGGTCGGCCGCGGTGCGGGGGGCTGCCGG
>NW_025335761.1:67694034-67728669 GCF_004798865.1 Varanus komodoensis
GCCGCGCGGCCCGCGGGCGGGATGAGCGAGTTCCGCATCCACCACGACGTGAGCGAGCTGCTGAGCCTGCTGCGGGTGCGGGGCGGCGAGGGCGCCGAGGCCTACACCGAGCTGCTGCAGAGGAACCGCGCGCCCTACCTCACGACCACCGCCTCCGCCCTCGCGGCCAAGGTGGGTCCGGCGGCCCGGCCGGGGGGCGCCCTGCCCCGGGCAGCGGGCGCTGCGCCCCAGCGGCCCCCGCCCACGCCGCCCTGCGTTTGCTCCCCAGGTGAAGATCGCGGAGTTCTCTCGGACGCCGGAGGATTTCCTGAACAAGTACGATGAGCTGAAATCGAAGAACACGCGGCACCTGGACCCCCTGGTGTACCTGCTTTCCAAGCTCACCGAGGACAAGGAAGTAGGCCGACCCTGTTTCTCGCGGCAGTGCTCGGCCCGGGAGGGTCTCCTTGGGGGTCCTCTCCGCGTCATTCCGTTAGGAAAGGGACACTGAGTGCTTCTGCGTGAATGATCTGGAATGAGGGGTGGGCAGCAAGACCAGGGGGCACTGCAAAAAGACCCAGGGCATCTCTCCAAAATGGGAGAATGGGCACTGAAGTGACACATGTGTTATAAGCAAGTGTAAAGTGATGCACATTGGGGCAGGACATCCAAATGTAAGCTGATAGGATCTGAACTACCAGTTTCTGATCTGAAAAGGATCTTGGGTTCACACATCAAAGAAAACTTGTGGGCAGCTGATTGATCACTGTGAGAACCAGAGGCTGGGCTTTAGAACCCTTGGTTCTTAGGCAGCTCGGCTTGTTTCCTGTTTTTCTGACATCCACATTTCTTGCAGAGTATAGAGATGCTGGAGGGATTCTAAGGGCAGAATGGCATCTGTTTGCTTTCTACAGAAAGATGAACTGGGGAAGGAGGGAAGCTGTTAGTAGGAACAGGAAAACAATTTGTCATAGTGGCCCAGAAATGTTTAGCCTGTATCAGGGACTCCCCAGTTTCTCATCTGCCTGAAATATTTGAGATTCTGTATCAGCCTGTTCACTGAAAAGCAGGGAGTCTGTAGCAAGTAGAAACCTTGAACGAGGGTAACGACTCATAAAGCAATGTTTAAAATAGTTCAGGGTATCTGGACCTGGTCAGCTATGTGTTTTCACCACATGCAATTAGGATGCTAAAGGCAAGAGCAAGCCTTGAACCAAACAGGTTCATGCAGACAATCACTTCCATGTGAGAGAGTCTTTGCAGCTTTTGTTGTTTCTCCACTCTACTTTTTTATCGAGGCTTTTATTTTTTGCAGACCCTACAGTATTTGCAGCAGAATGCCAAAGAAAGGGCAGAGCATGCTGTAAACTCCACTGCTAGCAGCAGCAACAGCAACCTCACTTTCCCCATCCCTTCAACAACACCCAAAATGACTGTTCAGGAGCTTGAGGAGTTGCGGAAGCAGCTGGGCACTGTGACGACCAGTTCTAGCACACAACAGGTATATCTTGAGCCTTTTGCTCTGTGTTGGAGGCCTTTGTGATCCCCCCCCCACCAGCACTGGTGCAGCATGTCCATGTGACATTATTGGTCCCACTGGACAGTTGCACTATGCCTTTGTTTACAGATGCAAAAAAGTGTGGAAATTCTGCAGTGATGGAAAAGGAACTGTTCTTTCCTCCTTCCCTGCTCTTCCCAGTGGAAATGGGGACAGGGGTTGAGATATACATTATAAATTGTTATCACAGTTAAACTGATTTTGATGTCTTAACACAAAATGCAACATTCAAAGGTTAGCAGATAAAAGTGGACCCTTTGGCATGCATCTCTGTCTTTGTTGGTAAGGTCCTTCCATCAGCAAAGCAAGAAGGGAGATAATTCCTTTGCAAGGTATCCCAGTTTCAGAATATAGTCCAGGACTTTTCAGTCTGGAGGTGGGCTTGGGGGATGCAGGGGACTACAGGGAGAAGAAAAGGAGAAGACAGATATTTCACAGGCCTGACTCTTCCTTGTGTGATGTTCAAAATAGAGGGCATGACTTTGCAACTAAACAACAATCTGCTTTAAAAACCCCAAAACATTATATAAACAAATATAAATATTATATAAAACAGTTTAATTAGTTGCAATAGTTAAGAACTAGCATTTAACCTTTAAGCTAAGTGTTTGCTGAAAATGTTGCATTTTGCATTATTCATAGAAAGTGTTGTTCTTCATTGCTACTGATCTTTTACAGGCTTTGAGTGAGTGAAACCTTGTTTTAACAAGCAGTTCACTCACCCCCAAATTAGAACAAACAGGATGTGTGTTTTCACTTTTCCTTAAAATTTCCAATTATTTTAAAAATACTGGGGGCAAGAGGAAGATCATCAGAAAATAACCTGGGGGAATCCCTCCCCCCCCCCCCCCGGCTTCTTCTGGTTTTTCTTCATGCCGTCACATCTTACCAAGTCTTTCTGAGTGGTCCTTCAGAGGAAGCCCTGCTTCTGTCTGGTAGTCAGAGCCACCGGCTCTGCTTTTTTCTAGTTTACCATGGAAGAGGTTTCTAGATGAGGCAGGATTTAGCACTGTAAGCATCCAGCTTCCTTTGCCCCATAAGCAATCCCTTCTAAACCCCACATATTTCTCCCTGTCTCATTGGGTTCTCGGTTCCTGGGGCAGATAACAGCCCAAGGTGTTCAAATCACTCCCGTTTGGTTCTCCCTTGCTGCTCCCCACGCACTGTTTCCTGCCCTCCCTTCCCCCGTAGAAATCTGGATCAGGCTGCGTGGGTGGGTCTGGAACAGAGAAAGCTATGTTAGTTGCCTCATCTCACTTCTTAGGTTTGGTACACAATGCGTCAGGCTGCTGTGGAATCTGGATGCATCATGCATGTAACATGGTTGCTGGATGAGTGCACAAGTCAGTTTTTGCTTTCAGACTTGCTTCTGCAAACGCTTCATCTTCCAGTAAATTTCGCTTGTGGGTCACATGTGTCTTTTTCTTTTGGCAGCCTCTTGAACTTGTACGAAAAACACTCAGAGAAAAGCAGAGCAAAAAGAATTCTGGCCAGCCCATTCCATCATTTCCCACCTGGGTATATGAGAGACCTGCCCTCATTGGAGATTTTCTCACAACCTCCAGTTTAAGCACGGATACAGCTATGCCAATAGGTGGGTATTACAAGAAAAGACCATGGTCTCACAGCTGGCGACAGGGTTGGACGATCTGATCTGAAGCTCAACGACAGCAAGTGTCTATGTTGCACTTGGTGGGCCCCTCACTGGCTTTAACCAATGCAGCCCGGAGCTGGCGGCTCACAGGTATCTCAGGCAAAGCATCCCAGAGGATCCTGAATGTTGCTGTATCTGTGCACACTATGTTGTTCAGACAGATGTAGGCAGCAGGAAGACTTTCCTTGTTTAAACTTGTAGGCTGCCTTTTAGCCCTGAAATCAGTCTCCCAAAATAGCATCCAGGTGTTTTTTTAAGTGATCACCCCCCCAGACAACGTTCTGTGTCTTTTGTCTTTCTCTTGGCTTCTGCAACAGGAACATTACCATTGGCAGCTCAAGAGCCTGCAGTAGTGGAGGACTTGCTGTACGTTTTGATTGGGGTGGATGGCAGATATATCACCGCACAGCCGCTGGCGGGCAGAGAGAACCGGGCTTTTTTAGTGGATCCTAATTTGGATATGTCGGTCAAAGAGCTGGTCACCAGGATCCTCCCTGTTGCTGCGAGTTATTCCACAGTTACCAGGTACTGACCATTTTGGGTGGGGGGGCGGGGTGTTACCATAGGAGTGACTACATGGAATAGGTAGATCTGTTGTTTTTTGTCCAGATTCTCAGTTCTGCACTGCTTACATTCAGTTTGTTCCATTTTATGGAATCATATAATAGATTTTTGGAAGGGGCCATTGGGTCTGATCCCCTGCTCAGTACAAGACTCCCGCTTCTCCATCCCTCCCAGATGGCTATCTAGTTGCATCTCAAATGCCTCTAGTGTGGGGGAGCCCACAACCTCCCTTGGTCATCTGTTCCATTGTGTACTAACAGTCAGGGAATTTTTCCTTATATCTAGCCAGGATCTGGGTTTGTGTAAGTTGAGCTGTTATTCTGATGATTGAGAAGAGGTCCTGTCTTTCATATTTGTGACATTCTCCTAAGTACTTGTAGAGTGTTATCATAACTCCTTCTCTTCTTCCAGCTGAACATGTCTAGTTCTATCACTCTTTCCTCATGGGGTTTTGTCTCCAGTCCGTGGATCATCCTTGTTACCCTTCTCTGAACCCTTTCCAGCTTGTCTGCATCTCCACTTTAGATTCCAGTGTGTTCAAAATTGTTCAGATCCAACTGCTTTTCAGTCCATAGTCAGGCTCAGGAAGTTTAGATTTGGTATAATTTTGCATGGAAATGTGAACTGAACAGGATTTCTTGCACCTCCTAAACTTCGTGTAGTGCAGGAACAGTTTGCTTGTTGAGTGGTTTGTGCCGGCCAACTGATGCTTGCCGTGCTTGGGAGCTGCCCTTGCACAGCCCCAGCTGTGGGCTGCCCTGGAGTATTAAGCAGTCTGTTTCACAGCGTGAAGCCTCAGTTGATTGGCAGGTGATTCCACCTGGGATTTTGCTTTGCTTTCTGTGCTGCATGTGATCATGGTGGGGCTTGCATAGGAAACAGCCGTGCTGAATGGATCCCTCCCTCTCCCTCCCCGCTCCTTTTCTTTTCCGCCATTCATTTTGAACTGCATTACTTTGCTGTCAGGCTCCTTCCTTCTGGAGCTCAAAATATCCTTCTGTGAACAATGCTTGCCAAGGAAACAAGAAGCACCTATCACATTTGCAGGGAATGCTTATCAGATTTGCACAAAATTTGCAGATGACACAAAACTGGATCAGATAGCTAATAATGCTGGAATAGAGAAACAAGGTTCAAGGTGAGCTTTAAAGGTTGGAATGCCAGGCTGATCGGAACAGAATGGAATTCAGTAGGGACAGATGCCATGTTCTGTGCCTAGGAAAAAGAAACCAAGTGCAATGTTGCAAGATGGGGAATATTTGGCTCAACAATACTGCAAGTGAGAAGGATGTTGGAATTGTTGTACGTGAGAAGCAGAATATGAGTCAACCATGTGATGTGGCCAATGCTATTTTGGGCTGCATTAATACAAGTATCTCTTCCATATCCCATGAAGTACTAGCTCCCCCCTACTCAGCATCGATTAGCCCTCTTCTGGAGTATTGTGTCCAGTTCTGGACACCAGAGTTTAAGAAAGATGAGGACCAGTTGGAAAGGGTTCAGAGAATGGCGGCAACTGGAGGATCCAGCGACTATGGGCAAAGCTCTGTGAGGAAAGATTGAGAGAACTGGGCATGATTCACCTCGAGAAGAGAAGAATGAGGGGTGATATGATAGTGCTCTACAAGGACTTGAAAGGCTGTCACGGGAAGGATGACCAGGATCTCTTCTTGACCACCCCAGAGTGCAGGACTCAGAATAACAGTTACGGGAAGCAGGTTCTGACTGTACATCAGGAAGAACTCCATGACAATGGAACCAGTGACCTAGGAAGGTTGTGGGCTCTTTCACATTGTAGGCATTCAGCATGCAACTAGACAACCATTGGAGAGGGATGATTTAACCTGGAGTCCTGTAGTGAGCAAGGGGTTGCACCCGGTGGCTCAAACTACTTTATGTTTTTACGCTAAGCCAGTCTTTGTCTCTTCCCAGGTTCATAGAAGAGAAATCTTCCTTTGAATATGGGCAGGTGAATCATGCTCTTGCGGCAGCCATGAGGACCCTCATTAAGGAGTACATGATCCTGATCACCCAGCTAGAGCACCTCCAGCGACAAGGGCTTTTGTCCCTGCAGAAGCTCTGGTTTTACATCCAGCCCACAATGAGGACCATGGAGATCCTAGCCTCTCTCGGTGAGGAATCCTCCCCCGATTCCAGTTTACTGGGGAGCCTCAATGCAGCTGTTGCTGGACAGTGCGCTGGAGGCGGTGACCTACTCCTGTCACTGCTTCCTGTTCCCCTACTGCTCGCACCGCAGCCTTTTAAAAATCTGGTTGAGAATGGTGGGTTGGTGGTTTGGGGCAGAGCAAAGAAACTTCTTTACACAACATGGAATTCAACTATGAAATACGTGTTGCAAGCTGTAGTGATGGCAACAATTGCGAGCTTCAAGCGAGGTTAAACTGTTTCATGGAGGAAAGGGTGGCTGGACTCTGCCTCCACAGCCACAGCTCAGATGCCATCACTACGTATGTGAAGTTGTGAATTTTTACATTGCTTTTCTCTTGCTTACATTGAACTAACTTTGCCACTTAGTTACTGGTTTCCCAGTTTGGAGAAATTCTTTTTGCAATTTCTTGTTTTATCTAACCCTAAATATGATCAGAAAACCTGACCGCTTCACTGCTTACCCCTAATTTCAGATCATTTATGAATAGATTGAAAAGCATTGGTCCCAATACAGATAATTCTGAGACCCCCATGTTTACTTCCTGCCATTGAGGGAATTCACAGTTTAGTCTACTGTTTGCCTTCCATTCTTTAACCAGTTCCTGACCTGTAAGAGGATTTCTGTTATTCCATGACTGCTAAGTTTGGTGGGGGACTTTGTCAAAGGCCTTTTGGAAGGTCAAGTGAACAATGTCTACTCGATCATCTCTGTCCACATGTTTATTAACTGGTAGCTGAACTGGGGACATTTCAGGCAGGAGAGTTGCAGGAAAGCAGCATAGAACACAGCATGAATAACAGATTTTGGCTAAAATGTAGGTGAAACCTCTTAACAGCAAGGGCTGTTCAGCCGTGAAATAGGCTGCCATGGGAAATGGTGGGTTGATGAGCACAGGTTTGGGCTGGATGCTCTCCAAGACTCCTTCCAACTCTGTGATCCTAGGAAAGAGGTGGAGGAAAGCTGTGTCTTGGCCCCACAGGAAACTGTGGGTAATGAAGTGAGCAAGGGAGAAGGCTAACAAAGTCCTAGACTTGCCAGAAAGGGGACTGCAGGGGTGAGTGGCTTATAGCACCTGCTCTGTTTTTCCACAAAGCTGTGAGTGTGCAGGTAGAGGTGGAGGGTTGCTTCCTCATCAGTAGAAAGGGGGGATGCTGGAGAATTCTTGTTCTTTGGATCCAGAGAGGCCAAACAGGTCTTGGGCTGGATGGCTGCATCTTCTGTGCCCCAAACTGGAGTACAATTCTTAAAATTCTCCCAGTGGCCAAACTCCTGTCTCTAGTAGGTCCTTAGGAGAAGGGTGGAGCGCTAAAATGTTTTCCTCCCTTGAGGAAGCTATCTTGGCTTTTATTATTTTCTTGGTTCAGATAATGCCAGGCTGACTGGCTTTGGTTCTGCTTGCAAAATTGGTCCTTATGACTCAGGTTCAGAGGTATTTGAAAAGTCTTTTCAGGCATATTTTGAAGCCGTTTCCACTTATGGCGCACCAGAGACTTGGTGAGGCCAAGCAGTCTTTTTATTGTGACCCTGGGTGTGCCAAGAGAAAGAGGTCCTGAACAGTCCCCTTCAAGCAAGGGAGGCTCTGGCAAGAGTCCAGGTGTGCAGGGGCAGGATGGGAGGCCTGTCCATTTCTTGGTTGCTTCGGTGGATAAGGGTGGTGAATCTCGGTCTGCCTCTTGTTGCAGCCACGTCTGTAGACAAAGGCGAGTGTATGGGAGGATCAACACTCAGCTTGCTCCATGACAAAACCTTCAACTACACCGGGGACAGCCAGGCCCAAGAGCTGTGCCTCTACTTGACCAAGGCTGCCAGCGTCCCTTACTTCGAGATTCTGGAGAAGTGGATTTATAGGGGCATCATCAACGATCCCTATAGGTGTGCAGAGCTGCCTGGCTCATTTTCCTTCTTGGTTCCCCCATGAACTAGTACGGCCCTCCCCCGTCGGGCGAGGCTCCCTCCAGCTTTTGTGGGTATTGCTAGCTGCCAGTCTCAGCCAGCAGGGGTGATGGCTAGGAATGCTGGGAGTTGTCCCCAAGCAACATTTGAACACACCGGCGAGGGGGAAGGTTGTGCTAGCGAAATCTCTGTGGGCTCTTTGGGAGACCGGGCAGAATTGCCATGCTGCTGCTGAGAAGCACCTCCCAGCCGCTCTCTGGTTTTAATTTTGTAGTGAGTTCATGGTGGAAGAGCATGAACTACAAAAAGAAAAGATCCAGGAGGACTACAATGATAAGTACTGGGACCAGAGATACACTGTTGTTCAGGTCCAGATCCCCTCCTTTCTCCAGAAGATTGCAGACAAAATCCTTAGCACAGGTAAGCAGCTACCTGTCAGGTGGGAGGTGGCGGTGGCAGCGGCAGGCAGGAAGACTCTTCCCAGGAGGGTCCACATGTTGCGCAGCTCACTCTGAGCACTGCTGCTCCTGCTGCCTGGCAACCGAGTGCTGTCCAGGCACCAGTGGGGTTGTGTGGCTAGGGCAAAGCAGGCTTTCCTCAGAGAATCAGTGCATGCCTTGGAAAGGCAGCTTATTTCATTTAATTTCCAGGTCTCTGCCACCCTTCTTCCTGGGAGCTCTGGTGGCATTCCTGGGTCTTTCTCTCCCCCAGTGCCATTTTATGCTGAGAAGCACCCTCTTGTGAGCTTGCCCAGTCTCCTGGGGGGCTTCAGGGCTAAGGAGTGGAGACACGTACTCGACAGGGTCTCTCCCTTCGCTAACCCATCAGGTGACCCGCTGCAGTGCGTTGGCACTCACACGTCTTTGGGGGAAGCTATTTGTCCCCGTGGTGCTGAGTAAAATGGGCCGTGTGATGCTTACTATCCCAAGCTTTCACCAGCTGCATTCCCAGGCTTGCCAGTCAGATCAGGCCAAATCTTGCAGCGTGTGGAGTTTGGGTTGAATTTTTGTGTCATAACAGCTCTGCCCTTTTCTTTAGGGAAGTATTTAAATGTTGTGCGGGAGTGCGGCCATGACGTGACCTGCCCTTTGGCAAAAGAAGTTATCTATACTTTGAAGGAGCGTGAATATGTGGAGCAAATAGAGAAGGCCTATAATTATGCCAGCAAAGTCCTGCTCGATTTCCTCATGGAAGAAAAAGAACTTGTGGCCCGATTAAGGTTTGCTTCATTATTGGGAACCTGAGAATAGGTCTGTTTCAGGTGTGGCATGTGCCTTTTTCCTAGCTGGTCAGCCTCCTCTGGAGGGCACAGTCCAGTCCTGGGTGCCAACTGTGACAGATGACACTCGCTCTCTTCCGGCATTGCACCACACACCCCTCCGCCGTGGCTCTTTGTGCATCCTGGCCAAAATGTCCATGGGTGGGACTGGGGGCTTTTTAGAGTCATGGCGGTTTCTCAGCCCATTTGAAGCCTGTTCCTTCTGGGAACTCCCACTGCATGGGGACTCTTCAGTGAGGAGAGTGCGCTTCCCACTGCCAGTGTTTCCCTTCCCCATGTATGGAAGCGATGACAGCAAGAGTGGGGCCATCTGGCTCTTCCCCATGGCACCCTTCATCCTCCCATGTTAGAAATCCCCGGGAAGAAGAGGGCCAGGAAAGGGCAGCCAACAAACTAGAGCATGCCCAATGCAGGGAAACAAGATGGGGAAGAGTCAGAAGACCAGGCCCAAGCAGTGTGACTTCCTCGTGGGCCAGGGCGATTTCTGTGTCCGTTTCATGGGCCTCAGCACAGAGGGCTTCTACAGAGCCCATACTGACAAGAGGTTGGGCTAGAAGACCTTCAAGGCCCCTTCTAGCTCTGGTTCTAATGCCCTTCCACAAGTGGGTCAGTGGTTGATAACTTTTCCAAGGAGACATGAAAATGTACATCTCAAGGCAAAGCTGGCCAGAGACGGTGGGCTCCTTTCTGCATGCCAGGCAGCTGCCCTTCTGCCTGTTTGCTGCTGCTGCCTCCAAGCCCTGGAGGTGGGCTTCAGCAAGCAGTGCTGGGGAGGTGGGTACATCACCTGTCCCTGTTTTCCTCTGGCAGCAAGTTAATGTGTGTCATTTTGGGAAGCAGGTCCATCAAGCATTACTTCCTTATGGACCAGGGTGATTTCTACGTCCATTTCATGGACCTCACTGAAGAAGAACTGAAAAAACCAGTGGATGACATCATTCCTACAAGACTGGAGGCTCTGCTTGAGTTAGCCTTGCGCATGAGCACAGCTAACACAGACCCATTCAAAGATGACTTAAAGGTAAACCTGTCCCTCCAAGATGCTCTAACATCCAGAAAATGACCCCAAGGAGCAGCTGCTTGATGTGAGCTGAGCTGAGAAACTCCCTGGCCAAAGCCACCAGTACTGAAATGCAGCAGGCTGTGGGGTTGGGGGGTTTGTTGCAAGCAGCACTGGGAACAATTGGTTTTTACTTGGCTTGTTAATGTTGACCAACAGCAAATCTCCCATTCCCTCAATCCATTCTTTAAAAGAAAGTATTTGTTTTCAATGTAAAATACAACCAAACAAACCACTAAAATAAAAATATACAAAATTAAACGTACAATTAAAATAAACCTTTAAAAGACTATGCTCCCCACCATTAGGACCATAAGACACATGCTACAGATAGAAAAACTTACTCAAACATTCAGGACATTTCCCCCTTCCGAAGCTGCTGCTATTCTTTTGACAGTTCAGATCCTTTCCCTCTTTAAGCACATAGTCCCCCAGGGCTCAGTTCTGGGGCCAATTCTGTTCAACCTCTTTATCAGTGACCTGGAGGAGGTGGTGACCAGTTTGCTGACCAAATTTGCAGACAATATAAAGTGGGGGTGGTAGCCACAACTGGGGAGCAGTTACCCTGGATCCAAAAGTATCTGGACAGACTGTGGAGGTGGGCAGGAGACAACAATATGGCGTTCAGTGTGGACAAGTGCCAGGTCTTGCACTTGGGACTGGGGAATCGGTGTCACGGGCACAGGATGAGGGACAAGTGGCTGGAAAGCAACACTTGTGAAAGGCAGCTCAAAGTACTTGTCAATAGCAGGTTAATCCTGAGCCAGCCGTGTGACACGGCAGGCAACAAATGCCACCATTGGATGTACAGCCAGAGGCATGGCTTCCAGATCAAGAGAAGTACTACTAGCACTCTATGAGACTCTGGTGCACCCAAACTGGAGTACTATGTCCAATTCTGGGCTCCACATTATAAGAGGGACAAAGCTAGGCTAGAATCAGTTGGCCACAGGGTCACAAGGATGGTAGCTGGATGGTGGGGGGGCAGAGATGAGATCGAGGGAGCTGGGTCTTTTCAGCATGGAGAAGAGGAGATGCAGTGGGGATCTTATAGGAACATACAGGTTTGTGAGGGGGTGTTGCATGATAGAGGGTCATGACAGTAGGGCAAGGCTCAAGGAAATGGGTTCAAGTTGGATATCAGGAAATACTTTCTGATGGTTCGGACTCCTAGGATACAGAATAGGCTTCCACGGGAGGTGGTGGCGGCCCCATCAGTGACCAGGGTGTTCAAGGGAAGCTTGGACAAACACATGTTGGGGGTTACATGAAAGTAGCCAGCAGGTGCAGGGGTCAGACCAGATGGCCTGGGAGGCCCCTTCTGACTTGCTATGTTTCTAAATGCACCCCAAATCTCGTAAGCTTATTTTTCTTTATATACCCTTTTCTCATTTTAATAGTGCAGTTTAAGTTGCCATTAATAGCTATTTTCCAAATTTCTCTACCAATCACACAATTGGTAATCATATATTTATTTAAATGATTTGTATGCCGTCCAATACTGTCGTCATTTTACTTTCCAATTCTTAACTATGATGAATCTCTCAGCAATTATTAAATTTATTATTAATTCTGTATTATTCCAATCTCTTTTTTTCTTATCAAATATAGAAAGTAATGATCTCGGGGCACATTTCTATATTTAAACAACATTTTACTTTTCTATTTAAAAACCTCTTTCCAAAACTTCAGTATATATTCATATTCTTACCGCATATGATCCCTGTGATAGCCCACTAGTAACCTCCATCTGATTTGGGAAGGTGCCCTGATGAGCTCTCTTTGTGTCCAATTTCTAGAAGGTTTTCATGGTAATATCCTCTTTGTCTAAATATTGTTGTTACTGTTGTTCTTCCTTAAATCTGTTTCCCACGTTGCTGTAAGCAAATGATAATGACCCTGTTCTAATCATATCTTAAAAATTTTACTTACAATCCCTTTATCTGCATTTTCTTGTTTTTTTTCCTTTTCTGTAATCATATCTTTGAATTTAGTGTAATCCCTGCATTTTCTTGATCCATTCTATAATTGAATCATGCTGTACCAAGTTATTTTTTCTTCCCTATTACTGCTTTTATCTTCCCATTTTTATGCATTTTCTCTAGCCAATGTTTTAATCTAATCACTTGTTGTTTAATATACTCCCTAAAATCTCTCTTAAATTTAATGGA
The DNA here is from genome assembly GCF_004798865.1 of Varanus komodoensis. Lineage (NCBI taxonomy): Eukaryota > Metazoa > Chordata > Lepidosauria > Squamata > Varanidae > Varanus > Varanus komodoensis. The sequence continues at coordinate 67,706,363 of NW_025335761.1, forward strand.
AACCTTTCTAATTCAATAATTGGACATAATGATGAGATTGATGGCATAAACTTTTCCTTATTCCAAATGTTCAATGTATTTTTAAGGAAAGGATTTCTACCTTTTTAATAATACTTTATTATAATTGAAAAAAAATCCATCAAGGATCCTTCTAGTTGAAAAATAACTTATTTCAGCCATATTACCTTGTCAGGTTGCAATATTACATCCCTCAAACCATTCTGCATTACCTAAGTGGAAAAACCCATGCACCTGCATAACTGCTCTCAGTGATTAAAATTTCCAACTAACTTTATGTTTTTAAATCTTATACCATACCTTAAAAAAATCAAAAGTCTTTTGCTAAGATAAACATAGTACAATATGAGGAGGTCAGTTTTTAAAGAAAAATAATAACAGAAACTATGTTGACACAGCAAGCAAAGAAAACAGCAGACAAAAATTTGTAAGTCTGCGTCTTTGGAGGGAGATGCATTGGCAAGACAAGCCAAGGGGGCAGATGGCCAGAAGCCAACTTAAATTCGCCTGTTTTAGCTAGCTACCAGAACCCACACAGCATAAGGGTCATCGAATCATAGAGCCTTGCAAAAGGCAGCAGTAAGACCAGAAGCCATGCTGGATTATACCAGTGTCCATCCGGTCCAGCAGTCCATTCACACGGTGGCAAACCAGCTATATGCAGGATCCCTCAAGCAGGATCGGTGCAAGACTCCCAGCTGCCCACGCTTCTCACAACTTGTGGTAGGCATGCATGCCACCTCTGGCAGTGGTGCGATCACATAGCCAGGGTAATGGCCTCGGCCTGGCCCAGTTGAACTGTGAATCCATGCTGACAGGCCAATAGGAGAAAACTTCTGCCAGCATCAGGATTGCCTTTTTCACCCTTGCCTGCAAGATGTTTTATGGATATTTCTGTTGGTTCAGGCTGCCTGGAATGCCATATCTGGTAGGAAGGCAGAGCATCGGTTACAGGGAATGAAGCAGAATTTTGTTTTCAGCTGCAATGCTTGACATGCTTTGCTTTAGCTCCTGGCTCAGGCAGTCTTCTCTCTTCCTGCTTGTTGTCCTGACACAGGTTGACTTGATGCCCCATGACCTCATTACACAACTTTTGCGGGTTCTGGCCATTGAAACAAAACAAGAAAAGGCCATAATCAGTGTTGACCCAACAGAACTTGCTCTCAGCGGCCTGGAAGCATTTTCATTTGATTACATCGTTAAGTGGCCGCTATCACTCATCATCAACAGGTAAGGCAGAGGGGAGGAACCTGCCAGATGGTGGTATTTATTTAGTGTGCTGCCATCAGTAGAATTGCATGGCAGCCTGATGATCTGGGTCATGTTGAAGAGCATGTTTAGGTGTCCCTTGTACTTACGTGGCCTGTAGAGCATGGCCATGCCCTGGTGGTTCCCACTACAGATCAGCCTGGACAATGATCTTCAACCCAAAATGGCCTTCAGCCATCTTCTGAAGATGCTTCTGGCCGTGGCTCAAAGATCAGTAGGCAGTGTGGGATCCAGCATCTTTAGGCTGCTGTCTTTGTGTTGGATTTGTAGGAAAGCCTTAACACGGTACCAGATGCTTTTCAGACACATGTTTTACTGCAAGCATGTGGAGCGACAGCTGTGCAACGTGTGGCTCAGCAGCAAAGCAGCCAAGCAGTACTCACTGCATTCATCAAAATGGTAAGTGAGATGCCGGTTTCCGCCCTGCCAGAACAAGGCATTCCGCTGCTTCCACGGGAAACCTCAAGGTTCTGGCCTTGCCCTGCAGTCTGTGGCAGGAGGAGGAGGAGGAAGGATCTGTCGGTACTCACATCAGCCCAAGCGTCTTCCCAGCCCCTGTGCAAAGGAAGCTTCCCCTTCCTGACCCAAATAGTTGATTTTCTTGCAGCTTTGAGGGAAGTTAAAAAAGAGATTAAAAGCCTCATCTTAGGTAATTTCTTTTCCATTTCCAACCTAATGAAGTATTTACCTGACCTAAAGGAATTCAATTATTTTCTGCAGGACAAGGGCACAGCCAGAAGGTAAAATCCCAGAAGGGTAGCCCCTTGCAAACTTATAGATGGGAGCTGAATTCCAGAAGGCAAACTCAGGAACTGACATTTAAACTAAATTCATATGTAAAGCAAACCTAGCTTAGAAAGTGGGAGGAAAGGAACGCACACCTAGAATTAGGAGCCAAATCCCAGGGAAAAACCCAGTAGGAACCTGCAGCTCCTGCAGCCTTGCTCAGGTAGGAAGTTCATATTTCAGCTAAAGCCAGGCTTCAGAAAGAGGAGGAAAGGAGCCACTCTGCAAGCTCAGCTAGCGGAGGAGGCTGCTGATCAACATAAAGTGGAGGCCAGCTTTGGTTCGAGCCAGGATTGACCTGGTTTTAAGGTTGTAGAGAAGCTCACAGAGTAAAGGTCAGAAATAGAACAACTCCAAATTTGATATTCCCACTTACTTAAAGCATACCCAAAAGAATTCAACCTCCCAGAGCACATCCCTTCACAAATCATTTGTGATCTGCCATTCCACATGGTGGGCATGTTGTGAACAGAGCCGGCTGGAGTTGGGGGTCAGACTAGATGGCCCGAGAGACCCCTTCTGACTCGCTGTGTTTCTATGTTTCTAACCCATTCAATAAATAGAACAATTTGAAGAAGCATAGAATAGTAGAGAAGGGACATTGGGTTCAGCCCCCTGTTTAGTGCAGGATTCCAAGTTAAGCCTTCCCTCTCAGATGGCTGTCCGGTTGCATCTGGATGCCTCCAGTGTGGGAGAGTCCACCATCTCCTTGGGTCATTGGCTTAATCGTCATACTGCTGTACCAGTCAGGAAGTCCTTCCTGATGTTTATGTCGTGAGGCTGGCGCCCCTTCCCAACAAAACCAATCACTCTAGCAGATACTTCAAACATCTTTATTCTAAACAGCTCTATGTGTACAAGTTTCCTTCCCTTGTGCGCGTGTAAGGGACTTCTGAGCATGCAGGCGCACACGGCAGTTTGGTTGGAATCTGACTTCCTGTAACTTGAGCCCATTGTTCCATGCCGTGCACTCTGGGATGATGATGAAGAGATCCTGTCCTTCCCCTCAAGTCCCTGCAGAGCACTACCACACCTCCCCTCAGGCTCCTTGAGGCTAAGCATGCCCAGTTCATTTGATCTCTCCTCCCAGGGCCTTGTTTCCAACCCCTGGATCATGCCTTCTGGAAACACTGGCCGTTTGCTTCTCAAAAGTTTCATCCTTGCCTTCTCCTTGGCTGAGTGGTCAGTACCAGACTCCAGCCACGGTGTCTCTTTTATTCCTAGCTCCATTTATATTAATCACAATGCTCTTGAGGGGGCTGCTTAGTGCATTCTTCCGCATTTCTGTACGCATGGTGCCACTCTGCCTCCCTTTCTGTTCCTTCTGCTCTTTTTAAAGGTTGAATTTGCATCGTGTGTCATATCACCAAATTTTGGTTACACCTCTCAGGGCATACTCGCCATCATGTATTGAGACTCCAGTCTTATTACTGCTGTTTGACCTCAAAGACCACGTGCTTTATACTCTAGCGTTCTTCCTACATTTTTGGAAGACTATTTTTGGGCACTGCTAGAGCTGCTTTCTCTGTTGTGATATGTAAGACTTTCTTTTATGCCCAGGTGTACTTCTCTCTCCCCTGTAGGATTCTGTTTAAAACCCACCTGATACACTTCCTTGTGCTGCGGCCAAACAGCACACTCTTTGTAAGGTGCAACCTACCCCACTTCCAGGGAGTGGAGGGGCGGGGGGACAATTGGCAGCCTACATTCCCAGTCACTGAAATCCAGGGAATTCCAGCAGTCCAGCCACAATCTCCCGTGCTTGCAGACGAGGTCATCCAATCAAACTGGTTGCAGCAGCAGTGGGTAACACAGGTGTGAGAGGTGACCAGCACGGTTCGCCAGTAGAATCAGGGAAGCCGTTGGGTGAAGTCTTCCTTCAAGATACAGGAATCTTGCCCAAATCATGAAAGCGAAAGGGAACCCAGACCTGTGCAAGGGAGAAGCAAGGAAACTGCGTAGGAGCACATTGCCAACAAATCGAGGACAACAACGAAGGACTGTGCACATACAGCAAAAGGAAAAGCTAGAGGAGCTGTTGGACTCTTGAATGGTGATGGAGTTAAAGGAGCACTTAAGGCAGATAGGGAGATGGCAGAGGAGCCAAATTAATTCTTTTCGTCTGTCTTCACAGCAGAGGATGTAAGATAGAGAACTATTTCCGAACTTGGCACCTCGTAGGCTAGGTGCCACTTCCATTACCAGAGGCAGCATGCTTACATTCAGCAGTGGCTGAGGAGGCTGGGCAGGCCAGGGTCTTGTACCGTCCTGCTTGAGGAATGCTTGAAGGATGCTGTGAACTTGCCCGTGTGTGAGCAGAATGCTGGACTGGGTGGATTCTTGGTTTCGATGTAGCATGGCTGTTCTGTTCTGTTCTGTTCTGTTCTGTTCTGTTCTGTTCTGTTCTTACTCCCGTGCATGCAGCCTGCTTCCTGCTGTCAGAAACTGCTGCTCACAACAGCAGCGGTGTCCTTTCTCTGCAACCCCTCCATCTCTACTCCTGTCCTTCTCTTTCAGGTTTGCTGGTGCTTTTACACTTCGTCAGAGAATGCTCAATTTTGTGCAGAATATTCAGTACTACATGATGTTTGAAGTGATGGAGCCAACATGGCATATCCTGGAGAAGAATCTGAAGTCGGTCAGTCATGGTAGATCCCCATGTTGTCCTCACACTCTGGCTGCGTGGTAGCCACCCACAGAAGGCAGCAGACCAGAAGGTGGTTCACAAGGTCTTCCCCCGAGAGTCCCCCTGCCCACTCCCCAAGTACCCTCGGGTGTAACCCATCAGGGCCTGGGGCCTTCATAATGTCCAGTGCCCTGAGGCGGTTGGGGGGGAAGGTGACTCTAACGTGTGCTCCTTAATCCTGGCTTCATCCGGTCCCTCATGTGGATCTTCCCCATCCTGCTTTGGAGAGAACACAGGCAAAATAGTCATGTCGCAGCTGTGCCTGTTCCCTCACATCAGTCACCGAATCCCTTTCCTCCTTATTAAGCGGTCCCACCGCCTGTCTCCCCTTCCTCTGGCTATTTACGTTGGTAGAAGCCCTTTTTGTTGCTCCTGATATTCTTTGCAAGTCTCAGCTCATAATCAGCCTTAGCCTTGCAAAGAATCCTGCAACAAACGTTCTCTTCCTGGTAGACCCCTTGGTCTGCTTGCCCCAGTACCCATTTCCTACGGAGGTTCCTTTTTCGCCTTATGCCTCTCACCACTTCTCATCCATGGGCGCGCTCTCCTTCGCCTCCCCGCCTTGCTAACTATCGGTATCGTCAAGGCTGGTTGAGCACCTTTGGAAGCGGTGGCTTCCTTAGGGCTTCCTGAACTGGAAAAGATGCAGAGTAGGGCAAGGAAAATGATTAGGGGGCTGGAACAGCTCCCCTGTGAGGAGCAGCTGTGACAGCTGGGATTGTTCAGTTGAGGGAAAAGGCAAGCAAGTGGAGATGCGAGCGGTGTTTGAAATGATGAATGTTGTGAAGGAAGTACTGAGGGAGACATTTTTCTCCCTCTCTCATAACACTCGAACCCAAAGTCACCCCATGAAGCTGATTAGTGAGAGGTTTAGGACAGATGAAAGGAAGGACTTCTTCATCCAGTGTATAAACTGTGGAATCTGCTGCCACAGGAAGTGCTGATGGCCACCAGTATGGATGACTGTAAAAGGGGATTGGGCAGATTCATGAGGTGAGGCGGCTCTTGGTGGCTATCAGCCTTCCAGGCCAAGTGGGACCTCCTTCCCCAGAGGTGGCTTGTCTGCACACTTCAGTTTCTGAAGGGCTTGGGCTGGAGGAGGTCTTGCACCCATCCTGCTTGAGGGATCCTGTGGGCAGCTGGTTTGCCAGAATATGTATGGAGTGCTGGACTAGATGGACCATGGGTCTGATCTGGCATGGCTTTTCTTAAGTTCTTATGCTAGAGATACTGAAGAAGAGGCTGGAGTGGGGAAGTATGAACTCTGTTAAATCCATTCCATGGATTGTAAAGTGTTCAGTTGTTCACTTATTGATAGATTTCAATGTTTTTCCATTTCCCAGTCCTGCATTTGTTTGCACTTCCAAACATGTAGAAATCCTCAAAATGCAAATTATCATGTTTTAGTCTATGTGGAAATAGGCATCCAGTAGGATTTATTTTTCTATGACTAAAGTGGATAAAATTCTGGACAGTAAAAACCCGGTCTGTGGAATCCGTGTGACTCAGGTAAAACCAGTCGGCTGCAGGATCTGCAGGCTGGATTCACAGTTATGCAAGCTCATTCGCCAGCATCCCTGGATTACTCTGTCATTTGCTAGATACGCTGTGGACGCATTCTGTGCAACAGCCCCTGCACTGGGCCACAGGCCCCTAATGGGTGGTGTGTCTCGTTGAACAGGCCTCCAATATAGATGATGTCTTGAGTCACCACACAAGCTTCCTGGACAATTGTCTGAAGGACTGCATGCTCACCAATCCGGAACTGCTGAAGATCTTCTCCAAGATGATGTCTGTCTGTGTCATGTTCACCAACTGCATGCAGGTAGCACCCCTCTCCCAAACGTCCTTCCAGAGATGGGGATCTGGCCACACTGGCCTTCCGGCTACCTTGCCTTGGGGAACGAGTCCCCTCAGTGCATCTGAACATGCCCTACCTGCCTCCCCAAATGGGCACCCTCCCATGTTTTGGTTTACAACTCCCATGAGCCCCAGCCAGCACGGCCATTGCACAGGACATGTGGCAGTCGCAGTTCAAGCTCATGCAGTGGACTCGATTGCCAAAAGCCATGCGGTGCTTACCCCCCCCCCCTTGGTTTTCCCTTCTGCCTGCCAGCGCTTCTCCCACAGCATGAAGCTGGACAATGAACTAGGCCGTCTAACCGTGGAGCATGGGACCATGCGGGGCCCGCCAACAGAGCAGGAGCGTGTAGAGGAATCGACTCGGAAGCAGCTCGCAAACAAGGTGTGTTTTGGGCACTGACCCCTCTCCCCTCCCTCCCCGGCCATTCATGGACTTTCTGTGGAGCTGGAGAAGCCTTCAGAAGTCTGTGTAGCGCAACAGAGGCATCACGCCCAGTTAGGTGTGGGCACTGTAGCTCTTGTCACTTGGAGGAACGGCGTCTTACAGGTGTACAGAACTTTCCCCTCAGGAGCACTGTGCCAGATGGCAGAGGAGGGAAGTGCCAACGCTCTAAGACAGCATCCACGTTCTCTTGCACCACTGGTAATTTCACAGTGGTGTTTCCAGGAAAACCTGCCAGACACACACACACACGTGCGCGTGCGCGGAGAGGGAGAAGGCTAATTCCACTCTCTGGCCAGGGGGAGCAGACAGAGCAAGAGTTGGAAGGGGCCTAGAAGGCCATCGAGTCCAACCACCTCCTCAGTGCAGGATTTCAAGTGAAAGTATCCCCCTCAGACTGTCTAGCTACCTCTAGAATGCCTCCAGTGTGGGAGAACCTACAACTTCCCTAGGTAACTGGTTTCGTTGCTGTACTGTGTGTGCTAACAGGAAATTCTTCCTGATGTCCAGCCAGAATTTTGCTTCCTGTAACTTAAGCCCATTATTCCGAGTCCTGCACTCCGAGATGATTATGAGATCCTGGCCTTCCTCAGTGTGACAGCCCTTCAAGTATTTGAAAAGTGCTATTCTATCTCCCTTGAGCCTTCTCAAAGCTAAACATGTCCAGTTCTTCCAGTCTCTCCTGATAGGGCTTTGTGTCCAGTCCCCTGATGATCTTTGTTGCGGCCCTCTGAACTTGTGCCAGCTTTGACAGGCTGTTCTTTTTAAAAAATTGTCTGCTGTGGCTCTGCAGCTTTTAGCTGAGCATGCAGATTCCTTGCATGTATCCTCTGGCTTCGAGGCAACTATCAACAAGTTTGACAGCAATTTCTCAGCACATCTCCTGGACCTGCTGGACAAACTGAGCATTTACAGCACCAATGATTGTGAGCACAGCATGATCAACATTATCTACAGGTGAGTAAAGATTCTTCATTCTCCACAGAAGCCTAAACAGCCTGCCCGAGAGCCAGAGTTGGGTGGGGAGGGGGCAGAGTCTGTCCATCGAGGGCTATAGGACCGTATGCTGTCTCCGGGATTAACCGGAGGCACAGGCCAGTGCCCTCTTGCTTCCGCTTGTGGTATTCCTGGAGGCTCTGATGGGCTGTGGCCACAACCAGATGCTGCACCAGATTGGCCCCTTCGGGAACGGGACACCTGTGTCAAGGTCTTTCAGCCCATGCTGCTCCCCTCTTCCAGATTGGACTTCAATGGCTTCTATACGGAACGGCTGGAGCACCTGTCTGCAGAGCGGAGCCAGAAAGCGGTGTCTCACCCAGCCCCTCCCAGGATCGCTGTCGCAGCTGCTCACTGAAGGAAGGGCACCGCACAGCCAGCACAGACCTGCAGCACACAGGCATTGTGGCTGCTCCTGGGTTAACCTCTGTACGACACAAAACTGTGGATTGTGTGGTTCTGTGTGTGATACTTAAAAACATTAAAGCTGTGTAGTCTAAAGCTACATGGGCAGCTCAGTTCAGCTGAGAAACAGGGTAACTCCGGGGCAGGTAGTGTATGGTGCTTAGAATAACAGAGTGCCTTTATTTCAAAAGTATAAAGTGACAAAAGCCCTCATGGGCCAGGATTGTGGCCACAGACACAATGGAAAGAGAACATTACTGCCGCACCAGTCCTGAACCCCTAAGCAATATGGTCTTAGGAAATGTATGCGCTTAAATCTAAAGTATGCCAAAACTATTTGGCAGTAAGTGTATCAATCTCCTCAGCAACCAAGGGAACATCCCAGCAAAAGAACTTGAGGAGCCGTCTGTCCACCATGGCTCAACAAAATGCTTCTAAACTTGTAGAAGGGAGAAGTTTGTTTACAGGATATCTTTAATTGCAAGGTATTAGGCTGTAATTCATGCCTGATATAGATTTTCCCCACTGATGGTTGAAACACATTTGGAAAAGTGCTTTATAAATGTACATCTTCTCCAAAAAACTATTTGTAAGGTGTATATAAATGGCATTAAAGTACTGCTAACCAAAAAAATAATAATTATGGAATTATGCTGTGATCATATTTGTTATATTTTAATATTTTCCTATATTTAAAATGCATACATACGCAATTTCCTAAAACCATAATCATGGCTATGCCTGCTGTGAGCCTCATCTCTCACTCCAGGTTGGGCCAGTCTTGCACATGATCCGAAAAGTACAACCAGACAATAATTAGGATAATGTTTTTTGTGCAGCTGCCTCACTCACTAGCTGTCCGTTTAACTGCAAGGCAATGCCCTGCTGTGGCAGGCTGGCATCACCCAACCATTTTGGACTTCGACTCACATCAGGCCCGGCCAGCATTTTCTGTCTTTGAGGCGAGACCTCTCCAAAGGGTTAACATGGCTTTTGTGGGTATGTCTTTGAGAAGTCGGGTACCCCTGGACCAGTGAAACTCCCAATTCTAAACTTTAAAACTTAATCTGAGAGCTTTTGCAAAGCCTGAGTTGAGAAAACACAGAATCCGAGTCGCTTTCAAGTGCCTCCCTAGCAAAGGACCAGCTCTTGCTAGCAAACTGTCCAGAGAAATCCTACAGTCCTTTCAGTCATTCCTTCAGAAAGCAAGACCCATCCACACCCTACTTCGTTGGTCAGCTGGTGAAAGTAGGTGTGGAGGCAGTCAGGAGGCCAGACAGAACCAGCACAGGTAGAGCTGCTACAGAAAAAGTTACAGAAATAGTTTTATTTTCCCTTATTCCAAAGATCAGCAGTTTGCATAGAGATGCACTAGAAACACAATCTTTTAAAAATCTTCCGTTTCAGTCATCAAGTTTGTTTTCTACAGATACACTTGTAAATCTTGAGGCAAAACCTTCAGATCAACAACAAAATCCAGTCCACAGTTGGTGCTTGACAAATAATCCCTACTTTGATAGTTTAGCAACAACCAAGATAAACTTGTACACAGCCAAGAGTCCTGCACTCATTCCACACACACAGTTGTGGAGTTCAGCAGCCTAGTCAGAGGGTTATGCAGCCAAAGGCCACAAGAAATTTGGCACTGCTCATGGGAAGATACAGCAATACCGCGTGCACAGTAGCAAGGTCATGAGGTGCATTCTGCACGAAGCCTTCCGTGCCACTCAGACCCTTGTTCATGCCACCTTCATTCTTCCCATCTTCCTACCACCCTCCAAGCATGCCATTCCCAGCACACAGCAGACACCAACTCGTAAGTGGCAAGGCACAATCGCAGCTTTAAAAGCCTCAGCCAGAGAAAGGTTTGTGGATTGGACACTCTAAAGATGCGCCTTTCCAACAAGACTGCACTTGCATATTCTGAGAGCTGTACAACCATTACTTTGCCCAGTTTTGGGTAGCAAGAGCTGATCCTCCACAGCCAGCTGGGACTAGGCTATCTGCCAGCTCTCAGATAATGCAAACACACATGGCAAGCCCTGTCTGGGGAGACTCGAGGACTGAGGGCCGGTAGGTAAATGGCCAGCTGGCAAAGGGCAGCTGCTGTTCCATCACATTGCATTCAACACAGGAAGAAGCTGCCTGGGAGAGGAGAACTACTGAGCTGATCGGTTTTGCTGAGTCTTTGTCATCCAGCTCAACAGCAGGGACCAAACTGCTCCTGTCCATTGAAGGCCCCAAGATGCTCCTTATGGCTGCAATGGCATGGAAACCTGAAGGTGTCCTCACAGTTGGCTCTGGAGCACAAGACACCCCCGGGACTGTGCTGAAGAGTGTCCCCCTCCTTTATGCTTCTGGATAAGGCAATTTGATAGCAGGACTGTCCCTGATTCTGAGGCAGCAAAATTAATTAGTTCAGGTAGCTGAGGCAACACAGTCCCTTCTTGGCATCAAGTGTCAGTTGTTCTGGGCCTGAGGTGCAGTTTCTCTCCTTTGGAGAGCAGCTGTGCTTCTCTAGCAATTGGTGCAACCAGTTGTTCAAAGGCACAAGAACCCAGAAACAGGTTAGGGGGCAGGCTGCTGCCGAAGTACAGCTTGCTGTTGGTAGAAATAGCCTGGTATTTCATCAGCTGTAGGTAGGCCGGTGTAAGTTTCAGCTGCAGATAAAAGACAGGGGAACGTCAAATAGGAACGTTACAGAGGAAAAGCAGATATGCAATGTTCAGCTATTCACAAAGCAGCTCCCAGGCCACTATTGCAAGATGCCATATTTACAAGAGCCGAATCTCCGTCTCCTCCTCAGAGGCACTCTGCATTTCCCCACCCCCTGCATACAGATGGAGGCCAGAGGTACGTTTACCTTGTTCGAGTCAGCTGCTTTTTGTGCAGTGTAGTACTTCGCATCAGCTTTTGCCTTCTCTCTTGCTAAAAAAGCAGCATCTAAGAGGGCAGCAGGAAAAGGAGGGTCAGTCAGTGGGAAGAATGGCCATTTCGGCCCTTGGCCTAGGCATGGGCTCGGCATGGGAGGCCTACACGCTCTGCCGCTTGCAAAGGCCTGCTTTGGAGGATGCACTGCCCCCTGGGCCCCTGCAGCGTTCTTTTTCAAGACACTGGTAGAGAAAGGGAAAGGGGGAAGAACGGGAGCTGAAGACGAGAAAGGACAGAGACCAAGGAGACAAGATGGCAGCCACTGCCACCTTCCCTGTCCTAAGCCCCAGCAGTGTTTATTCAGCAGCAGCTCACCCCAGCAGGAGGAGTGGCAAAGCCTGCATATCTGACTGGTCTGAAACACACTGAAGGAATTCATGGATTGCACCCATGTACTATCCTACCTGCACCAGATCCTCAGAAATACCGAATGTCTCTGACCCATCCAAGACAAATGCACAAGTCACAGGGGCAGGGGGGAAAAGACAAAACTGCTCCCGTAAACAAGCCATCACAGACACTCGCATGTTGCAGCATATCCCCCCTACACACGCAGACACACAGACCCTCCCTTTCTCCAGGTCTGGGGCATCCTGCTCTGGGAAGGAGGAAGGGAGGGGCCAAAGCTACCTTCAAGCTCAGAAATTCGCTTCTCCGTCAATGTCTCCATGACCTTCTGACGATACTGAATCTTTGCCACTTGAGCCATCTTTTCTGCTTCTGCCATGGGGAGAAAGTCCAGTCAAGGACAAAAATGAGGGCGCAGGCTTCTGCCCCTACTGGCATTCCCCAGCTCCTGAGACGCGACTTGGAGTCAGGCTCCCAGAGTGACTTGGGCAAACGCTGCCTCAGCCTCTCACAGCCCGCTGCCCTCCAGCGCGGTGCGTTGTACTCCCAGGAGCTCCAGCAAGCATGGCAGCGGCCAGTAGAGGGCCAAGCTCGAGCAGGTCGCTCTCAGAGCTGCACATCACCGGGTCCGCCAGGGCACTGCCCTTCCACAAACGGAGCGGGGCCCCAGAGTGCCCTCAAGAGACCCATGCAACATGCCCAGCCTGCCCTCCATCCCAGCTCTCAGCTTCCCAGTGTTATATTCATTACACTTCTTACGTGGGAAGCCCAAAGGCCTACCGGGAATACCTGGCTCAAAAGCTGCCGGGGAAAAAGTACACCTGGAGATCACCCAAAGAGAAGCCCCATTACCTATGACAGCCTTCCTCCGTTCCGTTTCAGCCTCCTTCTCCACCACCTTCTGCTTCTGGGTTGCTATCAAGAGCTTGGTCTTCTCGGCTTCCCTGCAGAGCATCACAGAAGAAACTTTCTCCAGCCCCCTGGCTGCCTCCCCAGCTAAGCGGCCCCAGCCCTAGGTTGCCTCTCTGTGGAAGGGCCACAGAAGCAGGAGCCTCTGGTGGGCCCCGGGGAAGCCAGGTGCAGGGAGAGTGCCCTTCCATGCTTAGCCACAGTCCTCCAGAGGTCTGATCTAGCAACACTATTCCTATCCTGGATACTCACACAAGCTCAAAATTTCTTCGGATGGCTTCAGGGATTTTGGGCTTTGTGACACGCACGGCCTGTACAAAAAGGGTACACACTTTTAGTCAAATTGCATACTTTCTCAACACTTTCTGGTAGGCTTACCCAAAGCAGTAATGCAGCTTCCCCAAGGCAGGCCACCGGCTGACATGCCTCTTCCCTAGAGAAGACTTCTCTGCTGCTCCCGTCATCCCCGAGGTCCTCACATGCTTCCCAGCGCATCCTTCTGCCGTCACGTGTCTCAGGCAGCTGCATTCGTGGTGGCACCATTCTCAACATCCCAGCCATTCCAAGCCAAAAACAAACCCAGGCTGACAGGGAGCAGAAAACTTTCCCTGTTCTCTGGCTCCATCCCCATCGGAGACTGGCGAGAGAGAACATTCTACCTGGATGGTGAGGCCTGGGGCCAGGGTGTTCAGGTCCTGCTGAAGTGCCAGTTTCAGGTTTTCATCTATTTGATCTAGGGAAAGGGAGCAAACAGGAAAGAGGAGCATTAGCCACACAACACAGAAAAGCCCCAGAGCATTCTGATATCCTCCACCAAATGTGGGAGGCAGGACTGGCTGGCTGGCTGCACTGGCAGGGGCTGAGCTTGACGGGCTCACAGAAGGCACTCCAGACAGGCAGCTGCAGCTCGGCTAAAGGCCAAGGAGTAGAAAAGACTGGTCCAACACAGAACTATCAAAGGCACAGAGCAGCCCTAAGAAGACTGATAATAAGGCAGCAGGTCTGGGCAGCTCAAAATGCAGACTGAGAACTGGGGAGCGGAGGAAGAGAGCAGGTTTTTGTCCAAAAGGAGTCATGCCAAGCTGCCATTCAGAAAACCCTCACTGCCACCTTCAGGTGCAGTCAGGTCTCACACAAACCCTAACAACGTCTGTGACCAAGGGATGTGAAGGACTCTCAACCCCTAGAAGCGGGAATGAGGCAGCCATGACCTGCCAAGAGCCCTTCACCTGCTGTTGCAGAACACCATGTTACCCCATCCCACACAGATGGCTGTCCAGTTTCTTTCTGAATGTCTCTAGTGTGCTTCAATCTTCTCCCACAAGGAAATCTATAACCAAGAGGAAGCACAAGCTGAAAGTGAGAGACGGCAGCCCAAGATTGACAGACAAATAGTCAAGGAGTACCAAGATGGAATAAACACTTTCAAATCTCCAGGGCCCGATCAACTCCATCCCAGAGTCATCAAAGAATGAAGTTCCAGAGGACTGGAGGGTGGCATCAGTGGTCTCAATTTTCAAAAAGGGTAGTAGAAAGGACATGGGGAATTATAGACCAGTTAGCCTTACGTCCATTGTAGGAAAAACAATGGAAAGGCTCATAATAGAGAGAGATCTAGTGATGCTAGACAGGGAAGGGAGGCTGACAGCCACACAACACAGCTTCCGCAAGAACAGGTCCTGCCAGACAAACCTTGTGGAATTCTATGACAAGGTTTCGAGATGGCTGGATGGAGGGGATGCAGTGGATGTGGTTACCTGGATTTCAACAAGGCCTCTGACAAAGTGCCCCATGATATCCTGGTGGAGAAACTGAGGAGTTTTGGGATACACCAAAGCACTGTCCGGTGGATTAGGGCATGACTGACTGACGGAAAGCAGAAGGTAACCATTAGTGGGGAATCATCGGGATGGTGGCCAGTGACAAGAGGGTTCCCCAGGGCTCTGTCCTGGGGCCGATCCTGTTTAATCTTTCCATTAACGACATGGAAGAAGGGGTGAACAGTCTGCTGATCAAATTCGCAGACGACACTAAAACTGGAGCAGTGGCCACAACTGAGGAGCAGGTACTTCAGATCCAAAAGGATCTGGACAGACTATGGAAGTGGGCAGGAGACAACAGGATGGTGTTCAATGTGGGTAAGTGCAAGGTCTTGCACTTGGGTCATAGGAATAGCTGTCGTAAGTACAGGTTAGGTGATAAGTGGCTGGAGAGCAGCCCTTGTGAAAGGGACCTCGGGGTACTGGTTGACTGCAGGCTAAACATGAGCCAGCCGTGTGATGCGGTGGCCAAGAGGGCAAACGCCACCCTTGGTTGCATAGCCAGAAGTGTGGCTTCTAGATCAAGAGAGGTATTACTACCACTCTACACGACTCTGGTGCACCCGCAACTGGAGTATTGTGTTCAGTTTTGGGCCCCTCATTACAGAAAGGATATAGCCATGTTGGAGTCCGTGCAGCATAGGGCCACAAGGTTGGTGGCTGGTTTGCAGGGGATGCTGTATGAGGCGAGACCGAGGGAACTGGGTCTCTTCAGCCTGGAGGAGACTCAGAGGGGATATGTTGGCGACATACAGGTATGTGAGGGGATGGCACATGGAGATGGGTAGAGACCTGTTCTCCCCTGCAGAGGAAGGCAGGACGCGCTCCAACGGAGCAAAGCTCAGGGAGCAAAGGTTCCATTTTAATGCCAGGAAGCACTTCCTGACAGTCAGGACCCCGAGGGTGTGGAATGGGCTTCCACGGGGGGTTGTTGAGGCCCCATCGGTGAGGGTATTCAAGGATAGGCTGGGCGTCCACATGGTGGGCATGTCGTGAGTGGAGCCAGCTGGTGCCGGAGGTCAGACTAGATGGCCCGGGAGACCCCTTCTGACTCGCTCTGTTTTCTATGTTTCTATGTTTCAACTCCATCCCAGAGTCATCAAAGAGCTAGCAGAGGAACTCTCAAAGCCACGGGCTATTATCTTCGATAATAGCTGGAGGCAGGAGAAGTGCCAGACGACTGGAGAAAGGCTAACATTGTCCCTATCTTCAAAAAGGGGAAAAAGATGAACCTGGGAACTCTAGACCAGTTAGTCTGACATCGATCCCTGGAAAAATTCTGGAGCAAATTATTAAAAGTCCATCTGCAAGCATCTCAAAGAAATTGCAGTGATTAATTGAAGCCAACATGGATTTATCAAAAAATAAATCCTGTCAGACTAATTTAATCTCATTTTTTGGCGGGGTAACCTCCCAAATGGACAAAGGGCACACTGTGGACATGATCCATCTAGACCAGAACTGGGCATTGTACGGCCCGCGGGCCACATCCGGCCCGATGGCTGACCCTGACTGGGCCGCATGAGGTCACTGGCAAATTAAAAGTCAATGCAAATATATATTGTCGTAATATAGATGCAAGCAATACAACTGCACTGCTTTTATTTTGAAGGATCTGCTAAATTAATTGAATTTATTGCTTTTCATGTAATGTTAATGTTTTTGTGAATATTCATTAAATAGTGTTGTTCAATGCTCCACATTTTCATTGTATCATTGTAATGTTTCATTTACTGTTTTTATAGAGACATATATTGAGCAGAGCTTTAAGTGTATTGGTCTGGCCCTTAACAACTGTCAAAGTTTCTCATGTGGCCCCATAGGAAAATTAATTGCCCACCCCTGACCTAGACATTAGCAATGTTTCTGACATAGTGCCACATAACATTCTGATAAGCAGTTAGCAAAAACTATTACGGGGATCCAAAATCAGATGCTAAAACAGACACAAAAAGAGCTCATCAGGGACACCATCTCAAATTGGATGGAGGTAACTGGTGGGGTGCTGCATGTTTCGGTCCTGGGCCCAGTGCTCTTCAACATCTTTATTAATGATTTAGATGAGGAAGTACAAGGAAAGATAATCAAATATGCAGATGATACAAAACTTTGTTTGTAAGCCGCCCCGAGGCTTCGGCGAATGGGGCGGCATAAAAATGTTTTAATAAATAAATAAATAAATAATAAATAAAAACTGGGTGGAATAGCAAACACCCTAGAAGAGAGAATGAAGATCCAGGGCAATTTTATCTGGCCAGGGCGACTTATTTTATATTGTTATTTTTTGCATTTTAACTTAATGTTTGTACTTTACAAACATTTTAATGTTATAATTTAATGTTGTATTTTTTAACTTAATGTTGTAAGCCACCCCGAGGCTTCGGCAAATGGGGCGGCATAAAAATGTTTTAATAAATAAATAATAAATAATAAATTTTTTTGATAAACTTGAACACCGGGGTGAAAGCAACAGAATGAGTTTTAATAAGGACAAGTGCCAAGCCCTCCACCTAGGAATAAGAAACCAAATGCATCAATACAGGATGGGGAATACGTGGCTCAGAAAAAGATCTTGGAGTAATTGTGGACAGTAGGTTAAACATGAGCCAGCAAAGCGATGCAGCTGCCAAAAGGGCAAATGTTATTTTGGGATGCATTAACAGAAGCATTAAATCCAAATCATGAGAAGCAGCAGTTCCTCTATACTCCTCACTAGTCAGACCTCACCTGGGATACTGTGTCCAGTTCTGGGCACCAAGATTTAAGAAAGATGCAGGAAAATTAGAAAGGGTCCAGAGGACAACAAAAATATCCAGGAAACACTGTTTGGAAACACTGCCCTGTGAGGAGAGACTGAGAGAAGTGGGCATGTTCAGCCTTGAGAAGACTGAGGGGGGCATGATATCCCTCTGTAAGGACCTCAAAGGCTGCCACAAAGAGGAAGGTCAAGTCTCGTCTTGCTGATACCAGAGTTTAGGACACAGAATAATCAGTTCAACCCAGGTTCAGGCTGGACATCAGGAAAGGCTTCCTCGCAGTCAGAGCAACATGGCAGTGGGACCAGCTGCCTGGAGAGGTGGGGGGCTCTCCCACGCTGGAGACATTCCAAAAGAAACTGGACAGCCACCTGAGTGGGATGGTGTGAACTGGTGACCTGCAATAGCAGGGGGCTGGCCTTGATGGCCTTCATGGCCTCTTCCAACTCTCATGTTCATGATTCTATGAATTCCACATTCGCAGTATCAACTTCAATTGTATTTTTGATTGTGTTTTTATGGATCTATGTATGTTGTTTTAAGTAAGTCTCTGTTTTAACACTGATATTGTTCACCATTTTTGGCAGAAAAGCAGGGTATAAATTAAATCTAATAAAAAGCTCCAGCTGAACATCAGGAGAAACTTTCTAAGTTTAGCAGCCGTTCAGCAGTGGAACAGGCTGGCTCATGAGATGGTGGGCTCTCCTTCACTGGCGAGACTTAAGCAGAGGCTGGATGGTCCCTTGACAGCAGTGCTGTAGCAGCATCCTGCACTGAGCAAGGATGAGAGTAAGCTGTGGGACATGCTCTGATTCAGTGCACAGTTTCACAGAGAAGAGGTTACATGACCAGATAATGCCTAACACTATGCAATCTCCTGACTTGCGCAGTCAAAGAAAGATTACACTGCAATATTTTCATATCCAGTGAACTTTTAGAGGATGTGGAGATATAAAAGACCACTCCTCGGGAGAGATGAATTTCACCCCTTTGTTGTTGAGAACTCCCTTTATTAGAATAAAATATACTTCTGTGGCTTACACTTCACTTTGCATGTCTTTTTCTGAGACTAACACACCAAAAACAAATTTAGCCTTTTGCTACAGGTGACTGAAAATTTAGGGTTCTACGGAAGCTGCTTCTCCACACTCAACGTCACAGCAGAGGCACCTTGTGGGAATGACAGAGCCAAGGTAGAGCCGTGCTTACCAAAGAGTTCAATGTACACCTCTTGGAGGGTGTGGATGCTGCAGAACTGGTTCAGCTCATGATGGATTTTGTTGAAAATTAGGGCTCTATCATAGTCAGCTGTGTAATTCCTCACAGTGTTGTAAACTAGGAAAGGGAACATCAGGAGCATTACAAGAATTGTACTCTAAATTTGTTTTCTTATGTCCAGATACACATGCAAGACTCTAGATCTCAGTATTTCTTCATACTCCGGTAGTCAGTTTTCTAAATTATCTGAATTACTTTTTATTTTTTTGGTATATTTTCACTTAATAGAGAGAAAATAACAGCTGTTAAAAGATTCTGCTCCTTTTATTTTATGCACTTGTCTCAACATATATGCTAGTTTTCCAGGCTCCTCTGGCAAGGTGGTTCATGATACGTTTGACCTTCTCTCTCTCAGCGCAAACTGCCTGAGAAGCTTCCCCCAACCCCAGCGTGCAAGTTCCAGCTTGCAAACAGGAACGTACAAGAGGAGGCGGTACGACGGCATGGGGTTAGTATGCACAAGAGCCTTAAAACGAGTTCCCTTTACCAGAAGAGGCACACCAAGGACAGCATAATATTCTATCAAGGCTACTTTTTGCCCTAGATGACCACCCTCACTGCTTCCTCTCCCAGCCTGTGCCTTCTCAGGCCTTCCAGAACTGAGCCCCTCCCTTTCCTCAGCATTCCCACACCAGTATCAACCCCTTTCCTACTGCCACCCTAAACGCTTATGGGACACTGCATCCGCAACAGAGAATGCTTCCCTCCACTCAACATCAACCCCACCATCACGTCATTTCACAGGTCATTTTGGAGGCGAGGCAACAGGAAATGCCAGCTGCCCCCCATCAAGCACCCTTTCCAGCAGCAGGAGTCATAAGAGACTCTCCCCCCACCTCATAACTCATGTTCACTAGAAGGGTGAGATCGCAACTCCCAGCTGTGCCAGCCGCGGGATTCCGGCAATTGTAGCCTGATGCATCTGATGGGGAAGGCTGGCTTCAAGTGGCTGGACGTCTCTTACCCTCCTCCTATAAGCCACTCTCCTGTTCCTGCTATGCGCCTGCCTGACCTTCACCCCACCTGTTTGTCCACGGTTCTGAGCCCCCAGTCTTCTCTTGCTCCAGATCCTGGCACTTGTGACAGTTTCTTTTATCCCAAACTTACTTTCCGACAGAGGAAAAGAAGAAATACCTGCATGTGGTGCTAACACATTCACAACCTCTATTCGATCGATGTAAATCATGACACCACCGCTGCAAAAGGTAAAAAAGAAGACTGAGCTCCACCAGCAGAGAGACGTGTGCCCTCTGCTAGGTGGCTGCAGCCGTGTCAGGTCCTGCACCACACACAGTCCAGCAAAAGGGTGCCAGCTCTGCGGGATTTCATGGTTACCCAATTTGTTCGTGCAACAAAGAGACTTCTCGGGCAGCAGTTCACCCATCCTGCCCCATCCAGGCCTGCAGTGCTGCCCCTCCAGGGTGGTGCTGTTGTGTTTCTGCCCACGCCCCATTTCTTATGAGCAAAGGAGCCCAAGTGCTATGCTTCAGAACTAAAACAAGCTGTAGGATTCCAGCTGGACTGGGCAATCAGAGGCTTCCTGTTCTCTTCACAGACCCAAAGCCAAGAGATCCAAAGGACAAATCGAGAAGACCCAAAGGACTTTGCACCCTTCTCCATCAATAAACTCATGCAGGGGGTGGGGGCACAATATGACATAAATTCCTACAAGCTGTTAGAGCCCTTGCATGGTAGGCATGTCATGAGTGAAGCCCATGGCCCGGGAGGCCCCTTCTGACTGTTTCTATGTTGATATCCCACAAAAAAGACAGACATCCTTCAGAAAACCCATGGTGGATGAGACCACAGGTCCATCTAGTCCAGCACTCCATACATATGCTGGCAAACCACAGGATCCCTCGAGCAGGATGGGTGCAAGACCTCCTTGGCCCAAGCTCCACAGCAAGTGATGTGTGCAGACAAGCCACCTATGGCAAAGGAGGTCCCACTTAGCCTGGAAGGCCGGTAGCCACTGATAGCCTCCTCCCTCATGAATCTGCCCAATCCCCTTTTAAAGTCATCTAGATTGGTGGCCATCTCCACTTCCTGTGGCAGCAAATTCCATAGTTTAACTATACACTGTATGAAGAAATACTTCCTTATATCTTTCCTAAGCCTCCCACCAATCAGCTTCATGGGATGACCTTGGGTTCATGTTATGACAGAGGAAGAAAAATGTCTCCCTCTCCGCTTTCTTCACACTACGCATTAAACACCTCTCTCACGTCTCCCCTATTCGCCTTTTTTCTAAGCTGTGTGGTCCCAGTTGTGGTAGCCGTTCCTCAGAGGAGAGCTGCTCCAGCCCCGATCATTCTTGTTGCCCTTCTCTGTACTTTTTCCAGCTCAATCATGTGCTTTTTCAGGTTAGCTGAGCAGACCTGAACACCATATTCCAAGTGCAGTCATACCAAAGATTTGTATAAGGGAAGATTTGGCAGTTGTATTTTTTGTTCCGTTCCTAATTATGCCTAGCATGGAGCTGGCCTTCCTCACAGCAGATGCACGCCGGGCCAACCTTTTGAGGTGTCTGCTGCTACCTTAAGATCACTTCCTTGCTCACTTTCTGCTAGCTCAGATTCCATCAACATATTCCTGAAGTTGGGATATTTGCCCCACATGCATTACTCTACACTGGCTTATATTGAACTGTATTTGTCATTTTGATGCCCATTCCCCCAGCTTGGAGAGTTCCTTTTGGAGTTCCTCACAATTCCTTAGGGTTTTAACCACCATAAAGTTTAGTGCCATCAGCAAACTTGGCCACCCCTAATTCCAGATCATTCACGAACTGGCTGAAAAGCACTGATCCCAATAAAAAGTCCTGTGGGACTGCACTGGCGACATCTCTCTAGTCAAAGAAACTGCCTTTTATCCACCCCCTCTGTCTTTTTCCCTAAGCAGTTGGTGATCCAGAGTGATCTCAAATGGCTTAGCTCCATTCTCTGCCCAGTTTCTCCTGCCAATAATGCCAGAAGACACCTGACCAGCCTATTCAACATGGACAAACAGGCTTGCCGGTCATCTGTAGATGGGCCGTCTCAGCTGGGACGAACCTGCTCGGTGCAGTACCCAGAAAGAGCAGTGCAATGATTCTGATGTCTCCAGTGCTTGAACTGCCCCCAGACAGAAACTCAGTGAGCAGAAGGATCAGGCTCAGCAGGAGAAGCGGGCACCCTGGCTGCCCCGATTCTCCTTCCAGTCTCCCAGTACGGTGCAGAGGAAAGCCTCGCTGCCCGGGACTGGGCCTCGGGCGCCCCTCACCAGCGTTCGCGGCCAGGGCCACCGGTGCAAAGAAGGCCACAAAAGGACAACCTACCTCGTCCCGCAAGGGACGTTTTTTATCTCATCCGTCTGCAGCGTCGTCTGGAAGAGAGCACACGACCCAAGAAGCTGAGAGCGGCCGCGGCAGCCCCAGGAGCGCCCGCTGCCCCGCAGAGGCGGCCCCCTTCCGCGGCCGGCCGCCTGCCCAGCCCCGCGGGAGGCCCGGCTCCGCCGCGGGGCCCCGTCCTGCCGCCCGCGAGCGCGCCCCGCGCACAGACCTGCACGGCTCTGCAGCTGGTGACGAAGGGCAGCATGAGGCGGTAGCCCGGCCGGCTCAGGCTGGGGAGCAGCGCGCCGCCCCTGCGGGAGAGACAGACCGCACAGCTGAGCGCGGCTCCGCGGGAGCGGCCGCCGCCCGCGCCCCGCGCCCGCGCCCCGCGCGGCTCACCGGTAGTAGACGGCCAGGTGCCCCTCGGGCACCTTGTGCACCGCGGCCCAGAGCAGCAGCAGCGCCAGCCCCGCCGCCCCCAGCGCCCCCG
>NW_025335761.1:67728769-67745813 GCF_004798865.1 Varanus komodoensis
TCCGGCGGGGCGGCGGAAGTGCTGCGGCGCCCAGCAAGATGGCGCCCGGGAGGCCGCTGCGCGTGTAAGGAAGGGGCGCTCGCGGCGGCAGGACGGGGCCACGCGCGGCGCGGCGGGGCGGGCTTCTCCCCTCGGGGCCCCGGGCGGAGGCCGCCCGAGGGCCCTCCGCGGGGCGCGGCGCTGACGCGCTGCCCTTGCTTGCTTTCCCAGGCTGGCCTGCGGGGACGTGCAGGGGAAGGTGGCCGCCCTGTTCGCGCGCGTCCAGGCGGCGCAGAGGAAGAGCGGCGCGTTCGACGTAAGTGCGCCTCCGCCCGCGCCGCGCGGCGACCGAGCTGCGGGCCGCGGCCTCGCCCCGTGCCCGCGACGCCTCGCCGCCCGGCGTGCCTGCCCGCGGAGGAGGCGCCCGCGCCAGAGGTCCCCTGCGGCTGCGGGGGGGGGGCTGCCCCGCGCCGCTGGAAGAGCCGCACGGAGCCCGGGAAGGGGCCTGCCTCGGGGCGCCCGGTGGCCTGCGCGGGAGGGGCTCGTGCGGGGCCGTCGTGGGCGCGAGAGGCTCCCGTACGGCTGGCTCTCCCCTGCCAGCGGCTTCCTCTCCTCGGCCATGAGGACACCGAGGACGGACTTTTCTCAGCTCCGCAGATGCGGCGCATGTTGAGAAGCAGTGCCTGAGCTGGATGAGGGCCAGCGAAGGGAGCGTGGATCCTGACAAAACAGACGCTGGCTGGATTCTGAGTTTAGAAGTTGGAGAGTTTACCTGTTCCCGACGAGGTTGCACTCTTTTGGAACAAAGCATGTTCATAGTCTGTGGGTGGGAGTTCTTGATTCTTAGCAGGAGAAGCAAGGAGAGCCTATCAGTCCTGGTTGGTGTGTCAGCTGTGCCCATCTTGCACAGGAATAGTTGCACACACTGTAGTGTAGGCCATGCATTGGCAACCTCACAACTAGGTTCCTGCACAGTCCTTTATGCGTGACTCTCTCGAGTTCAGTTTGAAAGCTGCAGCAGATGCAGGATACGGCAGGCAGAGGGGAGGCACGTGTGCGTTATGCTGCAGTTCAAGCAACCGCACTGACTGACTGTTAGGAAGACGAGCGCCCGCTCTGTCCTTGCCCCCACCTTGTGAGGTTGCTGCTCCTCTGCTGTTCAGGAGGCACGGGCGGCCGAGTGTGTCAGGTGCCAGTGAGTGGCTCTTGCGTCATCCAGGTGTTTTCTGTGCATGTGCTGTAGAGGCACATGTTGCTGTAAAGGCTGGTTTTGCATAAATATTTTTGCATGTGTTGTACTGCTTTTTCATGCTTTTTAGTTTTTTGAAAAATGTTTAGCTATAGTTTGTAACAACAGTAAGTCTACAAATTTATTCAGTATGTCAATAATCTTTGTACCTCATATCATAAGAACATTGTTGCTTGCACTTGTATAATACGGGTAAGAATGCATTTTGCGATATAAACAAAATATGCAAACATAGCAATGATTTTTCCATTTTCCTGTATATGATACCGTGTCTATTTTTCTAGAAGTCTAGGATACAGATAACCTGGAATGCATAGAAATGTATGTTATGCATAATGTTCTGTATGAAATGACTGGCTGGAGACTGAGGTGCTCAGAATAGCTACATTCTGCATTTTTTCTTTTCTTTGCAAGCATGCAGGGATGGGCAAATGCTGCCATTCAGCGTAATTACCTACATACTAAATTGGTTTAAGCAGGTACTAGAACTCCATGTTTACTTGTTGAGACAGTTTAAACCTGAATGTTTAAATGGCCAGTGCTTTCCTGTGTTCTTACAAGCTAAACAGCTGTTTTAACGCCTAAATCACACATTTCTCCTTGGTTTCCTCCCCAGCTTCTCTTGTGTGTGGGGGACTTCTTTGGCCCTGCTCAAGATTCAGAGTGGGAGGATTACCAAACAGGTGCCAAGAAAGGTATGGAAAATCACCCGACAACAAGGACTACTGTGCTGTTACGTTTCTGGTTTATAAGCTGTCTTGAGATCTATTTCAGATAAAGACAGGATAGAACTGTTTTAAATAACTATGCCGCAGAATCCATCTGTCCATCCTGGTGGCTTAGAGTCTTGCTGGTACAGTCCCATTTCTGCAGCCTCGTGTCTTTTTCAGACAATCCTGTGCCTGGGCTTTATACCATTGAGCTGAGGCTTGCGCAGCTGCATGTTTTTCACACTGAAAACTCAATTCCTTGTTGAAAACTCACTGAGGGAAGGGCTCTAGTTTAGTCTTTTATCCTTGATCATCGGTCCTAGTTTGCACAAGCCGCTGTTTGCTCTGAAAAAGCAGCCTGTGACTCTCCTCTGTTGGGCTTGCTTCCTCCCTTTCCTGCTGCTGCTGCCGGGACATTTGTCAGCAGAGAGGAGACATTTCTGAAATTGTTGAATATATGGAGTGAGGGAGTGTCTTTTTCCTTGGGGACAATTTGAGGATGGGGAACAGTTTGTGATAAAAGTTGAAATGAATGTTTCCCTTTTCTATCAAATCTGCATTTATTTCAGTGCTTTAGCAGCATAAAAGGCATCATTTGTCACCTTTTGGCAATACAGACATTTTAATAAGCTATAAACAAGAATTCTTTGTGTGCTTACTCAGAAGTAAGGCCCAGTCTGTTTACTGGAGCTTATTCCTAGGTAAGCATATAAGTACAAATGCTTGCTGTCACATAAGCAAAATCATGACTATACCCAGCATTAGATTGAGTTGTAAGCCACTGTAGCATGGACCACCTGAGTATTTCAGGTTTTGTTGTCTGGGAGCAAGGGAAGATAGCTGCTAAAAACAGAAGCAGCCAATTTTGCAAGGAAAAAAGTGTTGTCTGTGACAGCCCCACTCAGCTGTGCTGCTGAGGACTAGCAGTATGGTTGGTTGTTGAGTTAAACCTTTTATGCTAACATCAGAAACACTTGAGTGTTTTTGCAAAATGTTTGCAGCATGCAGTGGGATTATTCTCAAGTGCTGTAAATGATCCTACATAGGAATCTTTATTTTGCATACTTTGATAAGTTATCCGCTTGTCTTGAGAAGTGTTTTATTTTTTTTCCAAATAAAGAGTATCCCAGAGATATTTTTTCAGCATACCTCCAAATGTCCAACTTGGAGGAAAAAACGAGAGAGAGAGGGTGTGTTCTCCCTTCTCCTCCGGGGTTTCATGCTTCTATTTGTCAGTGCAGCATTGACCTCACATGGCTGGTGGCCTTGTCTCCCTCAGCTCCCATACAGACCTATGTGTTGGGTGCCAACAGCAGTGAAACAGTGCGCCATTTTCCAGACGTCAGTGGATGCGAACTAGCTGAGAATATCATTTATCTGGGTAAGCTGGAAGTGGTACTTTGGTGGGTGTGCCTTGATGATGCAAACACAAAGCAAAATTGCAATTTTTCTGTGTTCTTCTCCAGAACGATACTATGAGCCTTGCAGTGTGGTATGGCTGGGTCTGCCATCTCACATGTTTCCCCAAGCTCTCTAAGGACTTCCCAGGTTCCCAGGATCCCCACACCAGAGTTGATGGCTGCTGTGTGGGGTTGGGGCTGCTGCTTGGCTCCTTGTGCTCAGCGAGAGTAACCTGTGTCTGAACCAGCAAGGGCTTAATTTTGTCTGACATGCACAAGCAACAGCTTCGTCTTCAACTGTTCCAAATGTGAAATACCAGAGATGTGAAGTGGCCAGAGATCTATTCTCTTCAGTCCTCCCTGGCTTGTGCCTGGGGCTGGGAGGAGAGCTGCCACATACTGATTCCTTAGAGGTAGGACAGAGTAGAACAAAGACCCGTGCTGTTTACCAACCTACAAAAAGAAATTGTAGGGGTAAGGGAAAGGGGGTTGGAGCAGTGTCCTGCGCAATCCACATTGTGCATTCCAGATTTGTCCTGAGAAAGGCATGATGAGTGCTTCACCTGACATGTTCTTTCAGGTGAACATCAGGTGACATCACCCAGCCCCCACCCTCCTGTACCAGCATGTGCTGTATTCACCCGGGTTCATCTTCTCTGAACACAAGGCACAGGAACTCTTGTGTAAACAAGAAAAGACTCAGTAAACCAGAAGTCTAATAGATTGGCACACCCATGTGGATCCTTCTAGCTCTGCTTTTGAGGTAGTGAACATGCTATCTAAAGTGAGCCTTGTTGGCATAGGGAACCTTGTGGTGGTCATAGGCATGTGGTCTCAGAAGGGTTTCCTCCTGATCATCCAATTCTGTTCTACCTGTGCAGGACGCAAAGGTGTGTTCAGTGGAGCCTCTGGGCTGCAGATTGCCTACCTCAGCGGGACAGAGTCTGCAGAGGAGCCAGCCCCAGCACACTGCTTCAGTGCGAACGATGTGGCTGATCTCAGGGCCTCCTTGCTGTCCACTTCGGGCTTCAAAGGTGTGGATATCTTGCTGACTTCTTCCTGGCCCAAGGCTGTGGACACCTTTGGGAACAGTCCCGTAAGTATTCCCTGCAGCATGGAAAGGGACTGTGCACTCCACACTGCACTCTGCCAGTGGACCTGCAGCGGTGGGGCTGGATGCAAATCTGGGCTCAGAATTGCACCCCAGTTGATAAAGCTGAACCAGGATGGGCAGACACAGATTCAGCCTTGGGAGTGAAAATCAGGAACAGGTAGAGAAATTCTAACGAAACGGGTACAGGCAGTCCCCAGGTTATGGATGTCTGTGTTACGGACAACCCATAATTAGAAACAAACTGCCATAAAGCCTATTCATTTAAAAAAATTATTGCAGAAATTCATCGCAGAGAGGAAGTGAAGGGGGAGGGAGGGAGGACTCCGAAGTGTGTCTTCCTG
The DNA here is from genome assembly GCF_004798865.1 of Varanus komodoensis. NCBI lineage: Eukaryota > Metazoa > Chordata > Lepidosauria > Squamata > Varanidae > Varanus > Varanus komodoensis. The sequence goes on from NW_025335761.1 coordinate 67,733,563, forward strand.
CCCCCCCATCTGGAGAGGGAAATCTCTCTGGCTCTTCCTTGCTGCAGAGAGGTGGCACGGGTGAGTTTGTGTTAGAGAGGTTCCTGTTGTCTCCACTTCATGGGGGTCCTGCACAACTAAGGCCTGTGAATGTGGAGGGCCAACTATACGTGATCCGACCTACATGCACCTTCGGCTTAAAGACAACTTTCCGTTTTCTCAGGAGCAGAGCTCATTCCTAACCCAGGGGCTGCCTGTGTGTAGTAGGTGCAAATAAGGGTCACTTTGTGGAGTGAGCAGTGAAGTGGCCACGCCTGCTGATGATGCCGAGTGATTCAGTGCGGTTAATGCCAAGAAGTAATGTGAGGCGCTCTAAACTGAACGCTGCTAACTGAGAAAATGAGCATCAAAAAAGCGGAAGCAGTTTAATGCAAGCAATGGGGAGGGGGAGGTTTAAAGCAAACTGGTGTAGAAATGACAGCCACTCGCACCGCTTACTGTGGCGTAATGCAGAACGGTGGCAGAGTCCATTGGTCAGGCTGGGAAGCCAGGCAATTGCCTCATGGGCGGTGGAGACGGCAGCAGCTGGTGATGCTGTCCTGAGTGAGGGATTTCACAGAGCACGTGGGACTGGCGCACGTCGTGCACTGGCGCTCAGTCCCTGTCCTGTTCGTAAATCCTGAGGAGATGGACAAAGTGCACGTGTCTGTTTTCAACAGGGGGACGTGGACACGCTGCAGTGCGGTTCAGGCCTCGTGTCTCTACTGGCTGCATGTCTAAAGCCCAGATACCATTTTGCGGCCCTGCAGAAGGTCTATTATGAAAGACTTCCTTACAGGTTTGTAGACTGTGTGTGACCATTTTTGTTGCCGTGCAACACCTTTCTATGGCTGGAGGGGGATTCTTTGGGCATGGCAGTGGGCTTGGGTAGCCTTGGCCCTGCACAGTTCCGCTGGAACTGGGTGCCTGTGCCAGAACGCCTTTGGCTGCCGCATCACGTTTCTGTTCGGACCCTCAGAAGGGCCACCCAAACAAGTACTTGTGAAACAGCCATGCAAAGGTGAAACCTCGTTTCTGGAATGTTTGTCGAGTTCAGCTGAAGTTCAGCAGTAGGCCTGCCAGGAGGCCGGGAACAGAGCCTGTGTGAGCTGGTAGGGGGGAAGGGCCTAAGAGGACAGTGTTCAGTAACATGCTGTAGCGGAAGTGAGGTGGGCAGGAACCCTGAGAAAGCATGATACCTGAATGCCTATCAAAGATGAGACATTTGCTGCTGCTCTGAAAACCTCAGTCAAGGTGGCGGCATGTTTGGTAAGACCGGCTCCACAGTTGCATTGGAAGGGGCCGGCGGGCTGTCGGCTCCAACCCCCTGCTCAGTGCAGGAGTCATTTCCCAGGAGTGACAAAGATAGGACTGGAGTCGCGATACTTTGAGACAGCATTGACCATGGGCAGGAATGCCTCCTTTGTGAGTCACCGGTTGAGTGTTCCAGCTGCATCCCATCACGTTTTCTTCTGAGAAACAGCAGGTTACTGAATTCCCCTGCTGGAAGGATTTAAAGATGTGACTAGCTTGAAGAAGCCGCTCTTGGGCCAGATTTTGCACTGGATCGTGTGTGGCACAAAAGGACGTTCTGCACCCATACAAAATGCCTTTTTCCATTCTCTCCTGCAGAAACCACACTGTTCTCCAGGAACCTGCACAGCATGTCAGCAGATTCATTGCCCTGGCCAATGTGGGCAATGCAGAGAAGAGGAAGGTGAGAAGCAACCTTGGCTTCTGAAGGCAATGGAGGGCACTGACCGCAAGCTCCCTGTAGCATCTTTAGCTGATCAGAGGCTGAGCAGCTGATGGAAATTGGGAAATAATGGCTGTGTTGCCGCTTTAAAGCATGTCCTTTGTTTGCTTCACACACTGTTTTGTACTGGAGGAAGCCGAGCCCCTTCCATTCCTCTGCCACTGGCTCTCGTTCTCACCTTTTGCAATGCCTTCTGGTGTAATGGTGTTTCTGCTTTGCTAAGGCCAGATTTAGTATTTTGACGTTCTGTCCTGCCCCTAGCCTCTACCCCAGGTGGTGTTCTACCCATCTCTCCTTAGTCTCATGTGCCACCATCTCCTTTTGCCAATAAGTCCCAGCTGCTCCTGCTGGCACTTTCTCTGTGAGATGCTTCTCCCCAGCTCCACCCCTGTGGTGGTGCTTGCTTGACACCTGTAGTAATATGTCTGCCGGGGTGTTGAGGGTGGCTTGCGAGGAACACCCAGTGCGGGTATTCTCACACCCAGGCAGCAGCTCCCAGGAGGACTGAAACGCTTCCTTTCTGTTGTGGTCTGTCTCCTTCAGTACCTCTATGCATTCAGCATCGTTCCAATGAGTTCCATGGCTGCTGCAGAACTGGTCAAACAACCACAGGATGTCACTGAGAACCCCTACCGCAGGCCTGGGGGTGGCGAGAGCTACGCTCACCTGCTGCCAGACACAAAGGTACTGAGCATGCTCTGTTTGGGTAATCTGTGCATTTCTGGACTCTCATGATGGACTGAATTGCTCATGAGGTGGTTTCGTGGCTGCTCTGGAGTGACCCATAGAGCTGCATCAGAACGGAGTCTTTCTATGCGTCCTGATGGTCATCATCTCTGGTGCTGATTTTTATACTGCCCGGTAGCTGAAGCTCTCCAGGCAGCTCCCAGGAACTCGCCCAGTGTTGTGGTCACTGACGGGGAGCTGTGGCTCTCCAGGGCTTTAGGCAGGGTGATTTCCTAGCCCTACCTGGAGATTCCACCTGGAAGTGAAACAGAGACCCCTGGCATGCGAAGTGGGGGCTCTCCCACGGAGCCAGCCCCCCCCCCGCCAGTCCCTCATCAGCAGTGAAAAGGCTCAGAAATTTGAAAAAGGACATCGTCACACAGCACAAGGTTATAATGTATGAAGTTTGAAGCCACACGATAAAGGGCTGGCCGTCAACTTGGATGGCTTTAAAAGAGGGTTCTGGCTGCCTGCCGTGACGGCCACTGTGGAATTGGAGGCACTCGGGCTGTGGAATTTCTGCTCTTGGTGCTGCTGGGGGCCTCAGGCTGGTCACTGAAGGGAGCCGGATGCTGGGCTGAGGAGGTCTTTGCTTTCAGATCCCATCAGCCTCTACTTGATGTTGGAAATCTTAGCCTCAGCATACATTGTTCTGCACGTGCCTGCATTGAACTGCATTTGCCCTTTTGACATCCAAGAAGAAAGTGCAAAAGCAGGATTGAAGCTGAATGTTAAGAAAACAAAAGGCATGACTATGGAAGAATTACAGGACTTTACTGTAAACAATAAAGAAATTGAAATTGTGAAAGACTCTGCAGCCGTTGGCTCAGTCATCATTTCAGATAGAGACTGTGGCCAAGAAATTTAAAAAAGCAGAGACTTAGAAGGGCAGCAATAAAGGAATTAGAAAAGATCATCAAATGTAAGGATGTTTCACTGGAGAACAAGGGGAAAAGCATTCACACCACTGTACTCCAGGTCACTCCGTATTGGTGTGAAAGCTGGACAGTGAAGAAAGCTGATAGGAAGAAAATTGAGGTATTCGAAACATGGTGCTGGAGAAGAACTTGTGAATACCTCAGAGCAACAGAAAGACAAATATGTTGATTCTGGATCAGGTCAAACCACAGCTTTCCCTAGAAGCCGAAATGACAAAATGGGTGAGGACTAGCAAGGTGGAGTTCAGTTCACACAAGGCGGAGACCCTGTTAGTGGGTGGTTCCAGTACGTGGTTGGAGGGTGTTCGCCCTGCTTTGGATGGGATTACATTCATCCTGAAGGAGCAGGTTAGCAGCATGAGAATTCTCCCTGGTCCATCTGTGTCACTCAAGGCTCAGCTGACCTCAGTGCCAGAGTACCTTCTACCGTCTTCAGCTCGTGGTCTAGCTATGCCCCTGTCTGGATGGGGATGTCTGGATTTTGTGATCTATGCTTTGGTAATTTCTGATTGGATTATTGCAGTGCACTGTATGTAGGACTGCCCTTGAAGACTGTTCAGAAGCTGTAGCTCTTGAGAAAATAATAGCTTGGACCCACAGGTCTGAACACATGAGACCTTTTCTGGCCCACTTGCTTCGCCTGCCTGTCTGCTTCTGAGCCCAATTCAAGGTGCTGGTTTCAGTCTGTGAGCTTTATGTGGCGTAGGACGCAATACCCGATGGAGTGGCTCTCCCAGCTGGAGTCCACCCAGATGTTATCGTCAACATGGGAGCCGCCTTCTTGGGGCCAATTCCAAGGGAAGTTTGGGGCACTCGCCTTGGTGGCTGCCCAGCTATGGAAAGACCCTCACGTGAAGGCCTGCAGGGCACCAGTTTGATTGTTCAGAATCGTGCTAGCACAGCCCTTTATGCCAAGGCTTTGAAGGATATACAGTGGTACCTCGGCTCACGAACTTAGATCATTTCCACGACTCTGGTCATGCCCCAAATTGGTCGTGAACCAAGTCAAATTTCCCCATAAGGTTCAATGTAAATAAGGTTAATCTGTTCTATAACTTTTTTTTTTTTACTCACAAAAATTTGAAGCAAAGATCATGCCCCCCCCCCAGCGATCATGCAGATGATCGCTGGGGGGCAGATGGCCACAATCATGCTCAGGGGTAGGGGGAGACGGGCAAAATTGCGGGCGTGCTGTGGGGGAGACTGGCGTGATTGCGGGCACACTCGGGGGAGACGGGTGCGATCGCAGGCGTGTTGGGTGAGAGACTGACACGATCACAGTCGCGCTCGTGCGGGGAAGACGGGCACAATCGTGATTGTCACCCAGTGCAGAGTTTGCAACCTGTGGCAAAATTTTTCTGAAATGTCTGTTCACGGCCCGATTTGGTTGTGAGCTGAGGCGTTTGTGAGCTGAAGTGCCGCTGTACTTGGCTATCCAAGGGCTCGAGGAGACTCCTCATTTCTTTTTTAGCTTATTTAATTTTTTGTTTAAAATGCTTGTATTTTAATAGTTTTATGGCATTTTATTATATCTTTTCATGGTGTTTTTATGAACCGTTGTAAATGGCTCAGGAAGACTTGGCTATTGGGTGGTATAGAAGTAGAAATGAAAAAAAGGATCGTCATGCTCCCCGTTTCCACCTCCATCTTGTCACAGAGCAAGCGGGCATTGCTAGGCCACGGATGCGTTGCAGCCCTTCCCACAGCCCACGGGTGGCCACGTGCTCCTCTGTGGTGTCCCAGCTTCCAGCTGCAAGTTCAGAGCCAGGGAAGCACAAGATCATGGTGTGCCATGGGTCTCCCCAGCTGGGCAAATACTCCCAAGGCGGCGATGGGACACTGCATGGTCAGGCGCCTTGGAATCAAGACAGTTGGGCAGCAATTTGGAATGGATTACCTAAAAATACGGCCCCTCATTTTTCCTTTATCAAAGCAAAGGAAAATGGGACAGGTGGGCGAACGGGGAGGCAGCAGAACACTCACCCCAGAACTCGTGCTTCTTCCGCCAACCAGCCCAGAATGCTGCTGCGCGAGTCCTTGCTGCCTTGGCCTGACGTGTGTGCTCCCCACCCGCTGCTCACCTCAGTGGCACCTTCCAGCCGCTTTGGAAAAGGAGCCACACGCAGTGTTGGGAAGATGCTGCTTAGTATCTCCAAGGGAAATGCTTTGTCCTTGAATTCAGGAGATGGGCCTTAAAGCAGCCCTGCTTTGCTGTTCGATTTTGTTTCCTCAGAAGGATTCTCCTTGCCAGTTTTTCTTTGACCTGAGCAGCAGGCCAACGGGGCGGAAGCGGCCTGTTGAAGGGGGGCGTGAGGGGCAGCAGTCAAAGCGGCCACCTGGGAAGGCCCGTGAGTACCACATTCCCCTCTTAAGTGCCAAGCAAGCTGGCTGGCCGCAGAGGCACAGCGCCTGAACCACGTGGGGGGGGGAGTGCGTGCTGTTCACATTTGAGTTAGGGAGTGGGCCCATTTCCACAAACATTTCGGGGGACAAGTGGCCTTGCTGGGGTCCAGGCAGAGTCGAGCAACTTACAGAGAGTGTAGGAGGAGCTCCTTCTCCCCTCCCTTGTGTCTTAACGGGGGGCTTCACCTTCCTTGATGGTTCTGTGCAGCCCCAGATTAAGACCGCTGAATATGCAGGTCAGCACTCACGGGCAGCTGTGGCAGGCGGGGTAAGGGCGGGGAGGAGGCTGGAGAGCCGGTCTCTCTGAGACCACCAGGACCCCCAACCTCCCCTCCTGTGGACAGAGGCCCCGTAGAGCTCTGGTGATGTCACTGCTCTATCCATGATGTGTGTTTGTATCCCTTCCAATCGCCAAGCCCTGCCAACAGCTGCATGCTGGTTTTGCCTGGCTAGCCCGGAGGTCGAGAAGCATCTGGTGGTGAGCATCGGCACACACGTGAGTCTCTCTTTCCGCCCACGGCCTGAAGAGGAGCAGGTGGGGGCCTGGTGATCCAGAAAGCGCTTTCACAGTGGCTCTTTCTGAGGCTTGCTGGCTGTCCCTTTCGGCTTTCAGGGTTGGGGTCTGTGCCCTGGGGAGAGCGAGGAACACAGGATATTGTAGCACTGTGGAGAGCAGCCTGGTGCCTTCCAGCCGTTTGGGACTGTGACTTCTGCAAACCCTGATCCACTGGCCTTGCTGAATGGGGCCAATGGGAATTATAGTCCCAATACATCTGGAGGGCACCAAATTGCCTGCCCCGTTGAAAGATTGCTGAATCTAAGATGGCATGGCCTTGGTTGGTAGGCTGGAAAGGGAACCATGGGGCACTCCGGAGGTGGCACTGCACCCTCTTTCTGTATATAGTGATTTTGGTGGTTAGACGCAGGCCCCATCTGCTCTTTCTTGGCATTCCTTGGTTGTCTTGGGTCACAGCCTGGCCTCTCCTCGCTGGAACCAGGGAGGGGAGAGCTGTGCCTGTTCTCTGGCACGCCTCCTGGTTTAATAACAAGGGTCACCTACCACAGTTCTCCCTCTCCTGGTCAGCTGCTTCGTAGCATTTGGTGGCTGTCCAGGTTGAGATGTGACAGCATCCAGACCTGGTTTTGGCTTCAGCATTGTTGTTGTGGGAGTGTGGCTACTTTCAGTTGCTGTTGGAGGTGGGACTGTTGAGGGTGGGGGCTGTGTGCCGAGCCTTATTACCGTTTGCCTGTGTCTTTGTTGTAGTGCTACCTTGCTCTGGCTAAGGGGGGGTTATCCCCTGATCATGTCCTGATTTTGCCGATTGGCCATTATCAGTCAATGGTTGAGCTTGCTTCCGAGGTAGTAGATGAAGTCGATCAGTACAAGTCAGCTCTGAAGAAGTTCTTCAAGACCAAAGGGAAGAGATGTGTGGCCTACGAGCGGAACTACAGGAGTCAGCATCTTCAGCTTCAGGTGAGGCAGCAGTCACCTGGCCAGGCCGGGAACATCATTCTTCACCTTGACCGAGATATCCCTGGACAGAACTGCTGTGGCTTGAAGGGCTCGGGCAGCCCTCAGAGCCTCCTGGGCACAAAAAGTAGCAGCCTGCCCTGCTTTCAGGCCACACGGCTCTGCTTCCGGTGATGCTCTGGGTAATTGTGGCGGTTCCTGTCTGGCTGACCAGAGACAAGTGTCTGAGCGGCATCTGGCTGCCACAGAGAGTGTGAAGGAAACTAGAGACCCGAGGACTCCTGGAGAAAAGAGAGTCCTCAGTCTCTCACTTCCCACAGGAAGGTTTCATAAGTTTAAGTCTGAGAGAGGCATTTGCTCCACTCCATGACGAAATGCTTTGCTGAGGGGAGCCCTGCAGGGCCCCCTGTGATGGGCGTCCCCTCTGGCACTTAATTTTACTCCCTGGATGTCCTAAGGTGACTCCTTTATTCCATGCACATGACACTCTGCTAGGTGGTTCCTGTTCCCCACGATTGCGGCACGACAGAGGATATCAAGCAGGCCTTTGTCACTCAAGCAGAGGAGCGTCGTATCGAGCTGCTAGAGATCCCGGAGCACTCAGTTCTCAAGCAAGTAGGCTGTGAGCTATTTTCATTCCAGTGTGTTCAGGGGTTGCGTCAAAGGGTCCTGAAAGGGTAGGAGTGGATCCCCCCATGCCCCTTGTGCTTGGCTCTCCTTGTGGCAGCTGGCAGGCTGCGGAGAAGGGGCATGCCTCTGTTTTGGGCAAAGCCCAAATCCATGCCTGTGGCATGCGGTGGCACAAGGGGAGGACCTCTTGGCTGACCACAGAGTACTCTCAAGGAAGTCACTGCAGCCAGCATCCCCTGGCAGGGCAGGGCAGGGCAGGGCCTGAGGAGAGGCAGGCTGGTCCAGCTGTCTCACTTGGAAGACGGGGCACTGTGAGTTCTTTCCCGCGAAGCTGCAGCCCTCCACCATTCCTGGGGCTGGGTCCCTTCTGCCTGGGGGCTGGGGCCACTGTCTTGCGGGTAAAGGGCTGCTGGGCCAGCCACTGTGTGGACAGATTTCTGGGTTGAGTATACTGATCATACTCGGAACAGACTTTCAGGAGTATAAGTACCTGCGGAGATTGTACTTTTTGAAGCTTTCGTTGCAGCTGCTGCAATTCCACACCCTGAAAAGCTGAGTCAGCTGATACACCCCTTGCCGGGTGGAAGGTGCAGCACAGTTCCCAGGTCCTTGCACCCAGAGCTGCTTGATTTGTGCTCTGATCTGGGAGCAGGAGGCCCTTGGTCTGTCAGATTCTCCATCACTTTTCCTGCATGGGTGGGCAGCTTCCAGCCTGCAGAGGCCACCCGCCTGACCCCTAGAGGCTTGGGTTCATTTTCATCCCCACCTGTTCCTTTCTGCCAGTCATGCCCCTGGAGTGAGGGCTCGCAAGGCTTGCAGAGGAATCCCCTTGTTTCCTCTGATACATGAGCAGAGATGGCAAGTGGGCGCTCTCGGGAGCAGCCGCTGCACACGCATTCCAGCCGGGTCAGCTTCACCTGCCCTATAGCCTTTCCACAGCAGGAGCACGTGAAGCGGGGTGGAACCCCATCGCCAGTGCTCCGGGAAGGTGACAGGGCCAGTATATTGGTCAAGGAGGTTTTGGGGCAAGCAGGCCCGCCCAGGTTGTTCAGGGGAGTGGGTGTAGCTCCTCCACCTGATGTTGCGGGTTGTCTAGCCCATGTGATGACCATAGTGCTGAGCATGCGGTGTGTTTGTTGCCTTCTAGCACTCTGGTGTGACATTACGCCTTTGGAAGTGCACAAAGAGAACTTCAGCTATTGGGCAGCATAAAAATGCAATGAATAGACCAAGTCCTTTCTCTTTTCCCCTGTGATGTGGGGTGGGAAAGCACGAGCAGAGTTTCGTGGCAGCCCAGAATGCTTCTTTGCAGCATTCTGGGGTTGCAGAGAGAGGCAACATTTGCATGTTCTGTGTAACTTTCACCCGCTGTTATCTTGTGTGTAGTCAAATGCTTCCATGCAGAAATGGATCTTGCAATTGTGTTCTTTCAGATAGTTCAGCCAGGAACGCCATATTTTTATGTGGAGCTGGATAATGGAGAGAAGCTCTTCCATCGTGTTGGGAAAAATTTTCCCCTGCAGTTTGGGAGGTTCGTAAGTTTCAGTTATCCTGGAGATCCTCCTCTCTTGCTCATGGAAGGCCTGAAAAGGGGCCAGAGAGAGCATGGCTGGGTCTGGCTGAGTTGGTGCCTGCCGTGGTCTCCCTTCCTGGCTGCCACCTGGAGTGCCAGTGCCCATCCTCACCCTGGGTGTTCCCAGCCACCTAATCATTGGAAGTAGCTATGGGAGCTGGATGGATAGCCAGCCGGAGTGTTGGAGACTGAGCCAGGGAGGGAGGAGGGACCATGTTGCTAGGGTTCCCCTTCTGGTCCACAGGGAGGTCCTGGCCAGCGAGGCCATCCTGGGCATGCCTGGCCGAGCCGACTGGAGAAACTGCCAAGCTGAGCGAGAGGAGGAAACTGCAGCAGCCCATGCCTTCCGCCAAGCCTTCGAGCCCTTTGACTTCACCCAGATGGACTGAACGCCTGAAGGAGAGCAAATGGAAACCTGTCGGTCCATCCCTTGCCATTCCTGTGAAGAATCCCTCCCCTGCAAGGTGTCTCGTTCAGTCCTTGGCAAGTTAGCAGCAGGATCCAGGTCGCAGGAAGAAATAGGCTGCTCTCTTTCCAGCCCTGCCTTTCTCTGCTGTTCACTCCCCAGCTGAGGGATGTTACCCACTTGGCACTCTGCTTCTGTGGGTTGGCCCCAGCAGAGGGAGAAGCACAGATCTGCTGCTCTCCCGCCGGTGAACATCACGAGGACCTGTGCGGGGGCTGAGCGTATGAGCCAGCAATGCCGTTCTGTTGCAGGAGTGTGAGGGGCATGAGGGAGCACTTCAGCCCTTGTATGCAGCAGATGGACTCGGTGCGTATCGCATGTCTCGGCACCCCAAATTCTGCCTTCTTTGGAGCATGAACTCTCTCTCATGCAGGCGCATGCACAAAAACACACAAGCAAAAGAACGTCGCTCTGCCAGCTGTCTGTTGGAAGGCGGTGTGCCTTGGTGGGACGCCGCTTATGTGCTGGCAGAGATGGCATGCGTCAGCAAGCAGATTCAGCCTGCGGTGCAGAGGAGTCCCTGCTGTGTCCTGCTAAGGAGACCCAGCATTGCAGTGGCTGCAGCCAAACGGGACAAGGAGCATTTGGCCCACAAAGGAAGCCGCGGGGCTCTGCTGGAGGGGGCACGTAGGGCAGCGAGGCACAAGGCCAAGGCTGAGCAAGGGTTCTGAGGGGACACAAGCCAGTTGGAGTGGGCAAGTGGGGTGTCGAGCTGTTTCGGTTTTTCAGGTTATTTGGTTTGGGCTTAGTTTTCGGGCAAGATTGGACTTCAGGGCTAAATGCTGTATCAGAGAGTGGTTTTAGATTTATAAAACTTTGAACCCATGTTTAGATATTTTGAGCGTTGTTCAAAAAGCATTTTGATAAATAAATATTTTTTTAAAAGGGCAGAACTTTTCCCATCTGGTCACAGACTTCCTGGCTCAAGCTCTGCAAAGTCAAAACGCAATTCCCTGTATTTGGAAATAGGTCACCTTTAAAAAAGCTGAGTTGGATGGTGAAAATTGGTGTCCTGCAATAGCAGGGGGTAGGACCTGATGCCCTCCTTGGCCATTTTCAATTCTACTATTTTTTGATTCTATGATTCTATTAAATGCACCTTCGGGGCCACAGTAAGGGTTGGGGTTAATGTTAGGTTGATTTTTTTTAATTTTAAAAAATTAATTTGAATTTTGGAAAAATAGTAAATTTTAAAACATTCTACAGACAAAAATTTACAGAAAAAAATCTACGGAAATAACTTAAAACAATTTAGCATAATCAGATAGTCGGTACTATTACACTCGAACTTCCTAAATTATCTCCAACATTCTGCAGAGATCTCCTTGATGTGTTTATGTTACAGTTAGAGTTAGGGGGGGTTTTTTAGGTTTTCTGTATTTTTATTAAAATCATTCTACTTAAGAATAACTACACCCAAACGCAAAAGGCCATGACAAACAGAATTTACTCTTTTATCTTACTAAGACACTTTGTCTCTTTACTAACTTAAACCTAATACATATATACATCTATCACTAAAGTTTAATAACCTTCCATATTTACAATTTTAACACTGTTTTTATTTGTATCTAGTTACCTCTTTATATATCAAACACTTTTATGTAATGACTGGAGTGCTGTTGGCCATCCATGGCCAGAATTTCTTCCACTTTGCCACTGGAAGCCTTCCTTTTTCCACCTCACTCAGAGTTTTTACCCTGCCCAAGGTGAACTTGATTGCCCTTTGCAAGTTAGAAGGTGCTTGCAGCTTGCTTTCCTCCTGCCTCTGAATGATCAGGGACAGGATCACAGTCAAATTTATCAATCTGATGGTACTCCAGGGTGTCAGCCAATGCTGCCTTTCATTAACAAAAGTCCCTTCCCTATTCCCTTTCCTTCGCACTGGTTTTCCTGGTCCTCTGATGCCGCCTCCTGGTTCAGTGCCCGAAACGATGCTCTCCCCCTACTGCTCCTTCAGCTCCGGCCAGTCCATTTTTCTCGCCAGTTCGGCCCAAGTGTCTCTGGCTCCCAGAAACAGCTTTAGAAAGTGTTCATAAGTCTCTCTTTCAGGGGCCTCTCCTGTCAGCATCTGCTTTTCACAGTCTGCCCTTGGACATAGCGGCCTTTCTACAGGTACCCAAGGCACTGATACCTTCAACTTGTAAATTTGGTGATAAAAACGCCAACGGATGTCCCGCAGTACCATCAGCTGCAAGGTTCTTTCCTTTTCTCTGGGAACCGACTACTTTCCAGCTCTGATCTTCGTGTTGAGCGTCCGTCTTCACTGA
>NW_025335762.1:0-166976 GCF_004798865.1 Varanus komodoensis
CTGCTTCGTCTCAGTCCTCCATCCGCAGGGAGACTGTGGCCCAGGAATCTGAAAGACGGAGGCTTGGAAGGGTTGCAGTGAGGGAACCGAAAAAGCTCATCCAGTGTAAGGACATTTCACTGAAGACCAAGGCCAAGATCATGAGCAGTCTTGTATTCCCAATCACCACGTGTGGGCCTGAAAGCTGGACAGCGAAGGAAACTTCCAGGAAGGGAATTGGTGGGTTTGAAGCATGGAGCTGGAGGAGAGCTTGGGTCAAGGGGACAACCAAGGGGACCCTGGATCACATGAAGGCAGAGCTTTCCCTAAAGCAAAAATGACAACGCGGGGCATGATTTGGGCACATCATGGGAAGGCAAGACTCCCTGGGGAAGACTATTTTTTTATGTATTTATTTGTGTATTTAAAATATGCATACCCTGCCCTATACGCCAAAGCATATCAGGGCAGCTTACAACTATCAAAACAAATAACAAATTCAATAATTAAAATGTACATCAAACCAGCAATATCATTTTCACAAATGAATACAAAATCAAAGCAATTTCAAAATCAAAACAAAAAGAAAAGTCAAACTCAAAATCAATATGCAACTGTGAAAAAGTTAAAAAGTAAAAGCCAGATTAAAATTCCTAACTTTTAAAGTAGTGGGCAAATAGAAAGCTTTCCACCTGGCGCCGAAAAGAATATAATGGGGGTGCCAGGCAAACCTCTCTGGGGAGTGAATTCCACAAATGGGGCCACCACAGGGAAGGCCCTCCTCCGGGTGGAGAGCAACCTTCCCTCTTGCGTGAGGGTTCCCGGGGCAGAGCCTCTCCTGCAGATCACAGGGCGCAAGGGCTCACAGGGAAGGAGATGTTCCTCCTGGAATCCTGGTCCCAAGCCGGGTAGGGCTTTATAGGTTAACACCAGCACTTTAAACTTCAATCGGGAGCCAGCGAAGCTGGTAGAGGACCGTCGTTCTATGAGAATAGTGACCGGTTCACGTCAGCAACCTGGCAGCTCCATTTCAGACCAATTGAAGTACCCAGGCTGTTTTCAAGGGTGGCCCCACGTAGAGCGCATGACAATAATCCACCTGGGAGGTTACCAGAGGATGTAAGTCAGACATAACTTGGCGACAGGTCACAACCAAGTAGTAATGATGAGAACCATGGGATCTGAAACGGGTTGTCCCTGGGAAGCGGGGCTATTGTGGGAACCATCATGCGGGTTGGCCGTTTGGATGGTTTGGCTCAAATGTCGGTCCGAAGCCAGGCGGCATTCCCTGCACTGGGGACTGCGCTTGCAGCAACACGGGCGCTCTCGCTTGCACTGCTGATACGTTCTGCTCAATGGGAAAGTGAAACCCAACAAGCAACCACAGTAAGTCACCCTTCACAAATTCAGGGAGAAAGTCTGGGGGAAGGTGGACCCACTGATCCCCCAGCGTCAGCTGCTGGACACGACGATGGCGCATGCTCCTCCCAGACCATCGTTGGCCCAGATGAGAGCCAGCACAGCACTTCTTAAGGAGCTCAGTAGAGAGAAGTTTGCACCATTTTGGGAAGACAGGCAGAAGAGTTCTCTGCTGGATTCAGTGCCAGTAAAGCTCAGCTAGGCACATGCTGCTGGTGCCTTCATGAAAACAAGACATTTCCTCTCACTAACGAAACAGTGTTCGTGTGCATTTTACAAATATATGAATTTTGCAATGGAGCTTTTGACAAGACAGTTTTAGATGCACAAATCTGGCTGCGAGCTCCAGGTTCTGGTTTGTGCTTGGTTCTGGGAAGCATTTTTTTTTCAGCAATGAGCTGCACATTATGTACCATCAAGTCATCCCCGACTTATAGCCACCCCATAAAGGGAAGACTGCTAAAATGCCCTGTCCATGAGAGCGCCCTGCAGCCCTTCTAAGGGCAAGGCTGTGGCGTCCTGAATGGACCTGATCCATCTCATCTCAGGCCTCCCTGCGCTTTCCTGCATGTGCCTCCAGCGTTGCTGGCTGGCTTGTCTTCTCCAGTAAGTCTTGCCTTCTTGCGAGGTGTCATGAGAAAGGCTGCCACATTCCCCTGATTCAGGGTCCAAACTTTTCTTTTAGGACCATATCCCCTCTTCGGTGTAACAGGCATGCTTAGTACCATGGAGCAGGGCTGCGAAGGGGGTGATGGGGGTTGGACTATTCTGTGCTGCCAGGATCCTAAGGAGCCTTCTCCTTACTGGAGCTGCTATTTTCAGGATGAAATCTCCCATATGGATCAGCTCAAACCATGTCGGAGCCACTTGTAGCAATAATAATGTTAAGCTGCAAATCCAACATAAAACACACCAAAAAAACATTGACAGGACAAAGGCTAAGGCCAAATTTAAAACAGAGTAAAAAAGTGTAACGACTGGGCTCGGGTGCGGGGGAATGTGGAAATCTCACAGCCCAGGTCAGGATCTCAGCAAGCGCCGAGAGAGGCCTTGGAACTGGGACCCGGAATATTTCTATTGCCTGCCAGGATAACGCCTTTGGTTCCTGGCCACCAGGGGGAGACAAAGTCCATCGATGAAGCCACAGCCAATTTTATCTGGCTTTTCAAAAGCGAGTTTGTGGGAAAATACAGTCTGCTTTGGAGGAAGGAAAAGGTGTAACCAAGGCACCCAATTTCATAGCTGCCTGTGCCGTTGCTGCTATTATTTCTGGGTTTCGAACTTCCCCTCGGTTGTCTTCATAGAAACTGGGGTTAAAAAAGCACACACACACACAGCCCGACAGAAAGTGGCTTTGCAGTTCCTCTTTCCTTCTCGTTATTGCAATGCATGTTCCTGGCTTATTGCTAGTGTGAGTTTCCTGCTTGTGGTCTTTTGCCCAGTATAGTGAGTGACCAAAACGTGTTCTGCAGTTCCCACCCAAACTTTCAGGTTCAAGGTCGCGTTCTTGTGACCGCTTCCTCGGGGGGGGGGAAGTTGCGACACTTAGCTAAAAGAAGTGAGATACAGCCAAGGACCTCTGCAAGGAGAGATCCCCTGGGGCTGCTCCCCGAGCATCCTGAGCACCGTGTGGTGCACCTGCACCCGCTGACCTGACCCACATGGGCTGCCCCGGACCGGCTGGGAAGGGGCCTTGCTGAAGCCGGCTTCCACGGACAGGCCTTCCGCAGGGAAGTCCCAGCTTCCTTCTGACGGCAGCAGACAGATATTTGTCATGAACATGGCCACTCGCACAATGTTACGCTCTTTGGAAATGCACTCTCTGATTGACCGTGCTTGACCCTGTTCCATGTTGCAGAGCCGAGCACAAGAAAAGGGGCAACAGGCACACGGAGAAAATAGTAGGCTGAACGCAAAACCGAGAAAGCCATGGCTGGCGAGAGCAGGATGTCTCCTGGCAGAAAGGTGTTGCCAGGTGGTGCCAGAAAGAACACGATATGGGTGTCTGCCTGATCCCCGAGGGCAGCGAGTTCCACAGGCAGGGGGCACCGCAGCCAAGCCCCGAGCTGCCCAGGGCTTTCTATGCCAGCACGGAAGGGAATCGCCGTCCAGCAAGCTGCGTGCTGTGCAGGGGCTGGCTGCTCCAGACGGCAGCCGGACTCCCGCATTCTGCACCCACTCCAGGACCCCAACCAGTCTGGAGGGGATGCCCGTACGCGGCACGCTGTGGCCCAGCCAGACCTGTCCAGGCCAGCCCTGGCGGGCAAGCCAGTCTTCACTAGCAGAAGGCACTCGGCCTCCGGAGACCATGGCGGCTCCAGGAATGCCCCACACTACATGCCGGATCGCCCGCTGGGAGCGCGTCCCCATCCGGATCAGCCCCGAGCCCCTCTCCACATGTCCAGACGGGCAGAGACACCCGCAGAGGCGGCCCAGAGGCCGAGGCGGGGAGAGAGCAGCAAGGGGAAGAGCGGTTGCAGGAGGAGAGGGCGCCCATGAGAACACCCTGTGTCAGCCTCTCTGTGCCCTTTTGTTTTTGGGGCGCTGGCTGGCAAGCCTCCGATCCGAGTCGCTCTTCAGCCAGAAACTAATTCGATAGCCTTTGGCCAGCCAAAATCTCATGGCGTGGAAACCACACTGCCTACAAGGCAGTGCGGCCAAACTTGCCGAGGGCACTTGCACATGGCCGAATCCCCATCTGCACCTGCGCTGCTCGCCATGTGCCTTTCTGATGAGTCAGGCAGCATTGTTCCCCTTGACATGCGTAACGAAGCAGAGTCTCGAGTGGCCAGCTCGCTTCGCACTTGTGCGGCCAAGATGCAATGCCCAGCGGTTTGGTGGCGGGGACGCCTCTCGACCCAAGGGCCCAGTCAGTGCTGGGGCCGCTGCCTGGAGCTGCGCTGCAGAGACCCTCGGGGCTGGAGGCAGAGGTGGAGGGGTCCCAGTTGCACCAAAATACAACACCTGCCGCTGTGTTTTCATTTCAGGCTCTTCCTGCCACAAAAGCGAAAGAACCCTGGCTTAAGTGCTGACGAAGCGAAGCGTGCAAATCCAGTCAATTCAAATCTCATTTCTGCCCGAAGTTCACTAGGGGCCTCAACTCTTCCATCTGGGAAATGGGTATGATGGTGAGAATACATTTCTTCCAGCACCTCAGTAAATTTGCCAGTTGACTCATAAGGTTTGCTGATGAGTGACATATGCAAATAAAACTGAGGCATGCTTGATTTTGCAAAGATTATCAGAATAAATCAAAGCACTTCTCCGAGTGATGCAATTGGCCTTGCAATGGTGGGACCCTTTGGACTCGGGGGAGGAGGCAGGTTGCCAGCTACCCAGCCCCCCATGGGCATCGGGATCGCTCTTGTGCTTGCAGCCGGAGTGTGTTTGGCAGAAATTGGCCAGCAACCCTTTCCCTGAGTGGCAGTTGATACTGCCCACTTCCAACCCCTCTGCAGGTAAGACTGCCCTTCCAGGCCCAGGAACTTTCTGGATGGTTAGCAGGCCTACAAGCCGGTGGTGGAGACTGTCGTGGCGAGAAAGTGAGACGGAGAGTCGAACTACGCTGTCGAAGTTGCTTCTCGCATGGCCACATCCCTTTGCCAGAGCGGGGGCTCCACTGCTCTAATTTCGCAGCCACCGAGCTGAAAAAGCACCAGCACCCCAGCAGAAAAAGCTGGCAACCTCAGCAGCCGCAGCAGCCCTTCCGTCAATATTTTGTCTTCCTTCCTCAAATTTCAAGCCAGCTTTTGAAATCTGTTGTTATTTGCAAATGGAATTTCTCTTTCACTCTGACTGGGTGCTCTGATTTGAGTCAGGAGCTCTGGGTGTGTAAAAGAAAGCATGTTTTTGGGGGTATCAAAGAGGGCAAATTTCCACTGAAATGCTTTATGAGTCACACGAATGCCTCGATTTCAGTTATGGGCAAAAGGGCCCGGAGCTGTGGGAGTGGAGCGGAGGCTGCCGTTGTGCCCGGTTAGTGTACGGGCTGCTCGTCTGGGTGCCAGCGTTTCTCTTCTGAACCAGTTCTGCTCCTGTCCCTTCAGCATTAAGCTGGCACACAGAAGTCTTGGGGGTGAGGTCTCTCCATGGCAGAGCAATGCAATAAGCTGGAAGGTTTCCTATGCTAAATTTCTGGGAGTCAGACAGATACGAAAAAGCAGAAGGCCCCAGAGCAATAAAGCCAAGCAGCCACGCTAGGGACTCGCGCTGCCGACCTTCTCCTTCAACCAGCCCCTTCTCAAAGCCTTTCAGCTGCACGCAGTCACTGGGAAATTAGGATGTCATGCACAGAAAAGCTGTGCCAATTGATCCGCTCAGTTGAAAGCACAGGTGCAGCTCAGGCACTAGGGAGGTCAGCTGGCCCTCCTTGGAGATCGAGACAACAAGAAGACACCACGCATTTCAGCCGGGCTCCCGCAGGAGACCTCCTGGCGGCCGAGTTGGGGCCCAGTCTGTAGGGAGGGGGGAAATTCGTCCCATTACAGGTGGCTCGATGCTGATCTTTTCCAGCAAGCGGCTTCCCTCTCCCAGTGGGAGTTGCTATTGTTGCTGCTGTTGAGGTTGTTCTGGGCATGTGTCGCGGCCACGGGAAGCAAAGCGGAGCGCAGATGTAACACGAGTGCCTCTTCACTCCGGTTTGCTTCTCTGACTGGAATTTATACAAGTGCTTTTGCTCACTCATTTCTCACCTGCCACTTCTGCCTTTCATAGAATTCTCTTCATATAGCCATATTGGTCGTTTTGCATTTCTACTAGCTTTGACTCACAAAGGGGGATTTTTTCAATGTTTCAAAACTTGGTCAGAAAGTCAAGGGGAATCTTGGGTATAAAAAGAAGAGTGTTTAGAGATACAATTGGGCAGCTATCAAACTAAAATTGGCTTTACCACATCAGTTAATCAACGAATAGCTAGAAATGCAACCCAACGCCTCTCGACTTGGACCCTGCAAAAAAACCAAAGCAAACCCAACATGTCCTTGAGGAACATGCCAGGATCCCGCGTCTCAGGGACAAGGAAAGGGCCCGAAAGCCAATTCCCGAGTTCTCCAAGGCTCACCGTTGGGTGGGATGCCAGGTGAGGCAACGTTGGGAGGGGCAGGGGCAGGGGCAGAGGGAAACCACGGTGGCTTCTTTAGTCACGGCTTCAAGAGGGAATGTAGGAAAGGCCTGCAGAGTTTGGGCAGAACTGGGTTGCCCTGCCCTGAGACAAATGAAAGGGCTGCGATTCCCAGCATGTCCTGGTCATGCTGTTTGACGTGTTCCACAAGCTTTTTGAAACCTTAGCAACTTGTTTCGGGATGCGGGACTTTACTTGTGCAACAGGCATATGTTGGGGCAAGGAGGTAGTCGAGGGGGCCCTCGAGGGGTCGGTGCAGCCCCACCTATTTGGGGGGCGCTCAGGGAGCCCTCGGGGATCCGTGAAGCCAAGGTCACTCTTTCCCCCTTCACCACCGCTCCAGAGTCCCAGTTTGGCTGGTTCCTGGCTGGTGCCCGCACTGTGTCGGAGTCCTGATTGTCACGGCTTAACAGCTGGGTGTTTTCCACCCGTTCGCATCACACTCCCTGGGTGCCCATTGCAATAAAAGTGCCATCAAGTCACATAAATAAAATGATACAAAAGCCATAATAAAGGAGCAGGATGGCATCAGCCATGCATGGTCAAGTAAAGGTAAAGCCTAACCATTAAAGCCTGTGCAAAGCCATATGACTGATCGCGGTGGTGCCACAGGTGTGCCACCGCCTTCAGTGTCCCATCCAAGACGGACAGCGGTGGGGGGACGGGCTGCTTTGGCCAGTGAGGGGTTCTGTGGCCGGACCAAGGACCCTGCACGCCAGCAGTTTGCTCCTACAAGCCGAACGATCTGGGATCTGAGCTAGCAGTGACTGAGCAAGAAAGCGCTCCTGGGCTGCTAGTGGAGAGCTTGAGGAAAATACTGCCCCAGTGCGCAGCTGTTGTGCAGAGGTCAGACTCCATGCTGGGCATCTTAGCAACTGGGAGGCCACCTGTTATAGTCATCACTGCCGCGAAATGAGAAAAGACATTTCTCCAAACATTTCCCTATGTGTAAGAAATGCTTTGCACACTGCATGTCCACAAGCCAACTGCCAGGGCAAGATTTCCACGAGTCCCATCTTCCCTGGCCTCGGGGATCATGGCTTTCCTTCACATTCAGATATGCAGAGCAGTTTGTTTCTTTCTGCCGGGGCTGCCAACTTTTGAATCGCTCTGCTCTTACGCCTTTTGCTTCTGCCCAATGTGCAGAAAGTGCAGCTTTTCCAGGAATGGAGAAACCGGCTTGACTTCTGCCAACCACCCTTCCTTTAAAGTTTTTGGAAAGGGATCCATCCAAAAAGTGACAGGCCACGATCTTTCCAAACAGACACCACATCTCCCTGTTCTTGCAGGCAACAGCTTCAATATTACTGAAAATCTGTTTTACTGCTTGCAAAACTAGAGCTTTCATTTTGATATTGGAAAGAACCATGTATTCATTTTGTCAGACACCTCAAACCACAATTAAAATAGCTCCGGAAAGCCCAGGCGCTTTTGGAGATGAATAAGTATAAAATGAATCATATCCTGACCCCTTTGACCTGAGCGAGAAAGAATGCAACAAGCCCATAGGCTTGATTTTAAGTTTTAGCAGTTCCAATGAGCCAAAATAGCCTGTTAGAGGCACAGCAGCTTTCCTTTGTGCTGACTACAAGCTTTTAACTTGCTGTTTTTTCACAGGGTTACCAACTTCTTTTTTAAAGCTGGTCTTCTTTGCTTGGAAGAGCACCTCGCTAAAGTGGCGGATATTAATGGATGAGAACACTCATTGCTCATGCTGGGAAATGCTTCTGCTGCCAATTTCTGAGGGCCGGCTGCTGTTGAGGACACAGGCGCAGACCAAAGCAATTTTTCTGATCAGTTGGCAACTCTGGCTTTTAAACTGACAGATTATGGGCATCACCATCCAGGCCTCCTTGGCAGCTGTCCTGACAAACTGGAGAGACGCAAGAGGCCTATTTTATAGCCAGCTTCTCTGGCTAGCTTTTAATTTCCTGGGAAGGGGGTACAGCATGCAAGGACAGGTGTGTTCCCAGGCAAGTCCCCCGTGAAGATGAGCGGTCTGTGGCGGTCCAGGTGAGAAAAAGCCACACAATGTGGTCGCCCTAAGCACCTGGGTATACTCCTGGGTCCCGCGACCTGTGCTCGGCAGGGTGGGCCTCGGAGAGGAATGTCTGCAAAAGCCTCTCCGCAACGGTGCAGTGCCGTCCTCCACGCCTGCTGCGGCGTGTTTCTCGCTGCCGCCGGGCCCCTGCACACCCCTTTTGAAAGCTGCTGTCCCTGTAACTTTTTTCCCTGCCTTAAACGAGAGAAGAGAACTTTCTGGCTCAGTGAACTCTTCTGTGCTCTTGGTTGGGCTGTTGAAGGCAGAGGAGGAAATGCAGCCCCTGGCAGCCCCCTCCCTGAGCCTGGCACCCCCACGGTTGCCCTGGCTGGTCAAGGGCGGCGGTCCCTTGCGCAGAGAGGGCCGACCTGCTCTTTGCACGGGAACTTCAGCCAATGCCGCATGCCGGGCCGGGCCGGGCAGCCCCCTGCGAGGCGGGGCGCATCCCGCCGCTTGGGGAGCAGCGGCAAATGCTGGGGCCCAGCCCCCTCCTTGCCCCGCGAGGCAGCGGGTGCTCCAGGGAGCCCTGGGGTGGCGGTCCCACCTAGCAGCTGCTGGCCCCGCCCGGAGCACCTTCTGGAGGATGGCCCTGTGGCCCCCAGTCCCACAGCCCCCTGCTGGCCCCGCTCCCTTGCCCCAGAGGCAGAGAGAGCAGCCACCTGCCCTCTGGCCACTCGGAGAATCCTGGACAGGCAGGCTCCCGCGAGGCCTGTGCCAGCTGGAGATGGTGGGCTCCCCACAGAGCCAGCCAGGCCCCAAAGCCTCTGGGCTTCTGTCCTCAGAGCCAGGCGCTTTGGAAGGGCCGGGCCAGGGGGTGGTCTTCACCCCCGGAAATGCTGCCTAGCCAAGCCCCGGGCTGCATCCCAACCCCCTTGGGAGGTGCTGGGTTAGGGGAATGCTGCACCGACACCCCGAGACAGGTGCTGAGCCAGGTGCGGCTTGCGCTCCTAAAAGGGACCTCTCCCTGGGCGAAAGAGAAACTGTGGCTTGCTGGGGAAGGGCCGAAAGAGCGGGGCTGTCCCTGGCAAACAGGGCCAGCGGCTCTCCCGTGAGTGTCCCTACTAGTCTGTGCATGGGGGGTACCCAATAGGAGCAGCTGCCTTAGCAGGCGGGTGTATGTGGCACGTCTCACAGATGGTTTTGTGGCTGAAATAGCAACCAGCCCCATCACCATATCGCAGGCAGAAAATATCTGAATAACGGTGCCAAGCCTAACCGATATTCAAAAAGCTCTCGCTCTCGCTCTCTCTCGCTCTCGTCTCCGGGTTCAGGGGGCGCCTCTGAACCTCCCCTCTCTCTGCCCACTCCCTGGCACTCTGCACTTGTCAACCTTTCTTAAAATTGGAATGTGCCCATGCCATAGCAGCAGCCTGTTGCCCAGACATTCAGCAGGTAAAGTTGTGGAAGGAACACCAGAGGGGCTTCCGTTGTGCAAGAATCCTGCCCTTAGACTGGGTGCTCAGGCTCCCTTCAGTGGGAGAACTGGAATCCAGTAGGGGCAGGAAGGGGAAAGGGGCAGAACCAGAACAGCTCAGGCAGTTCTTGTGCCTATGCTATTGCACTCCTCTCCCACCTTTCCTGGGGAGATCCCAGCTTTTCTCCCGCTCTTCTGTGAGGAGAGCGACCTTGGCACTGGCCCGGGGAACTTTCAGGTGTTTGCTGAACACCCCACAGCTGGACTCCTGAAAGAATCTCCTACAGTTTGCAGGATCAGGGCAACCTCTGTTGCATGGTGGGAAGAATAAAAACGGCCAGGAGACTGCTAACCCGTTCCTCTTCCTCGTGGGGTACAAAGGTCTGCCTCACAGTCAAGCCAGCGTGAGCACTTGAATGCCTGGAGCCCAAGCTGACCCTCTGAGTTCCCGTCGCACCCCCCCCCCCCAGCCTGCTTTTCTTCCATCACAAATTCTCTGGTGGTTCTCCAGGTTTTGTGCCATGTTTCCGTGCTCTAACATGCTGAAATTCCTCTTCTAAGATAAGCACATTAAGCTAAAATCTGAATTAGTGATTTTGGACTTTTCGCCCGGTCCCCTTCGCCTGCAGCCCTGCTGCACCGCCGAGTGCGAGATCAGTTGGGCTGTGGGGGGTGGACACCTGTCTAAGCTCAGCCGCGAAAGCTGTGGGCGGGGGGGGGCGCCTACATAGGAAAGAAGGATTTGCAGAGACCAAACCCAGAAGTAGCCCTGAGTAAGAGGCTGGAATCCAAGGTGGCTTGCAAGCGTCTATTTCTAGTTCAGCCTCACAACAACAACCCTGTGAGGTAGCTTAGATTGGGAATCAGTCACTGGCCCAAAGTCACCCAGTGAGTTTCATGGCTGAGCAGGGATTAGAACCCAGATCAATACTGAACGCTCCAATAAGCATAATTCCATATATTGCACAAGTATGGCAAAGCGAAAAAGAATCCTATGCTGTAGTTTATTATTTTTGGGGAGCCTGGAAATTTCTTGAGAAGATGCAATCCCAGGGCTGGCCTTTTGCCAATGCCCCAAAGCTGCCACTATCTTGCCCCCAGGGTACAGACCTTCCTGAATCTCCCTTGCCCGGTGGGTGACGCTTCCTCTGCAAGATTAAGCATTTTTAGGCAATGAGTGAAGCAAACCTCTAATGATTAACATTCTGAGCCCGTGGATGTCTGAAACTTGGGAGGGGGGGCAGGCAGTTTTCTGGGTTAAAATGTTAGAATCTGGCCTGCTGCTTCTGCTTCTAATTTCTGACCGTGGTCTCTTGATCGTGTTTTCCTGGCCAGCAGTGATTGCCTGGAAAGAGCTCCGACTTCATCTTTGCGCTCTGGAATTCGTGTCCTGGACAATCCGTTCATTTTCCCTCCAGATCTTACTCATGCTTGCCACCCAAGCGTGATGCCTGCACGGATTTCGTCCAGCCAGTGAGCTGCATTTGGTGATGTAAGCTGATATTTTAATTCTCTTACAAGGAATGGTGTTTAGAGGAATGACTTAAATGGATTACTCATCTTCTGTAATAACTTGGCAGCGCTTCTGTTTCTATTCCTAGACATGACGCCGGAGGCTTTGATTCTTCTCCCGCTTCCCCCTCCCGCCTTGGTGTTTTGTTGCGCTTTTTTTAATGCAAGCAGTTTACGCTCGTGTGTTTTTCACACTGGTGCCTGCCTCTTGCCAGGGCGTTGCATTCTGGGAACTGTAGTACGCTGAGGCTCGAGGCAGAGGTGCCAAGGCAGAAGAGCCGAAGGGTACCCCCTGTGGGGCTTGAAAGTTATGGGGCCAGATGTGGCCAAAGGACACAGGGGCCTCCGATCAAAGGAGGCCATTGTTTCTAAGAAGCAAACTTCCCATTTCTTCGCTGAACGCTGACCGAACAGTTGGCGGTTATTCTGGCAAAGGGTGATTCATCAGCATTAGTGGAAAGGAAGTGCCAAATACGGAGAATGGTGCTCCATGGCAGCACACATAACGCATGAAGGTGCGACTTTGCTGTGAAACTGGGCTGACGCGGCCTCGGGCTTACAGGAGCCGCTCTGGTGCGCGCTGCTAGAACCCTGGGAACGCAGAACTGGGTACTTCGCTTTCAGCATCCCAAGTGGAGGAATTTCTTTTCAGGATTTGAACAGAGTGGGACTCACCAAAAACACTCTGCCTAACCAAGCCCACCACCAGGCCAAAAACACCCCCACTCTGTTATCCTGCAGCTCCTTTATTTCTGATGGATAATCCAGGCGAATGTGTGAGAGCGGAGAGAGGGAGAGAGATTCTTGTTGCTGTTGCTAAACAATTGGAAAGGTTGGTCTGAGTGGACTGGCAGAGGGTCTCCTGGTCTTTTCCACCCTGACCACCAAACGCCAGGAATGGAACACCCAGAATGCCAGCTGCAGCCCCAAGTCTCCGAGAAGCCCCCAGCCCCACCACCCGGCTGCCCGTGGGCACCTGCGCCAGCCTGCTGCCCTAGAACTTTTGTGCATGGGATTTCCCCCCCGAAAGCCAGGGCCCTCCTCTGCCCATCCATACCTGCCTTTTCACCAGTTGGGATGAGCTTAGGGTCCTTGGTATACTCCCCACTCTCAATCTCCTAAAATTAGCATATGCAAATCTGTGCGTTCTCTGTCTTGCTGATCTGAGTCCTGGATCTGTTTGTACCCAGTGCCACCGCTGCATTTCGTGTCCTGGCGAAGAGGAGGAGGCAGGGCCTGGGGCTGCGCGGTGCCTGCTCCATGTGTGCAGCCAGGTCCCTGAATGGGGCATCCCGCACGGCCAAGCTGGCTGGGGCAGCTGGGAGTCGCAGGCCCCTTTTCTCTCCCACCCGGTGCAGCATCGTGTCCGCAGTCTCTCTTCTTTGCAACCCACCAGCAGGTCGGCTAGCATGCAGATCCGACCTGATCCACTTCTCTACATACGTAAGTCCGTGCCCGCTCCATTTCACTCTGTATCAAGGCTGCTGGTTTTGCTGCTAATGCAAACAATTAACCATCCGATGAACGTATGTCCAGCACATGTTTCCCATGACGGGGCCACATGCCCCTCATTCCTGACTGGCAGCCTACCCTGCAGGGCTGTTGCAGGGATTGCCAAGCTGCTATTGCGGGAGCTGCTTGCAATGATCATGAGAGCATCGACACATTTCCCTTTCTTATGGCTGATCTCCAGTGGCTTGTTCACAAGCACAATTCAGGAGGGATGAACCTGCATGTCTGCACACAGCCTAATTGTTTTGGAAGGAGGATGGCGCAGGAGTTCAGCAAATTGTCCACGTATTTCAGAGTGTCTCCATAGTCATACCGTTGCTGTTCCGCAGAAGAGCCAGGGAATATCACATGTGTGCTGTGTGTGTTTTGCTGAGGAGGGCAGAGGAAAAAGACGCAACTTAAAAATTGGGATCACAACTGCCCACTGCATTTCCAAAGGTACCTCTGCTGGCAAATGCCCAGGGCCTTGTCCACACACAGTGGCAGGCGGGGCATTCATGATTGTGGGGCAAAGCCCCTCCATCACAACACACGGAAACCGGGTTCAGACAACACGGTTCCCAACACCCAAGCACTGATTGTGGGTTGTTGCTGAACTGTAGGTTATTGCCTTGTCTGAACCCCGGTGTGGTAATCAGCCATGAAGAACAACCCACCATTCACAACCCAGCAACAAATCATGGGGTTCGAGTGCCTGTCGGTGCCCTGCTGCGCCTCCCCTTTTGGCGGTTTCAGTGCAGGATCTTTTCCCTCCCCAGTTAGCTCTTGAACCCTTGCCTGAAGCAGGCTGCGTGTGTGTCCGCTGCAGGCACCCTGGCCTGGGAGCCAGGGGACCTTCTGTAGCAGGCCTCCTTCTTCCTATTATTGCTCGGTGCGTGAACCGTAACAAGAATACGGTACTTTGTGAGAACATCTTTAGATGCGTTTCCATTATTTTTATTGTGAATTTCCTTGAAAAACAAAAGCACCCCCTGTAAAAAGGAATAAAATAAAAGATTCGATGTGGAGCAAGATGTCCATAAGCAGAATCATGCAGACGCAGGACACGTTTCCCTATGATATCCATATTTACGCTTGTAAATATCTGCAAAACTTGCCAATCTGAACCACACTTCCCAGCATCCACGAGGATAGAACGGGCGGGGACCTTGGTTTGAGTGGTGACTTTGCTGACCAATCGCCAGAGCTCAGCCCCAGTCTCGGCCCTATCAGCGCTCAGAACGAAGCGCTGGGCGAGAGTTTAGCGAAGCGAGCGGGTTGCTGGCTCAGTTGTGCGGTGGACTTAGTATCACATGGGAGTTGCTGGTGCTGAGCCGGGCAGGATCTGCGCTCCGGGCAATGGGTGGGTGAGCGAGCGCGCGCGCGCGCGCGCGCGTGCGGCTGTTTTGCCTCTTAAGCCGGGCGCGTTTGGAAACTGGGAATCGGGGCGCGCTGAGGACTAGGAACTTGTTCGGAGGCGCATTCTTGTGGCTGGCGCAGCTTTGTAGAGACGTAAGGAAGGGGGCCAAGTAGGAGAAAGAAGGGAAGCCGGGTAGGTCGAACTTGTTCCCCCCCCTCCGTTCTCTTCCCCCCACCAACTTTCTCTAAGCCCTGTTTGCACTTAGGCGCACAAACGCGATCGGAATGAAGCTTTCTGTTCCTTGTGATTTTAAAAGGGGGGGGGGAAGGGGGGAGGGAGACATTTTATGGGAAGACATAATACCCACCCTTCCAACGAGCATTCCCACAGTTCGTGGGTGTCTGACCGCGAGCAAGGTGGCTCCAAGCAAGTCTAAAAATCTAAGGGCTCGCCGGTCTTTACGCGCAGGAAGCGCTCCGCTTTGCAGCGTGTTTCTGCTTTCGGAGCCCGGCATGCTTCTCCGGGAGGGGCGAGGAAGCGGGGCTTATTTGCTGTTTACCGCAGAGGTGGCTTTCCGTCCCGTAGCGCTCTCGTTTCCCTGCGTGGTGGAAACGCAAGTCCTCTATGCAAATACCTTCCCGTCCTGCGTGGGTCCGCGAGCGCGCCGCGTGGCGAGGTCGCCAAAGTCCCCGCGGTTGCGCCTCGGAGCAGGTGGAGCGCGCGCTACGGGCGAGTCGGATTTGGGGGGACGGGCTCGCGTTCAGCCGAGCACCCCCCTTCCGCCTCTTTCCTCCCCCTCCAGCCCGCTCTGGGCGCGCGTCAACCGCATGCATGTGACCGGCGTTTGAGGCTTGTTTTTCAACGGCGCCAGAAGTAACTTTCTCTAAAGCAGCCCCGCGTCCGTCCGTCGCCCGGGCACAATTTTCCCCCCTTTTCAAGCCCTTTCTTGGCTATCAGGGCTTCCTGGTGGTTCAGATCTCGTTTCTCCTTCTCTTCTTCCTCCCTCCCGCCTTGTTTCCAATTTGGTAAATTTCATCCCGCTTCTCTGATTTTGCGATCCTCCTCCTTCCTTTTGTGGTTTTTAATCGCTTGCTGTTCTCAGCTAATTCGGTGTGTCAGCAGTTAGCAAAAGCTACCCTTCCCTCCCCGCCTCTCTTCTGTCTCTCTACCCCCCCCCGAGGCCCCCCCCCCGTTCTGAGAAGACTCGGAGGTAGCCTTTTCCCACACCCCTGCCCGTCTCCTGACCAGGATCTAAAGAGTTAATCATGGCATGTTGAATGAAATGTGTACACACAATTTGGGTACCATTGTACTCTGTCATTTCCTGTAAGAGACTTGATCTACATTCTTTGAAGATGCTAAACGGCTGCTGCTTCGCCTAAGCCAAGAAATATTTCTGTAGGTTGCTGACCTTTTTGCTCTCCCTCTCTGCCTTCCCCCTGCAAACCATTTTCCCCCAGTAGGGTGTTTCCTTGGAGAAGCTGAGTTGGGGTGCCCACTTTTGCTCTCCTCGGCTCTGCCCTGCCTGCCCGGGGAGCCCGCCGAAAGAATGCTGGGCGCTTCTGTGAGAAAGAAAAAGGGAGATTGCAATCGCTGTGAAATACAAGCACATACAGTCATTGTTGGCAAAGGCAGCCTTGACGGGAAGCCAGGGAATTCAGAAAAGCCAGCAGAGCCCTTCTGTTGCAGTTCAGAATGAAGTCGAGATGAAGCAGGGGCTTAATGAAATTTCCCCGGCTCACACGTCCACGAACTCTGCCTTTCTTGTCTAGGCCGTCCCTTTCCTGCTTTCTTGGGGTGATGCGTTCTCTGTGTGCCACGCTGGAATTTTCTGGCGACCCAGGGATAGTCAGGCTGTTTTTATTCTTTTAAGCTTCCATCCCACTTTTTTTCCTCTTGCAAGGACCTCGAGACAACTTACAGGCACCTCCTTCCCATTTTAGCCTCACAACAACCCTGAAAGGTAAGCCAAGCTCAGTCAAGGCTGAGAGTCAAGGCTGAAGGGGCACTAGAACCAGAAGCTCAGCACTCCAACCACTATACTACACTGCTCACCGCACTGCTCTGCCTTTGTGTGCTTTCCCCCCAAGTTTTGTGCCTGGGTATTTCATATTCAGCTTTGTGAATAACTGCATTCTACAGCCTACATAAATTATGCACCTGGAGAGTGCTTTTCGCATCTGCTTAACTGACCCTGCCCTTTTCATTCTGTTTTACCATACCCATATAATTTCTTATGCATAGGAGGAACAATGTTTCTGAAGCTCCTCCCCAGTTACTGGAAGTATTAGCCATTTCCCTGAGTTAGCAGAAGCCTCGTCTCTGTGCTTTTGTTGATATTGCTTCAATCTTAGGGACTAGAAACTTGCTTTCCTTGCTTGAAAAGGAAAAAAAAAGGAAGAAGCAAAAGCTGAGATTTCTTGGCAGCTGTCAAAACTGTGCCACTTCAGTTTTTGTGTTTCTGTAGAATCCCATTATTTACCTACCTCTGTACAGGAAATTCAGCACCCCCTGGCAATGTGGGGTTCCCAAGGTATGGACATACAGGGTGAACGTGGGTGAAAATTGTTCTTCCAGAGTCTCTGTGCTTCACTTCCTTGTGAGTGGTTTAGTATCCCTACTGAACCCTCATTCAACACTGGCAGGAGACCCACTCGAGTTGGTGGCACATGGGTGCCACTCTTCTCAGGAAGGGCCGGGGAGCCTGGAAGCAGGACCCCAGGAGCGCCGAGCTACTAGGCTTTATTTATGTCGTGTTGGATTTCTATGATTCACCTTCAAGTTTTGAAACTGATCTGTGGTACTTCTCTTTAATTGCGTGTGGTTCTTTTCCTCCTTCTTCTTTTTTGTTTTTTGTTTAACTTACTGGCACTGACAATTTTATTTCCCCATTTCGTCCCCTGATGTTTTGACATGCCCTTTGGGGCTTTCTTTGTGCTCAGAGAGGCTTTCTGTGGAAGGACAATGTACTTTTGTTTTTAAGATACCGCAGATTACAGTTCTCTGATCTTTCCTTAGATTGCTTGCTTCGTAAGAACTGCCTTTGTGGATCAGAGCAAAGAATACAGTTTCTGTCAGCAGCCAGCCAAGAGCCACGGGGAATCAGCTAGTCAACAGATTCCCTGCCTAGTTTGTCCGGCATCTTCTGTTTGGGAGACAGACTAACTCTGAACACGGCGGTTCAGTTTATCTCTGTGGTCTTTTGGTCTCCAGGAATTTGTCCAGCCTCCTCCAGAAAGCAAAGCGTCAGGGTCCGGGCAGATTTCCTCATCCTGTGGCAATGAGTTCCATAAGTTAACGAGGGCGCTGAGGTCATCTTAATTATTTAATTATTTCCCGTGTCTCCTGGGACGGTTGCTACTCAGTCATTACAGGAGAGGGGGAAGCAAAGGTTCCCTCTCCCCGGCCCATTGTTTTATTCCCATGATCTGAGACTCAGTTTCCTCGTCTGTAAAATGGGCTTGATAGAGGTGCTGTTCTGTGCCAACTTGTGTGTGTGTGTGGGGGAGAACTAATGCCTTCAAAAGCTTTAAAACTTTTCAGATGGAGGAGCAAAGAATTGGGTTGGGGTCAGCACTAATGCACTTTATTGGGGTTGCTGAAGGAGGACCAGGCGCCCCCCTGCCCCCTAGTCTGTGTGTCAATTCTACCATTGTGCACAGAGAACAGTTGTTTTCACTGCAGCCAGCAAATGGCCACCGAAAGTCCCACAAGCAGCTGCATTGCAAAAGGGGGGGAAGGTGTGATTCTTCAAAAAACCCTTTATAGGAACAGGTGCTATAACCGCCCCCCCCCCCCGGTTAATTCACAAGGGTCAATAAATCCATAAAGCATGCAATACAAAGGGTTAGATTCCTGAAGCCACATTTTGCAACGTTTTCTGTATGCTGGTTTTGCAAGAACTAGGACTATGCAGCCATGAAAAGCAGCCCAGCATAGTCACGGATGGTATATTTGAACCTTCCCCAACCTGGTGCCCTCCAGGTGCATTGGAGTCAGACCTCTCTTAGCTCCATCCTGACTGTGGCCGATGGGATTTGTACTCCAGAACATCTGGAGAACAGCAGTTGAGGGAAGCTGCTGCATTTCACGGCAGTGCAAGATTCGCTATTATGTTTTTCCAAGTTTTTGGTGTGTCATCAGACTGCCATTAAAGGAGAGCCAAGTTTTTTCCTCCGTTTCTCTGACCTCTTCAAACAGGCTGGTGCTGATGCCAAGCTGAGCAAGAAAGCACTCTGTACATGCCCAGAGGTTTATTGTATCTTTGAGCTATCCCAACTGTTCTTTTCAGGAAGGGGTTTGCTGAAAGCAAGGGTGATTTCGAAAATATTAATTGTAGAAGAAGTTGTTTCAGCAAAGATGATAACATACAGGAGGGAGAAGAGGGGGTCAAGGAGGTGGGGCCCTAGAAGGACAAGGGCCCCCTTCTTACAGAAATGGCACAGTGTCACGGGGGCCCAGTCTCCACTCTGGTGGCTAGAGCACATCTCCCAAAGCCCCTGAGTTTGTCAGGAGTGTTTTCCTTTCCTCTCAGTCGCACTGGCGCAAGTGGATGGTTTGCGTGCTGAGAATACATCAAAGTTCTGGGTTGGGGAAGGGGCACAGCGAATGCCGCCCACTTCATCCGAAAGACCGTTCCAGCCCCAGCCAGACAGAACCCAGGGTTTCTTCCGCAGTCCACGAAGGAAGGGTGAAGGAGCCCCCCGGGCCCGTCCAGGATGCATCTTCTCTCTATCTCATTTCCCCAGTTCTGTTTCCAATTTAAGCTGTTTGGTTTTCAGGGGTTTCTGTCCTCCCACTCCTTGTAGATCTGTCCCCATCTCCCCACCACCACCCGCAATGTGCCCCCTGGCATTAAGTGGAGAGGGTGCCTGGTGCCCCCTTCCTTCCCACCTCCCGGCTTTCTGATGTCAACCCTATGAAAGGCCAAGCAGATTTTTTCTCCCCCCCCCCACCTCCTCCTCTTGTTTCCTGAACTTGTCATCATGTCCAGTAATCCTCTCAGAAGCTGGACTCATTTTGGCTGCCGTGTGCCATGATCTCATACTCTGAGAACACTAAACTGGGAAGGCTTTCCCCCCTTCCTTCTCTCTTAACCAGTCCCCCCCCCCCCCCCCCCCCCCCCCTTTTTTCAGTATGCAAGTGCTTTGCATGAGCTCAGTGATTGCAGTGGGGGAGAGGGACATGCAAACTGCTTTAGCAAACACACACACACACACACACACACACACACACACACACGAGCTCCAGAAGGCTACAGACAATTCGGTCCTCCGGCTTTTTTTCCCAGAGAGAGAGAAACTGATTCTTCCTCTGCTTATGGACCAATGATCTACTTTTCTACCCATCCTCCTGGAGTTTTTTTCTTCTTCGATTTATATCCTGCCTTTTTCCTACAAAGGGCTCAAGGCAGCTTACATCATTCTCCTCCTCCATTTTATCCCCACAACAACAACCCTGTGAGGTAGGTTGGGCTGAGAGTCTGCGACTGGCCCAAAGTCACCCATTGGGCTCCATGACTGAGCGGGGACTTGAACCCCGATCATTTGAGTCCCAGTCCCATGCTCTTCACCACTACCCCACACTGGCTCTCGAGGGAATGGGAACTCCCAACTCATGGGAGTTCCCATTCCCATTCTTGCTTGCCAGGTAGATTGCCAAGGGCTGGAACCCGGACTTGGATGCTGAGAATCTTGTTGCAATGTCTTTCTCTTTGGCGAAATTGTGAGCGCACAGACCCTGGCATTGCAAGCGGGGACATACTGGGAATCATGGCCTTGTTTTCTGTTGCAGCAGGTATAGGATTGCACCTTTCCTTGTTCTGTAACAAGTCGATATGCTATGCAAGGCTAGTTGCGAAGTCGCGTCTGACCCATCGCAACCCCATGGACAACACTCCTCCAGGCCTTCCTGTCCTCCACCATCTCCCAGAGTCCCCCTAAGCTCACACCAACTGCTTCAGTGACTCCATCCAGCCACCTCACTCTCCGCCGTCCCCTTCTCCTCTTGCCATCTATTGTTCCCAGCATTAGGCTCTTCTCCAGGGAGTCCTTCCTTCTCATCAGGTGGACAAAGTATTTGAGTTTCATCTTCAGCATCTGGCCTTCTGAAGAGCAGTCAGGGTTGATCTCCTCTAGGACTGACCGGTTTGATCGCCTTGTGGTCCGAGGGACTCACAGGAGTCTCCTCCAGCACCACCATTCAAAGGCCTCAGTTCTTAACAAGTCTATACAGTGTAATAAAAGAATTAATCCCATAAACGCAGGAGGGTCACTGACCTTGGGGCCTTCCAAGCAGATGAACCATTCCGGGACTTTTGTCTGAGTGCCCTGTCTTCTGACCAGTTGCATCTGCTGGCCACCATCTGGGCTTCCTCACATGTAATGCCCAACCTGATCTGAGGTCGTAACTCATTGTGGAGCTGAGCAATGCTCAGTTCGACTCCTTCGGGGCACTGCTGTTTGCTCGGGCTTCTGCCAAGGGCCCCAGATGGCCAAGGGGCAGGTGGGTGCTCTTGAGACCTTGAGCATCCGGTCGTGATGATGAACCTGATAAACATAATGTTTACTTTTACCTCTGCATAAGGCGCCTTCCACGGTTGTCACAGCTCTTGCTTCTGCTGCCATCGCATGTAAAAAGCACAGCCATTTTTTCTGGGGGGGTCCATGTAATTCCTGAGGGGAGCCCAGTTTGGCTTTCTTGGAGACAATGCCAAGGGAGTTAAGAGAAGGTGGGCGAAGGGTGTAAACGGTGCCTCGTAATATCTCTCTGGTGATAAGAAGTTGGAGAGAAGAAGCATTTTAAAGTTCCATAGAACCTCAGTAACGCTCACAACAACCCTGGAAGGTGGGGCACTGTTGCTTGCCTTGTCCTGCAGTTGAGAATCGGAGGATAACGCAGCGGTTCATTTCGCGGTGAAGTGAAATTACAACCCGGAGCTCCCTTCTGCACAAATCAGTGTTTGGATTTCCCCCGGAGGCATCACACGCACCAAATGCTCTGTGGTCGTCCTTGACACAGGCTGAGGCTTGACTTCGGAATCGCTCGTTTGGCGGCGCTGGCTGGCTCGCTCGCTCGCTCGGAATGGCACTTCTGGCCATTGGCCAGGGACGATTTTCGAGCTGAAGGTGCTCCCTGCAGTTTGGTTTTTGACAGTTGACACCTGGGTCTTTCATCTTTACCACTTGCTGAAAGTGAAATGAGTTGTCCAGAAGTTCAAAGCGCTGCTAATATTGAGGCTGAAGCGTACGCTGAGCTTCATTTTTGACCTTTCTCCTTAAAAAGCAGGAATGGGGAAATTGGGCCCTTGTGCACATTTCGGATATTTGAGAATTCTTGTTTCAGTTGCAAGTCATTCCCTTAATATCAGTATATAGGAAACAGCCCAGATTAGTCTAGGATGGTGAGAATGCTTAGCTACAAACGCCCATGAACTAATGGGGATTTCCCTGCTGGAGGTGATGTGCATGGGGCTGTATCCCCCGTGTAGGTCCCCAGATGTATTGAATGGCAGCTCCGTAGTCTCTGACCGTGGCCACGGAGAGGTGGGGCAGTTCATTTATTCCTGCCCGTTGGAGGATTTGCTGTGTGCTTCCAGCCAGAAGCTCTGGCGAGGTAGAACCTGTAGCATCGGGCTGGGAATGACGTTCCCTTCCACTCCGGTCCGGGATCGGTCTGCGGATAATCCTTGATCTCTGCCAAAGCTTCAAGGGCCAGGCTTCCTTGTGGGGCCAAGCAGCCAGGAAGCCACTCTTTCTAGGGTTCCCCAGTGAGCCCCTTGCTTGGGAAGAGGGCAGGGCTTGCCGCATAACTTGTCCTGGCCCACGGAAGTCTGCCCAGCATGGCGGCCAACGCTATCCCATTGGCAGGGTAGAAGTTGGCTGCAGCTTCTGGTCCACGGACGGGGAAGGGCACCCTCTTCCCCATGGCCTGAGGCTTGCCACCAGACCCAGCTCCCAAACCTGCCGGGCCCTGTCTTTTCTTCGCCTTGCCTCGCCTCGCCCTCAGCCACTCGGGGAGCCCGGCCGGCCGGGAGGATGTGCAGCCCTGACTCAGCCCCGTGCAGATTTATGCCGTTGTGGTCTGGGGAGCTTGCGTGCGTCCAAGCCCAGATGGGAGGAGGTGCGTCGTGTGCAGGCCTCGGAGGGCCTGACGGTGGCCGTTGGCCGAGCATGTCTAGGAGGGAAGGATGTGGTTCCTGGGGGCGAGCGTCACCCCGTTCAGGAAACCACCTTGAAAGTGAAAGCGGAAGCGGGGCGGCCTTGCCAGTCTCGGTGGAGACGCACCTCCACGCAGGAAGCGCGTGAGCTGCACACGACCGCACAGGCCGGTGCTTCTAAGAAAGCCGCCTGGGGCAGCAAGGGCCCTGTTCCAGCCGGGACCCTTCCTGGGCCCCAGACGGCCTCCTCCCGCAGGCCTGGCTGGGGATTCCGGCCCCTGTGTCATGTCCCAGCCCGACCTGGTGGCCCGGAGGGGTCCAAGCTGCAGAGCGCAGGGCTTCCGTGGGGACGGAGGAGCCAGGGATGGGCAGGGTGGTCCACGGGGTCCGGCCAGCCTCACCGAGGGGGCCAGCGTGGCCAGCTGGGCGACTGAGAAGTAACCAGCAGCTGACAGCAGGCGTGGCCTGGGGCAAGCAGGCAGGCTGGGCGGTGCTGAGGGCTCCTGCTGGCCTCTGCCAGGCGGGGGAGGGGAGGCGAGGCAGCGGCTTCTCTGCCGTGGTTCCTTTCGCCCCGTATTGTCTGCGCAGACGGGCAGCAGGGCTGCCCAGATCTCGGGCTGAGAAGGTTCCTTCGCCTCCCACTGCATCGCCCCAAACTCGAGTTTGTGCCTCCAGCTCAGATGGGGCCACTTTGCTGGCCGCGCTGTTGCCCCGCCCCAAGAGAGAGAGCTGTCGGTCGGGGCGACTCCTGGATTCCCCGGGCTGCCTCTGGCTCGGAGAGGACTTCTGTTCTTCCACCTCTCTCCTCTGTGCTTGGATCCTGCAGGACTTTGGGTTGGGGTCCCTCCAGACCCGAGGGGCTGAGTCCACGGTGCCGCTGCCCGGCTCTCACCATTTTCCCCTTTTCTCCCCCACGCAGCACCCAGCCTTAAGGGCCAGCGGAAAAAGAAGAGCAGCGCCATGGCTGAGAATGAATCGGAGAATTCCCCGGAGCCAGGCCCTGCGGAGGGGGCCGCAGGAGGAAGTCCGGGCGCAGAGGGGCAGCCGAGTGCTCCAGAGAAGGTGGAACAAGCGGTGAGCAGGAATAATGGCATCGTGGCTGCGAGAGCGTTTTTGAATGCGTATTTATGGAATATACACCTTCTCCTCGTTGCAGTTGAGCCCTGGGAGTCACCTGTAACCAAGGTTTGCAGAAGGGGGTTTGCGACCAGCCTCACACTGCAGCTTCAGAGCCTGGATTTTTTCAGTCCCAAGCAAATCAGCATTTGGGCACACCCGGATTTGGGCATGTGAGCAAGCCGTGGGTTCGCATTATCCTGGAACCCAAGCTGAGTTCTTTCTCCTTTTCATGGGATGTGGTCTGTGTCCAGAAGTCTTTTTATTTTACGGGCAACACAGATGGAGTTGGATGAAACCTGGCATTTCAAAACTTCCAAATTTACTTGCACATTTCTTCACATGTTTACTTTGTTTTGGGTTTTCATGTTTGCCTATCTTTTTTCTTGGCTTGTGGAAAAATAGCAAAATCGCCCTCCTGTTGGCTCATGGGAAAAGCTTGACGTGAACGTTGTGGAACGAAAGGTCCCAGAATCTTGCAGCAAGGCTGGCATTAAGACCCAGCTTTGAGGAGCTCTGACTCCAAGCTTTCCCTCAGGACAATCCTTCCAAACACTCTTGGAATCTGGATTCCTGGAGTGCCAATTCTTGATCTGCACATGATGTATTTTCTATTCTTGCTCGGACAAACACAGTCGGCAGCTCTCCCCCCCCCCGCCCCCCACGCTTTGCGTTCTGCCTCTTCCAGGACAGCCGGGAGCAAATGGGGGTGAGAAAGGAGAGGGAAGTCAGGGAGGGCTGCGCCCTTGAGGGGATCTGTCCCGAGTTCGGCTGTGACCCATCTGTTGATGATCACCGGTGCAGAACCCTATTCCTGGGAAAGTTAAATTTGGCCTGGTGAAATTGGAATGGCAGTTTGCAGATTGGGAGCCAGGCATGTTCGCCTCCCCTCCCTCCCATTTAACTGGTCCAGTTTAACCGGTTCAGCATGAGGGTTTCGCGAATGCCGACTGCTTCACGTGCTAATCAGAAGGGCCACCTTAACCCAGGTTTCCCTTGGAATCCTGGTTAGCAGGGACCGTGATGAATCAGCATTGGTGCTGAGCCGTGGTTAGGACCAGCAAGGGAAGTGGGGAGCGTGACTCGGCCCCTGGCAGCTCGTGGTCGGTGGGAGTTCGGTTGCAGTGGTCCTCCCCCGAACCCGAGCCTCCTCTTTGTCAGACTTCTCCTCGTGTACAGAACGGCTGGCCTCTGATGTGGTATTTGCACCCTCTTGCTTCCCGGCAGGCCCCCCACAAATGCTGGGCGCACTCCCGGGAAGGCACACTCACGGCCACGAGAAAGCAGGTGGGACCCCAGGGAGCCGACCCCAGGGAGTCTGATGGACCCCGCTCCAAAATGGATTCCTCATGCACACCTGGTGGGGAGCCTGCATGCATCTTCCCTGGACGCTGATAAGTATTTGTGGGCGCAGCTGTCCCCCCTTGCTCCTTCGTTTTGGTCCTGTTCCCATGGTTACCTTGCATAGAATAATAGTTCTGGGGTTCAGTTCATCCTCTTAATTGTTGACCTCTTGTAAGTGTGACTTAAAAATAGAAGTGAGTTGATAAGCCAGTTCAAACATATATTAACATGCTGGGAAACTATGGTTACTCCCTTTGAAGAAGCCAGGATCTTAAACTAGCCATGGCTTAAGATCCTGGCTTGTTCTAAAGCTGGATTCCTGTTTCATCTGAGCAGGGAAACTGTTGCTAGAGACTTCCTGGTTTAATTGTAGCTTGTACAGGAGGAATAGCTGCAGGTCTGAATGCATGAGCAAAACACTCATTTGTGTGAATGCACAAGCCTGCAAGTGTGACTGGAGTTTTGCGACACCACTGTTATTGTTGTGGCGTTTAGAAGCTTCTGTGCCGATGGAGTGTTTATGTCTTTTGCCCCCACGACTTCTGATGGGTTTAAGTAACTGCCAAAATTTCCGAGCCGAAGGTGCCTGTTGCAAAAGAAACTGAAAATGCAAGTGTTCTCTGTGTCGGGGAGAAAAAACCTGTGTCAAGTTCAGAAATGAGCTCTCGGTTGCGCAGAAATCACTCTCTCTCCTGAGAAATAGGTTGGGGGGAAATCCACCTTTCTTCCTCTTCCTCCTCACCCCCTCCCGCCAGAAAAGAAAATCTGCACTCAATGAATTCTGCAAAATGTGGGGTTGCTTTGCGACGGAAATTGCTCTTCCACCTTGACTCACAGGCAGCCTTGCGCTCACGGAGGCTCCCCTCCCTTGCTTCAGAAAATAAAGATGCCAGCGGCATGCTTTGGAAAGCTGCATAAGGGATGGGGAGTGGCCATCCCCTGGGAATGCCACTGTGGGGCAAGGCAAGGCGCAGAAAACAGGGCTCAGGCGAGGCCGTTTCTGCAACTTTGCGAAGCAGCCGCCGAGATTCTTCCCATGACTGCCGCAAGGGGGTGTGAGGAGGGTTGCAAAACCCCAAATCCCCTTCTTGAGCCCCTGTCCCAGGGGAAGGAGAATGCAAAACCCAACATTTAGGGCGAAAAACCCAAAATCTCCTTCTTGCAGCCCCTGTCCCCGAGCCCCAGGAGGGCTCCCTTATGCCATGGAAGCATAGGCCCCATGCCTTCAGTGTCTCCATCGTGAAGAACCGAGCCTGGGAGGCTTTGCAGAATCCACTTCGATCCTTGAATAGGGGCAGGTTGTCCAAGCAGCTGGGGTGTCGTGCTGCCTCCTCTTTCACCCTCACAACAACCCTGTGAGGTGGGACTAGCTGGTAGAGAGGGACACACACAAAATGGGGGTTGGGGTGGCTTCCCAAAATATCTGTAATGCCTATTCTGCCCAACCCCTTCCAGAAATACCATTTCTTCTTTGGAGTAACTCCTTGAATTAGTTTCACGGGGGAAGGAACAGAAAGGTGGTTTGTGGGAGGAGAAGTAGCGTGGCTTCAGATCAAGGGAGGTGTCGCTGCCACTCTGTGCGCCTCTGGTGCGCCCGCAACTGGAGTATGTGCTCAGTTCTGGGCCCCTCGTTACAGAAAGAATATGGCCAGGTTAGAGTCAGTGCAGCACAGGGCCACAGGGTTGGTGGCCGGTTTGCAGGGGATGCCGTATGAGGCGAGACTGAGGGAACTGGGTCTCTTCAGCCTGGAGGAGACTCAAGGGGATATGTTGGTGACGTACAGGTATGTGAGGGGGTGTCACACGGAGGGGGGCAGAGACCTGTTCTCCCCTGCGGAGGAAGGCAGGACGCGCTCCAACGGAGCCAAGCTCAGGGAACCCAGGTTCCATTTGGATGCCAGGAAGCACTTCCTGTCAGTTGGGACCGCGAGGGGGTGGAATGGGCTCCCACGGGAGGTAGTTGAGGCCCCATCGGTGAGGGCGTTCAAGGGCAGGCTGGACATGCACATGGAGCTGGGGGTCAGACTAGATGGCCCGGGACACCTTCTGACTTGCTCTGTTTCTCTCTAAGTAGACGCTCTGGAGAAGAAATTGCATTTCTGAAAGGCGTTAGGCAGGACAATAAACACTTTGGGCTCTTTGAAGAACGCCTCCCACTTGCTGTTTTGCAGCGCTGGTGCTTTTTTTGCTTGCTGGTGATGGGACCAGAGTCCCGCAGACACTTTCTGAGCTGTTGTCAAGCAAATTTTGGAAACAACGGAAACACCAGCAAGCCCTGCTCACCCTGAGCCTACAGTAGGCCTGGGTGAGCGAGCCGAGCCTACATCACGTTTCCCCACCCTGGCATTAGTCTGGAGGTGAACAGGAACTGTTCTCCCTCCTGCAGGCTCCCCAATTTTTGCAATCTCCAAGTTGCAGATGCCAGATTTCCTAAGGTGCAACCTGAATTAGAAGTGGCCCCCAGCAACCGAGAGCCGAGGAAAAATATACCTTGAAAGAGTACTTCTGGCACCATCAGCTTGGCACTCTTGCCAGTTCAGAATTAGCTTTGTTCGAAAAGAAAACCAGTCCCTAAATAGCGCTACCGCTAAAATATCATGTCTATCGTAAGCAGCGGGAAGAATAGAAAGCAGCCGAAGTTTTGGGAGCAGAGCAGCTGCCTTGACCAAAAATAGCAACAAGTTTTATAACTCCGGAAAATTTAGAACAAACAAACGCAGAGCGTTTTTTAGCCGAGGGAGCGCGAGGGAGGGAGTGTGAGAGCATCTGTGCTTTTCTGTTTTCCTGGAAACAGCCTCTTGCGTTCTCATACATCTCCGGCGCTCTGACCAAGTTGGCGCCTTGCCCGGCAGCCAGACATAATGTACTGAGCATCTCTCTCTAAGCTGAACAAGCTGGTGCTCTCCGGAGCTAATAAATTGCCTCCGGCCACAAAACGGCTCCCGATGAGCTTTGAGCCGTCGCACTCGATTCGTGCGGAACTGGGAAGGGGACCTATCCGACTCGTGTTCATGGTGCTGTGGAAAGGGCGATTCCTCGGGGTAAAGCACTTTTCCTGCGTCCAGAAGATATGAGTGGGGCATTTCCCCCTCCCCCTCCCCCCATTCCTGATTAAAAATACCCCATGCGGCCACAAGAAAACCAAGGACCGAAGGACTGAAACCAAGTTCGGTGCTGTCCTTTCAGCAGACCTCAAGCTTTTTCACTTTTGGATGACTTTCTGCGTGTTTTGGCACACTGCAGCGCAACAGCCCGAGTGTTTGTGTGGCCCACGCTGTTTCTTAGCTTTTATTAGCCACAATGGGGCGAATTGTATTCTAAATATGGTGTGCATTCTTGTTTTCTAACTTCTTTTTTTAAAAAAAAATATTGTTGTCTTAACATGAATAGAATACAGAAAAAAAGATATGTATGTATATATAGAGAGAGTAAAACAGAATTGCCAAGGGATTTTGAACAAACAAGACCAATACATTCTAGCCCACAAATTTCAAAGAAACCTGAAATATCTGTCTTTCTGTCATTCAATATTTTATGGAAGCTCAGAAAAAAGAGAATTGTTCTTCTGTATACCAACAAATTTTCCAGTCACTTCAAAAGCTTTCCAAAGAGCTTCCTTTTACATCATGTTAATTTTTCTGGGTAGAATAGAATTTCCATTTGTCATTAAATTCTTCAGTCAGTATTCTGTTTACATAATTAGTTAATTTTGCCATCACTGCGTACTCTGCCAACTTATTTTTCCAGTCTTCAACGTTTTCTAACTTTTTGAGGTATGCTGGGAAGGGTGCAATATAAATAGATCCAGCGTTATTTCGGGTCGGAATTAAAGCTTGCAGGCAGAGGGGGTTCCTGGGGTGCCCCCCCCCCAATGATGTTATTTTAATGCTGCTG
This sequence comes from Varanus komodoensis, assembly GCF_004798865.1. Lineage (NCBI taxonomy): Eukaryota > Metazoa > Chordata > Lepidosauria > Squamata > Varanidae > Varanus > Varanus komodoensis. The sequence goes on from NW_025335762.1 coordinate 28,848, forward strand.
CCACAATCTGGTGGCCATCCATTCTTGTTGGACTGCCAGTCAAAAATTCTGAGTTCTCTGACCCCTTCCAAGTCTTCGTCCCCAATCTCCTTCCGGCCAGAGACTCTGGGGTTCGAACCCAGGCCTGCTGCATGCGAAACAGGTGCGCCACTCCTGCGCAGTCGCTGCCCCCGTGACCTGGTGCTTGTGGCTGTGGGAAGAGAGGAGGCTTGCTGGACTGCCTGGAACTTGGGCTGCAGCCCTTGCTCTCTCCTCCTTACGAGCTTCCCCTACTAATTGTTAAAGGGCCTTCAGGTCGCGAGTCCCAGCGCTCTCACTCATGCAGCTGTTCGAAACGAAAACAGCGCTCCATCTGTTTTCTGTTTCTAGCAGTGCTAATGGTTTTGGTCCCATAAGAAGGAGAGTTCTTAAAATTAGAAACCGGCCTGCACTCTCGTCCCTTTGAAGCTGTTTGGCTCATACGGGGTGGACCAGGAATGGATGTGGCGCATTTCTCGCTCTGGCCTGGGGCTGAAGGGGCACGGCGTCGCATGGGTAGCGGCCGGGGTCTTTCTGACGGAGAGAGACGGCTGCTCCCAGGCGGAATGCTGGCGCGCGGAGGGCAGCAAGCGGCTCTTGTCTTGTTCCGCTCCGTCTGCACATTGGTTGCCCCTTGCCCGGCTGGCATGGCCCCATCTTGCACTTGCAACATGTTTGGGGTTCAAAACTCTTCTGCGGCATTGGTGAGGCTTGAGGAGGGGATGCAGGAGGGATGCTCAGTGGCAGAGGGCACGTGCCGTATCCAGAAGGGTCCTCAGCCCTGTCCTGGCACCTCCAGGCAGAGGTGGAAAAGGCCTCCCCGTCTGCAGCCCTGCCGAGCCAGTGAAGGCAGTGTGGAAGGTGGAACTCCAGATCATTTGGATTTCAAGTCCCAGCAGCCTCTGCCAGCACGGCCTACTTTCTGCCATCCCTGGTGTGCACCAACCATCCCTAACTCTCGCCACCCCCACCCAACACCCATCATCCGCATCCAGCACAGGGAGCAGGGAATTATAGTCCGGCACTCCAGGATGGGAAAGGCTTGGCAGTGCCGGATGGCTCGGGAGCTTCCCGGGAAGGCCTTGAGTGCGGGCCTCCCCTCCAGGGTTGGCAGAAGGCTGGTGGGGTTTTCTGCCTTGGGTAGCCACATGTTGGAGGCGGATTAGAAGAGGACGGTGGCCAAGCTTTCAGACTCCCGTGCCTTTGAGAGATGTGGGAATCACTTCTGGGCCACCTGCACACAAGGGGGCGGGGGGTGTCTTAGCCCTGGGCTGGCACACGGCTGTTGCAAGGTGGTAGCCCAGGCCTGCCCTTGTGCCTTACCTTGGAGGGGTGACCTGCCGCCAGGTGTGTGTTTCCACCTTGGCCGTCTGGCGCTCCTGCAGCATGCAGGCGCACTGTTCTGCCGTGGTCAGCGATGGCCTGACCGTGCTCTGTTGTCCTGCCAGGAATCACCCGCTGCAAAGCCAGAGGTTCCTTCCGAAGCACAAGCTGCAGAGGAGTCTGGAGATGAGCAGGTGCCAGCCAGCGCGAAAGAGGAGGAGCAGTCCTTCCTGGTCAACCTCTACAAGTTCATGAAGGAGCGCGACACGCCAATCGAGAGGGTGCCTCACCTCGGCTTCAAGCAGAGTATGTTCCTCAGTGGCTGGGCTGGGCTGGGCTGGGCTCGGCTCCTTCGTTCCCAGAGGGTGCCTTCTTTCTTTGCTGTGTGTGGACGAGGGCCGGGAGGCAGCTGCCAGGGGGCGGCAGGCACAGGGCAGAGGGGGCTCCCAGCGATTTCCCTCCCCAGTGCATTCAGAGGCAGGGCAGGTTGCTTCCCCAAAGCATTGTCCTCCACTCCAGTCCGCTTCTGTACCTTGAATGGGGGTGGGTGCCACTTTTTCTTCCTCCAGAAGTGCAAAATACCTCGGACCCCTCTGGACTTTCACAAACGCACCTTGTGGGGATGGTTGTCAAACTCCTCTCCAAGGCACCTGCTGGCATCCAGGCCATGATTGTGGGATGGGCCGCAAGGCGCGGATGCTGCACGACGGCAATCTGAACGGGCTGCCAGTTTTCAACCCTACTGTTCCCAAAGCCTTTCCTGCTGCTTATTCTGCAGTTTGTGATACATCCGGTCAGGCCCCGCCTTGGTTTATTATATTTATAGGCCCAACTCCTCCTCCTTTCTGTCCTCACAACAACCCTGTGAGGTGGGTTAGGCTGAGAGTCCGTCACCAGTCCCAAGTTGGTCAGTGGGCACCATGGCCGAATGGGCCCTAGGCCCCGGATGTCCCAGTCCAGCATTCTAATTGCTGTGACACGTCAGCGGTCATTTCCTGCAGAGAAAACCCCGCATCTTGCGCAACTGCTCGCAGCGAGCGGGTGTGACTTCTGTGGAAGTGGCCGAGCCTTTTCCCCGCTCCCTGCACCATGGCACCTTTTCAGGCCCTGCGTGCAGGAAATCCCATGTTGGGCTCGGCTCTGTTCTGCCCCTTTCGGCCTTTCCCTGGACTCCGGGCCCCTGGACTGCCCGTCCCCGTGCCAGAGAGCTCCGTTGTTCTTCGCCAGTCTAACCATGTGCCACTTTTCTCCTTTTCAGTTAACCTGTTTAAGATCTACAAAGTTGTGGAGAAGCTTGGCGCTTACGAACTGGTAAGGAAAAGCATGCTTCCGCTCCTTCAAAGTGGGGCTGAGAAATTCTGAAAACATTTCGTAAGTTCAGTTTCCCTTCTGGGGAATGGGAAGAATATTGCAGTAGAGCTGCTGCCACTGTGAGTGGCACTAGGCAGAATAAAAAATTAGAGCAGGGAAGTGTTTGCTTCCCTCACCCCAGGAATGTCCTGAGAATCCCTAATAATGATCGTGTGGGGAGCCAGTATGCCTAGTGGTTAGAGCACAGAACCTGGGTCTCCTGAGTCCCAGTCCATGCCCTCGCTCAAGGATGTCCTCACACAAGGCATTTCCAGTGCAAATGCTGTACTCTTTTTGGTGCCCGCTGAAAACCTTTTTCTTTGCACAGGAACTTTAAAACCCTTTATATTTATAGCTGTGATTTTCCCATGCATTTTTAGCTTGATGTGACAGTTTTGTGTTTCTCAATAATATTTTCTGGCAGCCAGATCCTTCTTCTGGTACCTCATTATATCGCATGGGTTTTTAGGTTGTTTGATGTTTCTTTCCTGGAAACCCTTTTGGGGGAGGAAGGTGCACTTTTAAAAAGTCCAAATGCAGAAGTAAAGGTGGACCTGCAGCCCTCCTGTACCAGCTTGTGAAACCCCCAGCATTCCCCAGATTCCATGGATGCCTGGGGCATGCTGGGAATTTTAGTCCAGGAGGGGCTCAGGTTGAAAAAGGCTGACCTATACTTGCTTTGCTTGCTGTCTGCGGCGTGGACTTGGAGTTTGTACATCAGCACAGGTGATCCTGCAGGTAGCAGACGGAACCTGGGCTCAGGGAGAGGTGTTTTTCAGAGTGGCAGCTGCACATTCTCCATCCCTTTGTCAGTCCAAGTGGCTCTTTCCCCGAAATGCTAAAAAAAAGAGTATTTTCCCCGGCTGATGCAGCTCACCTCACTGTGTTCCCCCAAGAGCGAGGTGAAGATGTGCCCTGCACCCCACACTGATGGGGACGGTGGGTATGCCAAGTAGCGAGACTCACGGTGCTGGCCAAAGGGGGCTGCGGGGGGAACTCCCTGAAGCCCAGGACGGGAGGTGCGAGAGGGAGCAGATTGCAATACGAATATGGCGATTATATTTTAGGAAGTGACTCAACAGCCCCTGACAAAGGAAATTCTGTTTTTCTGGCTGTCTCAAGGGGGGCTCTCTGGAGCTGATTTCCTTCGATTGGCTCCCCTTGGGCTGGGGCAGCATTGCAGGCCCCTCCTGCAGACCCTTCCAGGGAGACACGAGCTGCCTGTGCGCAGAAGTCAGCAACAGATGGGCTGGTTCTGTGACCTAAGCGGGCATCGGCGGGGAGGGTCCAGGACCCCCCTTTCTTTGGAGGCCTTTGCTCTCCATCAGCATCACTTGGCAGCTTGTGGGGGCAGGTGGTTCCAGTGGCAAACCCCACACGAGACCGGAGGTGTGATCGGAGCATTGCAGCTGCTCTTGACTGCAAGATCCCGAATTCTGTTTCAGAACTGTTTTCCTCCTGATGCAGCGTGTGACCAGCCAAGAGTGGGGCCAGTTCTTTTCTGCAACCCTTATGGTTGCCAGAGAAGAATCGGCCCCACTTATGCTGAACACCAAGCCCATGGACCAATTCTGGCTTTCCGGGGGTCCCCCAAAGGGCCGCACCCCTTTCCCCACTGCATGCCTTGGGGGTCAGTCCACAGAATTCCCAGGCAGCGCTAGAACTGGGACTGGCAGAAGATCGTGGCCCGCCTTATGGGGCAGCTCCAGGGCTGCAAGCGATGCTCCAGGCCTCCACCTTTGGATTTTTCCTCTCCTTGCCTCCTTCCTCCGATCAGGAGCATCACCGCTGCTTCTCAAAGGACTGGGATGCTTGCATGCTCTGTCCCGGTTCACCTCCAATGTGCTTCTCCTGCATTTCTCTCTGCAGGTCACGGGAAGACGTCTCTGGAAGAACGTGTATGACATGCTGGGAGGCAGTCCAGGCAGCACCAGCGCCGCTACCTGCACCCGGAGACACTACGAGAGGTAACAGGCGCCTCAGCTCTGCCAGGAATGCGGGCGAGTCGGGCTTCCGCTTGGGTGGGAAACAAGACGAGGAATCCAGGCCTTGTCCTGAGAAGATCTTCTCGGAGCCGAGTAGTGCTGCCCCTTGAACTCTGAGGCGGAGGTCCTTCTTTGGGAGCCCTCTTGAAGGAGAGCAGGAGGGTGGCTCCCCGGAGGAGGGCCTTCTCTGTGGTGGCCCCCCGATTGTGGAATGTGCTCCCCAGAGAGGTTCGCCTGGCACCGACGCTTCTTTCTTCTTGGCACCAGGCGAAAACCTTTTTATTCTCCCATTATTTTAACGTTTAATTGGTTTTAACTGTGATTTTATTGTGAATTGCTGGATGCTGTGCCATTTTTATCTGTGCTTGTCATAAACCGTCCCGAGACGGTAATGCGATGGTCTGTAAAAGCTATGAATAAATAAAGAAATTGTGCAGCCTTTAATCAGCAGACCACTAGATCCGTGCTTTCGAGAGCAGTCCTGGTGTCGGGGCACGGGTGTCCCAGGAGCCGGGGGGCACCTTGCCCAGCCCTTTCATGGTCAGGATGGCACTTCAGCCTTGGAGTATTGGCAGGTCTTGCTCGCAGCCTGCCCTCTTGTGGCCTGCGTGGAGAGAACCGTGCTGGTGGCTTCTCTGAGGCTGCAAAATCAGCCTCGGAGTGGGGGAGTTTGTGAGGCGAGCTGCCGGGAGAGCCCTCGTGCTGTGGGGCATCATACAGATGTCATCAGGCAATCAATAAATGGGAGGCAGAAGAACAGAGAGGCCGGGATGCGGCTTGTGGTGAGCTTCATGCCTCTTCCCTGTCAAATAATAGTTGCTTAGTTGAGTAATTGGTTTGGGGCAGCTTCATGAATGAAGACAGATTCTTATTGGTGGGACTGGGACAGAAAAATCCTTTTTTGTGCTCCTTTAGAGTTGTTTTCCTTCTAGTGTGTGTTCCAGTAATAGGGAATGGAAGAGGCAGCTGCTCTGAAGCAGACTTCTTCTATAAATCCACAGTTTTGTTTATGAGATTGCAAGATATCTTGCAATTCCTTCAGCATCACCTGACAGCTGACTGATCTTTATTTAAACGCAATTAACTGCTCCGTTTAAAAGAAGTTCTTTAATAAGGTCAATGCAGAAGCATTTCACTTCAGCTTGTGCAGTTTTGAGCACGTGTTGCTTTAATTTAAACGGGGGGCGGGATTAATGGGCAGATTTAGCTCCATTTTGGGAAGGAAAGACAAATGAAGCACAGTGGGGCAAAGAAAGTGGGAGGCGGATTTCCTGCGGTCACTTGAAGCAGCCTGTACCCTTTCCCAAATCTCAGGGCTAGCCGCTTGCTTTAAAATACCCTCTGAGCTTCTCATGCATCCCAATTCTGCCTCTGTTGGCAGACTCGGTGTGAAATTTCTCGAGTGTGGTTTTGCCTGCGTTGTTGCGGAGCTGAGATAAGGCAGCACCTCAGTTTTAATTAGCGGGGTGCAGCTTGCCGGGAACATTTCTGGGCTGGGGCTTCTGGTTTCACGGGGCTGGCGTTTGCTCTGCAGGTTGGTCCTTCCGTACGTGCGGCACCTGAAAGGCGAGGATGATAAGCCCTTGCCCCCCGTCAAGCCCCGGAAGCCGTACAAGGTGTCCAAGGAGCCAAAGGGGGACCAGGCGGGCGGCTCTGGGGAGAGGAAGCGAGCCAAGAAGGAGAGGAGCAGAGAGCAGGTAAGGCAGTTGCTTCGAGAGGGCACCTTTCAGGTGAACAATGCTCCAGAACCTGTTTTTGCTTCATCGGGGTGTCATTAAAGCATTTTTGGGGTTTGACTGCCCTCTGCCTGCTGCCTGGGAATATTGCCTTATGTTTCTGTTTAACTTCTGGTGTTCCTCTTAGAGAGCCTGTTGCCTGGAGCAGCCCTGTAGCCCTGAATTGTCCCTGCTCCCCTATTTTCCCCACCCAGACAAATAAAATACGGTTTACAGTGTGTCCTTAAGCAGCCTGCAAGCCTGATTAACTGCTCCCCTGGCTCTGGCACCCTGCAGACGTATGGGCTGGCACGGGGCCTTCCGGTCTCGGGAAGAAGCATGTCCAGGGCTCTGCAGCGGCCACAGATGTCAGCCGCGTTCACCGCACGGCCTTCAAGTCACCTTTCCGTGCTCTGGGGTGAAAATCCAAGCCAAACGATTTAGAGCGGGGAAGGGAAGACACCGGCTTTGTCGGGTTTCCACATTTTGCATGAGGTTTTCCAACCGGTGGGTGGGGGCTGTCTCCCAACTGCTGAATTGTGCAGATGTGAAAATCACAGTTTTCAGAAAAAACAGTTCCTAGGAAGGGCAAACACATTCAAGATGCCTGGCCCTGTATTTCTTTGACATGGGCAGATAGGACAAGGGTGTTCACTGTGTCTTCAGGGGGCTGAACCCTTCTGGGGAGCCCTGTTTGCCCGCCCTGCACAGAAAGTGCCAGTGCTGCCCCCCCCCCCCGCTTCTCAACCACACCTCTTTGCTTGCAGGGCCTGCCAGAGAAGACCAGGGCCGATCCCAGCGTGACCCCCAAGCCTGCCAACGGTGAGGAGCAGGACCTGCCCCAGGATCACGTGGAGGGCGGCCTCCCGCTTACAAGCAGCCGGGAGCCTCCCGAGAGCCAGGCCCGGGAGGGCTGCCACGGCGCCTGCGGGGCCCACGGCTGCTCCGAGACCTACAAGCAGCTCTTCTCCGGCTTCTACTTCAAGGGCAACCACGGCATCATGTCCCCGCTGGCCAAGAAGAAGCTGCTGGCCCAGGTCAGCAAGGACGAGTCCTTCTATTCCCATGGGAAGCACCTCGGCCACTGCCTGGAGCACAAGGAGGGCCGTGTCCGCGAGAGCCCTGGCTCAGACGTGGAGACCCAGCCTCAGGCCCCCTCGGCTGGCCAGCACCCGCAGGAGCGGCGGACGCCCGGGCTGGAGGTGGCTGGCTGCAGGGGCCCTCCCGGTGCTCCCCAGGCCACAAAGGCGAACGGAGGCACTCAGAAGGTGCTTCCGAGCCTCCGGGATGGCCCAGCAGACAGCAGAGGCCCTGGGGGCCACCCGCCCACGGGACCGCTCATCTTCAGGGGCTACTTCCACACGTCTGGAGGCAGCGCCGTGCACCCGCAAAGCGGCCTCCCTCTCCGGGGACCGCTGGAGTACTACCCTGGCTTCAAGGACTTCCCGGAGTCGTCCTCTGCCTACCCTCCGCCCGGGAAGGACGTGCTCCTGGGCAGCCTGTCTCAGAAGAGGCAGGATGCCCCAGAGGACCAGCCCGAGGACCTCCGCCAGAAGTCGCGCCGGCCGCTGCCCTGCTGGGGAGGGGACGGCCCACAGGCCGCGGCCTTCCAGCTCAGCAGCCCTGGCGAGAAACGAGGCCCGTCCCCCTTTGCCCACGCCAAGCCCTCCTGGGCGCCCACCGCAGCCCCCCTGGTGCGGGGTGGCCCACAGGCGCTGAAGAACGGCGCAGCGCCCCTTGCCCCGGGCCAGGCCGCTGGCGCCGCGCAGAAGAAGCGGCCACTGGAGGAGGACCACTTCCCGCCCCCCAGGAAGCTCAAGGCCGTGGCCCCCTTCGCCAAGGAGGCGGAGCCAGGCAGCCCGCTGGAGCCCGGCCCCTCCCCGGGTGGGCAGGTGGGCCTGGCCAAGCCAAAGGCCGCGGTGCCGGGCTCCAGCTACCCGGTGGCCCCCATGCCCCAGGTGCAGGACGCATACAAAGGGACGATGCTGCGGCTGCCCGTGAGCTCGGCCGGCCCGGCGGAGCACCTGAAGGGACGGTCGCCCCCACTGATCCCGCCCCTGTGCATCAGTCCGCTCGTTCTCCCCGCCTTCCCGACCCCTTTGCTGACTGCCTCCATCCAGCCCTCCGACCTCTGCCAGCCGCTGGGCACCTCCCTGGCCCCCTACCCCGCCGCCTATGACAGTGCCCTCCGCCACCGGCTGTACCGGTTCTCCACGTGGCACAGCCAGCCCGCCTACGCCTCCACCCACGTGCCCGCTTTCCACCGGAACACCAAGCTGTAGCCGCGCTCCGTGGCCTCCAGAGACACGCACCGCCTGGGCCGCCCGCGCGTGCTGCACGCCGGGTTCGCCGCCCTCTTCCAGGCTTGCTTTCTTGAGAAGCGGCCAGGTGCCACGGCCAGGACCATGCGATCTCTTTCCTCACTCTTGAACTTTGAACTGTCTTTGTATCTGGTATGATATGCAAAGGACTTGTGCTTAGAAACAAAGCAAAACTCTGTAGGGAACAAGGTTGATACAAGCAGAGGTTTATATCCGCGGGAGGCCTGGACCCAGGTCAGTGCCAGTTTGTCTGTACTTTCTGGAGGAACTGAAGCTGCTGGTAGGAGCACGGTGGGGTTAGGGAGGGTTCCAGATGTGTGAACGGATCCCATCAGCCTCAGCTAGTTTGTTGGCCTGCAAAGAGTGTGGTGCACATGAGCCCTTTCCCAGCCGGCCGGCAGATGCAGAAGGAAAACAAGCCCGTCTGGGAGTTTGATCTGGGAGTGATTTGAGCTGAGGTTCTGCACTGATTCCCTGTGAGGAGCAGGCAGAAGAGGCTGTGCCTCCTTCCACAAGGGCATTTAAGGGTTGCTGAATTGTTCCAGGTTGCATCCTGTACTGTAAAACTTCACTGCCATTCCAGGCTTCTTGTCCTTATCGTAAACTCACTGAGGTCTGCCTCCTTGCCCAGTTCCGTAGCTCATGGAAGAGGAGGAAGAGGATGCATCTGGAGCCGGTGGGCATCCCTCCTCCTCCTCATTCCCCTGCAGAAGACTCAAGGAACCTTGCTTGTGTCGGGGCCAGGGCGCTCCTTCCAGGTATCCATCGCCAGGGTGCGTCTCTGCTTCCCGGTCCCCCAGAGTTCAGCCACAGGCACCTGGCATGTTTCTCCTGCCCAGGTGGCTTATTCCTGAAGGGTATCGGAGGAGTCTCCCTCCGGCCACCTGCTTCGCCTTGATTGCAGGTCTTCCGCAGCCCTTGACTGGAATCGGCGCCCCTGCTCCATCCCAAGCAGAGAACTCCCAGGTAGGGGAGGATCAGCCAGGCTCCTCTCTGGGCCCCTCGGTGCTCTGGGGATGAGTGAGGGAACAGTCAAGCTGTGCATGGAGTACCAGGGCACCCAGCGGTGGGCGCTGGAGGCTGGGTCAAAGCCCCGGACTGGGATGGGGACACAAGCCTTTCTGATGCTTAGGGACGAGGTGGTATTTAAAGGTGCTTAAACTTTAAATACTTGCAAGGAATTGAGCCCAGCCTTGGAGCTGTGGCAGGCGTTGCTGACTCCTGAGTAGACCCTGTAACTCCCATGGCCGCACAATTGCGCCAGTGGCAGTAATGTTAAGCTGACACTCTTGTGGAAACCATTTCCGCAAAGATTGCTGCGCTGAGCTTTCTGCACAAGAGACTTTTAACCTGCCGTTTTGTTGAGGTTTTCACTTAGTGGGATTAAGACTGACTGCTTTATACATTCAGGGGTTTTCCTTTTCTACCTTTTTATATGTTCTGTTGTACAACCACAAGGTGGCGTTGCAGGTTAGCAGAATTGCAAAAATAGGTGATGTTGTCATAGTGTGATTTCCAGATAATATAGTCTAATTTAAAAAAAAAAAAAATCCATGGAAATGGTTGCATAGCTCAGGAGAGGCCCTGGATTATGAAAAGACTGTGTGAAGCAACCAGCAGGGCAGAATCTCAAGTGCAGAATAAATGCCTCATGTGGGGAAGACCTTGGCTTGTAGCAGCAGCTTGACGAGAGGAAGACAGAACAAATCTATTTTCCCGACATCGCGTAGATGCCTCTGCCCTCAGACGCACGAAGTATTAACCTCAGGTGGGCAACTTTCTCTGCAGGTGCTGAGGGGAAGTTGGAGGTGGGAAAGGACTTAAGCTTTTTTCTCAGAGGGCATCGGATTGCAAAAGTATGATGGGTGATTTCAGTTCCTTCCAATGTTGCAATTTATGTCTCACCCTACCCTTGGTGCGTGTATAATCTGGCCATTTGAGGTTACCCCTTCTTGCTTCTGATGGCGACAGCAGTGCCCAGAAAAGCTCATGTGTGAGCCATGAAATGTCCACGGGGTTTTCTGCAACTCAGCAAGAGCATAAGCAACCCGTCCCGGTGGATTGCACCAGTTTGCACAGGCCGCCTGAGTTCAGTTCCGATTCGGGTTGAGCATCGCTGGGCAGCACTGGCTTGCTCAGATGCGGAGCCTCGGCCTGCTTACCCCACATGGGGCTGCAGCTTTCCTGGAAATCAAGGTGACTTTCCCAGCTTAGCTTCTGATGAGGCTTTGAAGTTGAAACAGTAAGTACCAAACTCAGCAAAGCTCGTTCAAGCAGTGGAAGCCTCCCATTTGCACTTCAGTTGAATTTATTGTGCCATATTCAGGAATAAATTTTCAAATAATAGGCATTGACAACCAGGGCTGTGCATTTTCTATTTCTGGGCACATTATGGTTGACCAGTACAGGGTACGGAATTCAACATACCCAGCATTGAGCTTTCACTGGAAATTAAAACCTGGTTTATAAAATAAACGAAGAGAACCAAACGGTGCAGTCCTTGGGGTGAGAAGCAAAGCAGTGTGTCACCTGTTATCTCCCGTGTTTGCACAGATTGTGCCACACAGTGACTCGGCCGCTCCATAGCCCCCTCTGCCCTGCTGCGCCCCCTGAGTTGCCCCATTTTGCACCCACAGTTGGTGAGAACCGTGGCACTGCTAGAGATCTAAAGGATTATCCTTCCTAAAGAAGAGGTGCTTTTTAAAATGCAAAATCCTGCTCCCAGCACCTCTCCCTGCCTTGCTCTAAAGCAAAAGTGCCGCCCCTTGTGCTGCTAGAGGCTGCCGGGATTCGCTGGCATCGGGGTGGTTGGCGGCAATTTGATGGCAAGTGAGCAGCAGGCGAGCAGCTCCTGGGGCTTCCAAAACTGCTCAGCTAGGTGGCGGCAGCCCTTTCCAAATCTCCTGGGCAGTTTGCTGGTCCCGGTCAGGAAGAGGATGCCCAATGGGGTGATGTTTCACTCCTCGGAAACTTGTTGGAGTGACATGATGCTCTGTAAGCAACTCGTGTGCAAGTGGGCCGTGGAGGCCTGATGCTAAGTGGGCTGTTACCTGGGGACCAGGTAGGAGAGCCTTCAAGAAAGAACTGCGGGCATGGGATGAAGGAATTTGCACTGCTCCCTCCTTTAGCTCTCATTCAGCATCTCAAGCATGTCAGGAGCCCAAAGTTTCACAGGCCCAAGTAGAACGACTGCAGTCCAGCACGGGCCTGGAATGCCAGTTGGCCCGGCAGTTTGGCTCCAGGAACAGTCCAGCACAGCCACACCTTTAACGTCATCCCCCAAAATTCATACTAGAATGTGCCTTAGAAACAGCGAGTCAGAAGGGGCCTCTAGTCTGACCCCGGCTCCAGCCGGCTCCACTCACGACAAGCCCAGCATGTGCACGTCCAGCCTGTCTTTGAACACCCTCATCGAAGGGGCCTCACCCACCTCCCGGGGAAGCCCATTCCACCCCCTCGGGGTCCTAACCGTCAGGAAGGGCTTCCTGGCATCCACCCTAATTTTGTTGCTTGTAACCTATATGTGGACTGGACTCCATGACATGAGATGCACACAATCTCATCCCGAGTGGATGAGCATATATCATACAAGCAGCTTCCTCATGGAACCTGACATGAGAGGGAAATGATTGCAAAAGGACGTTCTACACCGTTACACTGAAGCTGGAAAGCAGCTTTTCTCGGTGAATATCGCCCTCCTTCAATCTCACACATCCCCTTCACTTTACCCTAGAAGGGTCCATTTAGCTGCTTTAGAACAATGCGCAAAGCCACTTGGGATATATGACAAATTTCTTGGGAATACTTCAGGTCTATTTGAAATCGATGCCCAGTCAGTTTCCCAATCTGGCAATTTCCTTCAAAGCCTCTAAACCATTCTGCCCTCGAAACATTAGCTCTGTTGCAGCCCCAAAAGGTTCACACTTTTTGCTGAATGGGCATGTTTGCTGTGCCACTGCTTGTCTATTTTTCTCTATTATGCTTCCATCCATGGTCCAAGGTCACCCAATGAATGTCACAGCATAGCAAAGACTTAATAGGGTCAGAGTTGGAAGTCATCTTGCTCCAAAACCTGCTTGGTGCAGGATCCGTGAAGGCGCTTGCAGCCATGGCGTCCCCGACAAACGCGCGCTCTCGTCTTAGCCCTCTGTTCTCATGCAATCTCCATCCACCGATCGAGTTCTTCAGAGCAAGAGAGCAAGCCTGCCCACCACTTTCCTGGCAACGCTCAGGTGTTTGAAGGCTGCTCTGTTGTCTTCCTCGTCATCAGCTGTCGCTCTCCCCACAGCACAGAGGAGCGAGTGGTGCCCGGTCCCACGGGCAGATTGATGTCAATCCAGCTGATGGAATCTGTCAGTTGGACTTCTCCGCTAGATCTGTAGAGTCCCATCTTCCGCCTCAGCCTTTCTTTCACCACTAGATGGTAGTGTTTGCACTCGTATTTGTGTTTGAGAGACCAGCTTTCACTAGGTTCCCCCCCCCCCCGCCCCTTACTGCCTTCAGAATAGCCACGCGATTGGACCAGCACTAGGGCTGCAATGGCAACGGTGGGGGCACCGGGAACCAGAGCATGGCCTGGCTTCTCATCGTGGGGGGGGGGGGGCAGTTCCCAGGCTGTGCCCCTCAAATAGATGCCGAAAGGGTGCCAGATTCATGGAACGTGTGTGTTTCAGAGAGCAGGGCTGGCTCAGACTTCTGGGCGGCCTTGGAGACGGTGCTGCTGACGGTCACCCACTTCTCCCCCCTCCCCCTGCCCCCCCCCCCCGGCTTGCCCACCCCCTTGCTTAGCTCTAGCTAAGTGGAAGCTGCTAATAAGTACATTCGTAAAACCATGTCCAAGCAGACGGGGGCTCCATTGAACCCCTTGTTCTGTTCACACAGCCGCTGTCCCTCAGGAGGCTCACAAGAAGTCATGAATGCATGAAGCAAGCAAATTAATTACACACGTCACTGTCAAGCTCCATAATTAACTTTACTTAACTTAGTTTCTATCTCTTCCTGTGGAGCTGGAAAAGGGACAGTGGAGGAATTTGCAAAATGTAGTCCACGCCTGACTGATTCAGTAATTAGTTGTGGATGCGTGGCTGTGTCGGGCCATTGTTCTAGCAGAGAATTAAAGGGAAGGGATCAGCTTTCAGAGATGATTAAAGAATTGCTCAAACAGAGCGCCATTTCTATAGCCTTGATGCAGCCAAATAGCAGGTGGTGGCTCTGTCCTGGTGTGGTGTCCTTGTCTGGTGTGGCCATCTCCCTTCCAGCTTGTGCGCTGTCCCTAGAAAAGCTTCGTGCCACCAGGATCCCAAGCCAGAAGAAGCCACCCCCACGCCCAATGACCGAATAATAAGGGCAAAAGGCAAAACAATCATGGCATCACACTGATCACGATCGCTGAATGAGGATGCCAGCAACACAGAGATGTTGGGCAGCAATGCGATTTACTTCGGTTCTCATCCCATGATGGGAATGGAAATACAGAGTGTTTCTACGCTTTTTTACATGGCTTGGAAGGATCGCCAGCTTTGTGCAGCTTGTACAGGTTTTGGGGTCAACAACTGCCGTGCATCCAGGGACATGTACAACACCACCGTATCTAAAAAAAAAAAAAAAACCACACACACACACACAGGCATGGGAAAATCAAGGTTCATCTTAACTTGCAGAGATCTTCTAAGGAGCTCAAAATTTATCTCAGCAAAGCTTTGAAAAATCTTGCTGATACGCCCACCATTCTCAAACTGGAAAGATCAGAATAAGCCTCGGAGGCTAACACATTAATTGCAGCATTCCTGACATTTGGCCTGTTAAAGAAGGCCAAAACTTAAGATGTGCCACTATCTATAAAATTATCTTTTCACAAGGAACTATGACATGTTTGCATCCACTTCTGTGCTTTCAGCATAGTAATGAGAGTAATTAAAAGACCAGTCATTTCCAAGACCATATTAACCCCTCTGCCCCTCCAGTACAGGTACAGCATATAATGCTAAAGCTGAAGGCATGATGGTTGGTGAAACTTCTGTCTTGTTTACAGGGGAACAAGCTAAGCAAGAGGCTGAGTGAGGCAGGACTGCAGACCTGCAATTTAGCATGCCGATTCCTCATTGCAATGCGGCCAGAAGTTCCCGTCTTCAGAAAAGATTGTGGCTTCTTTTGCAAATGTGCCATCGAAACTATGACTATCAGAACTGTCAAAGCTAGAACCTCCGTTGGAGTCTTTTTCCTTACCTGGTACAGCAGGTCATTTCATATCTAGCGCACCGACACTGCATGCATTTGGCCGTATTCCAGGTGGAACCAAAAGGGTGCTTGCTTCCATCATATTTATCCACACATCCTTTGGCTTTATGTGAGAGTTTTTCTAGGGAGAAAGGTCATCATTTGGATTTACCTGCACCGGTGCCAAAATCGGCAAAAGTGCCTCAGCCCTGATAACCACGTAAGGAGTGTGGTGTGTGTTTGGGGCATTTTGGAGGTTGTGGGGGGTTTTCCGGCTCCCCTCCTGTGCCTTTCACTGCCTCGTGCATGAGATGCAGAGATTTAGCATCCATCTTGGCAAAAATACGCACCTCCCTCCTTCCCTCCTGGCCCCCTGGAATGCCCCTCCATGCTGGCTGGTTAGAGGGAGGGCACTCGAAAGCTGAGCCCCGACTCGGGCCTTGGATGTGTGCGCCAAGGCCAGGGCTGGGATCCAAGCTGTCCAGTGGCCCTCCGGACAGCTTTCAGTTGCCCAGCTGGACCACTTCAGCGCTCCGTGTTCCAGTTTGCTCCCATTATGGAGCCACGTGAAGGATGGAGATACATTTGCTCATCTGATCATGCTTTGCAAGCTTCAAAAGCAATTGCAGTTTTATGAGGATGCAAAATAATATCACTAAAACGACGATGAAAAGGATGGAATTAGAGAGTCAAGTGTTTTGGTCCCGTTTACATTTCATGAGACCTTTGTAACCTAGTGGAAGTCGGGCAATAATTTCTGTGAGCTTATTCTGAGTTCCTGGGAAGGTCTCAGAACTTTCCAGGAAGGGAGGTGAGGAAACCAAACATTTGATGAAAAGGTCTCTGTCTTTAAACAAGAGCAAGGCAGAGCATTCTGTAGAAACATAGAAACAGCGCGAGTCAGAAGGGGCCTCCCAGGCCATCTAGTCTGACCTCCAGCCCCATGACATGCCCACCATGTGCATGTCCAGCCTATCTTTGAACTATCTATGCCTATCTATGTCGTGAGCGGAGCTGGATGGGGCTGGGGGTCAGACTGGATGGCCAGGGAGGCCCCTTCTGACTCGCGCTGTTTCTGTGATGCTTGTATGTTTAAACACCTCTTCCAGGACGGCTCTGGGAACGCGCCTCAATAACCTACTGCAGCATTCAGCTGTCAGATGTTGTTGAAACACAAACAACTGCATTGTGGCTACCCAGTGACACAACCCATAAAGAAAGTCAGTGGTTGGATGCTGGCTTGTGGACTGTGGCTAACCAGGTTTAGACTATCCATCTTTCAACAACAGGCTGTGGTTCAACAGGAGCCCACATGCCACCTGTGCGCATCCCTCTGTCTAACGAAGGCATCTCAGCGCCTGCCCCAGACGACCGTGTCCAGGATTCTTCAGCCGCAGCCATAGCAGGTGAACCAGCCGAATGAACCGGGCCCACGCCTGCACCCCTAAGTCACCCACAGATTCTTTTCTGGCACTAAATAATGAATAGCTTTGACGTTACCAGAGAAGCAGGCGCCTTCACACAAGGCCAGGAGGAGACCGGCAATTGCCAGGGAGAGCAGGACTTTCTGAAATGGAAGCAAAATGGAGAAAAATCAGCCTGTACCTACCTATATAATACTCAACAATTTTAAGAATGGAAGCACTGAATGAGTCATGTCGGGAACTTTGCCTTCTTTGTATATTTAATGCCTGCAACCAGATCTCACCCAGTAGCCATGAAGAGTGCTGAAGTTCTATAAGAAGCCATTTTCTCCTCCCAAATTGGAGAGATGCTTAAACATGCATGACAGGGCTATGCTGAACAGCCTACAGGGTTTCAGATTCACCTGCCTGAATCCAGCACTTGTAGCTGTTAGCTCAGCAGCCAACATGCTATAGAAGATTCATGGACATTCAAACTGCTCAGAAGTACAAAACCTGCCAGTACATGCAGCCCAGGGAAAGGTTCCAGCTGTTGGCTGCAATGCAGAATTCATCCCTACTGAGGCTGATAATTTTGGGGCTCATATTGCTATAAAAATCATCCTATGGAGTAATCAAACAATTCGGCCCCAAGGAGGGTGAATTCTGCACCAACAAATGATGTTGAATCGCCATGTGGGGTTCGCACATGAGTCTTCTTGGTAAGACCCATCCTTGGGAAGGATAGGAAAAGTTGGGTGATCCAAGAATCAAAGGACTTCAGCATCTGAGGCAATTTTTCCTCCTGATTTTTAATGCCTTTGACAGCTGTTCCCAATTTTTGTCCTAATTCCAATTCAATAAGCACAGTTACTTGTTCTTAGTTAATTATTATTTCCTATCTTGAAAGGGTAAGTGCTGCCTAGTATTCAGCTTACCATCTTGCTTTTTCAATCCGTGGATGGAAATCCCTTTTTGGTGGAAAAAAAAACTGCAAAGGTAAGAGGAGGCTGTTTGTTTTAGTTGAGTCCTCAGGAATCAACTGCCTCTTTTTATACTCTTGAGAAGGAAGAGGGGCAAAACTGAGAACACACACGCCCTGACTCAGTACTTGAAATTAATTTATTGCTGAGATTCCAAGAAACATTTGCCAGAAGGAAAGAATTTGCTCCTGATTAAATCAGCATTTTTGCCTAGAATATATCTGATAGACCAGTAATGTCTTGTCACCTGCCTTTCTTTTTTAACCAGAACACACTGAAACCATAACAGGAATAGCTTGTAAAACTTCACCCGGTGGGGTCATCATGTTGTCCAGTATGGCTCAAGGCAGGCCGGCTGTTGTCCTGTATCTTAATTATATGGATCAGGAAAGGGTCCTTAGACAAGAGGAAGTCCGTCTCAGACTACATCCCATGGAATTTACTGCCGTAGGCTATGAATTTGCTTTCACAACCAGCATCTCGTAATGCAAAGGAAAGTTGACCTGGTGCCACCGGGAGCTTGTTGTGAAATAATCAGACTGCAGTCAAAGGAAATTCACACCTGGCGGGAAACTGAAGATCTGTACCTGGGCTGGTTCTGCAGGTGATGTTGCAAGTTTGCCACAGGGGAGCTGCCAAAGTGTTTACACCTGCCCACTATGGAGCAAAGTGCAGTTCTTACATAGGTTGCGATGAAGCAAGGGGTCCCACTGATGACTTGCAACGCTGAGATTTCTTGTTAAGAAATGGCAGAACAACATAATTTCTAGAAGAAACCAGTTTGCTAAACTTTATTTATAGCATTATTTATAGAGCTTTATTTATACCGTCTCTGTCAGGACAGCTGCCTAAGATTAGTCAGGAGCAGGAAACCCCCAGCCAGAAAGGTGAAGCTGAGGAAAAGCTAGAAGTCGAAACTGCAGGGGGCAAGCCAGCCAAAGGAGTCTGCCAAAAGACACACCAGAACCAAAGAGTCAAATTACATTAAATGTATTTATTTCATTTGTATTCCACCCAATTGGCAAGGTTAATATGAGAATTAATCCGAGCAACCTCCTGCTACTTGATGCCCGGACAGGCATAGTACAGCTCTGAATATCAACAGGGCAACCATCACCTCCACACTGACTCGCCCTTGTCAATCATTGCCGCAGAACCTCGTTGGTGACCATCTGCCCAAGGGCCAAACTGTGTGCGTCTGTGCGGCTTGGTGCTGGAGCCCCTTCAGAGCAGGACTGGTCGCGAGGGCAGAGCCGGGGAAGCGGAGCAGGAAGGCAGCCGGACGTGCTCAGCAGGTCCTGGCCCCAGGCTGACCACGTGCCTTTGGGCAACTTTAAACAATGACTCTTTAAATCTAAGGCCTAGAAGTCTGTATAAAACATGATATTTTTTAATATGATGCAAGTTATGTTTTGTGGTGAAGCTTCAAATATGCTTCTAATTCAGACAAAAAAGTATCTTTGTCATTTCCGTTAACACTTTCTTTTTGTTCAAAAGCAAAATTGAATTTGCCTAAAACCCTTCCTGCGATATGCTGTGTTCAAAGACTATTGATCAATCATGGACAGTCCACTGCCAGACCAATGCTTTCTAAAACCAGGAAAGGAGAGGATTTGAGGGCACTCCGCAGTGGCAGCATCCACCAGGGTAGCACATCGGACCGTCCTCCAAGGAGACGCCACGATCGGCCTCCAGATGCGGCAGACTCCCCATGCCGCTCCCTCCCACTCAGGTGGGCCAGAGCTGCTGCCCCGGCGTGAGTCCAGGGCCCTTCTCCGCTTTCTGCCTACCTGGAGCAGCAGGACATTCCCCTCCTGTGACAGGAACATCTCAGGCAACCAGGCGAGGTCCACGTGGCTCCGAATGGGGACTTCTCCCCATCAGATGGGCCAGTGCAGTAGGGGGCAGCCTCTGGCACACCTAGGGGGACAACCGCCATCAGGTGCATGCGAGATCATTGCAGAACATGGTCTGGGAACCAGAACTGTCCTTCAGCCAGGAGGAGCCTAGGCTGGTTGACAGTGATAAAGGAACAAACCGGTCTCTACCTGCAGATTCACGATGTGAAAGGCACAGGAGAAAAGGACAGGGGCTCGGGATGGAGGAAGGGACAGAAGCACCAGATGCGTGGATTCACACCTGAGCACTGGGTGGAGATGAAAGCAAGCCTAGTGGAAGGCTATGGGCTTCTCTTCCCTGCAGGGGTGGCGGGGAGCAGGAGAGGGAGGCATCCCGCAGCACGGAGGCTTCCGCCTGCGGCTTCTCTCCCTCTGGGAAGAGCCAGCTGGCCTGCCCGCCCAGCGCAAAGGCCATGCAAGGCAAGGCGGCCAGCAGGGCCTCCTTTGCCCTCCCAGCAGCCTGCAACCGGCTGCGGGCAGAGCCTCTTTGGCTCCACTGGGTTGGGAGCCCAACAGCCGGAGCTGCTTTTCCCACATGGGCTGCTGGATCACCCGGAGAGCGTGGGGGTGAGGCCGCTGAAGCGGATCTGGGAGGCCCAGCTCCGGGGCCCACTCAGCTCCAAGCCTCACGGGGGGATGGGGGGGGGGCGCTCACTGCCTCTCTGCCTGATCTACCTCACAGGGCTGTTGTGAGGATAAGGGGGAGAGGGAGAGAGGGATTCTGAAAACTTTCTTGAGTTCCTCAAAGTAAAAATGCTGGGCTTGTAATATAATGAACAAAGAAATGGCGAAATTTCCAAAGCTGGCATCATAGAATTGTTGCGAGTCTCTGGTTTCCCAAGCACAATTTAACTCTGTGCCCAAATTAGCTGATGGTCTGGTAGAATTGCCATGGACCCTGATTACTTCGGGCTGCACCAAAAAACAGGCTTCATGGCACAAGCTGAAGGTGAGGCAGAAGGCGGCCAAAGTCCAGAGGAGTTTCTGAAAAAGGTGAGGGAGGGGCACCATAATGGGGTCACATTTAGTACACTTGCAATCACGCTGTCCATAAAGCCTGAATCGGGGAAGTCTTCTGGCCACCTTACAAGAACCGTGAATCGGTCCACTCTCCCCCTCAAGGTCAAAGCGTGCAGTGTAAACCGTATCCGTCCAATCCAATGAGGAGGAGGAAATGAGCGCCGTAGATCTAAGAACACAGCCTGGCCGGCGAGGGCAAGTCGGAGGGTTTCTGCGCAAAGGGGGAACGGCAGGTGTGGAGCTTTATCCCGGTACAGGCTCTTCTTCCGAGAGCAATGACAAAATTACGGGTTCCTTGAAGGGTAGTTTGATGTTTACCGTGACAGGACACTGGATTAGTCAAGCACTCATCAGTGGCCACAAGGAGAGCACGGGAAATTTGTTATTTAAAAAAGGGGTTATCCTCCCAGTAATGAGGTGTCCAGAACTGAGCACAATACTCCAGTTGCGCGTGCACCAGAGTCGTATGGCGTGGCAGCAATGCCCCTCTCGATCTAGAAGCCACGTTTCTGGCTATGCAGCCAAGGGTGACGCTCACCCTCTTGGCCACCGCATCCCACGGCCGGCTCATGCTCAGCCTGCAGTCGACCAGCGAAGCTGTGCCCGAGGCATCACCACCCCCATGGACAATGTTTCTGCGCCGCATCTGGAATATCGTGCTTAGGTTAGGACCCCTCGTTAGAGGAAGGACAGAGCCTCTCCGTCTGCTCTAGTGGGGATAAGAGGGAGAGGGAGAGCAGGATTCTGAATACTCCCTTGAGTTCCTCGAAGCGAAAACAGCAGGCTAGCAATATAATAAACAAATAAATGGTGAAATTTTGCAAAAGAAAAACATAGGACTGAAGACAGCAATCGCAGGGCAAGCATATCAAGCGTCTGAATGTGTGTAGGGCCAGCCAAGTATCTCAGAACAATGCACAAAGTTTAACGACAACAGACTGAGTATCCCAATGCTGAAGGAGCTGTCAGCTGCTCGGTGCCTTGGCTTCGAGGGGAGGCACTTTGCTTCGCCTTTGCATGTCCTCCAAGCCATCTCTTAGCTGCCGGAAGGACACGGAGCAGGCGAGGTGCGGAACCTGCTCCCAGGCCGGGAGGGCATCGCTTCCGCTGGCTCTGCTCCCCAGACTTTCTTGGGGCTGAGTGCACCTCCCTGCCCGCCGGGAAGCCAGCGCCACACGACGGCTGCACAAGCACAGTCCCTCGCTCGTGCAGGCCACTTGCAGGACACGGAGGGAGGCTGCCGGTCGCTCCACCAGGCTCAGCCTTTACAGGCCTCGAATCCACTCGGCTCTTCTGCGAGAGGGCTCCACGCAAGCGGAAGTCCGTGATCCGAAGAGGGACGGATTCCATGCAGGGCCATCATAATGCTAGCATGCAGAATCCAGGTGGGCTGAGCATGCACCTTCTTCCAAGAGACTGGCGGGTAGGTGAAGGAGCACAACTCCAGCACAACATCGATCCGTGTAATCACCTCCCCCAAAGAGGGAAGCATGAACGTGTGCTTAAAAAGAGCTGGTTTTGCACGGGCAGGATCCGGAGGACGTGGGCACGTTCCTCCAAGGAGACCCCATGCTGACCCTCAATCCAGTGTGGACATGGGTCTATGCCACTGACTGGTCCCAACGAGATTGGGTGGCATCCCCAAGACCTCCAGGAGGGAGCCCTCCCAGGGAGGACAGAGGCTGAGCCTGGGGCTTGCTGCTGCACGAGAATGTGTCCTGCCAGCGCTGGGCCAAGGCCGTTCCCTCTGAGTCCGGCCCTGGGTGCAAGCGCAGACTCATGGCGATGTCGTCCCAATGGAAGTCAGGTGTGTGCTGCTGAGACCCTCTTTCCCAAGCACAAAGCGGCGCCTTGCCCAAATCCCTTGCCGTTGGGCCACATTACCATTGACTCGGATTATTTCGGACAGCTCCGAAAAGCAAGCTCCACGGCACAAGCGGGAGGCGAGGCACAAGACGGCCACACTCCAGGGAGCCTCCTCGAGCAGAAGGAGAAGGTCCGTCGTCATGGTGGCCGCCCCTTATTGCATTTTCATTCACACTGTTGTACATCGCGAATCAAGGGAATCTTCTGGAAGCTGACGGGACTGAGGATGGCTCCAAGCTACTCATCACATTGCGAGCGAAACGTACATTCTAAACAGCATCAGAGCAATCCAGGAAAATGGGGGAAATTCGAGCAATAGACCTATGAACACACCCCGGCTGCTGAGCGCAAGGCTGGGTCCCCAAACTGGCTTTTCGAGCAAAGGGGGATTGGCGGAAGTGGATCTTCCTCCCGTGAAAGGCTGCTCGTCAAAGCACTATGATTAAATTACTGGACCCTTAACAGGATACTTTGATATTTACTTTCACAGGAGACTTGTTTGTCAAGCATTCATCAGGGGCTGTGGAGAAAGTACCGGGAATTTTTTTCAAAGGTTTTATGTGGCATTTTTTCGGGTCTCTCACTGAGACGATGAATAGCTGCGATTTCTGCCGCTTCCCATTGACTAGCTCTCATTCAAAATGGTTACAAGCAAGTGTGAATCTACAGAAAGACAAAATTATAGCCCTCAATTAAACCTGGGCAGCCAATCCTGGACCGATGGGTAGAGGTTCTGCTTGGAGCACTTTTGGAGGGTGTTTTCTGGCAGTGGGCCATGGAGGAACAGCAACGACGGCCCCAATCCCTGTGTTTGGGACACACACTGCAGATGATCAGGGCACTGGCCAGGAGGGGCTTGGCCCCAGGAGGGAACGTGGAGCCTCTGCCTGTGACCGCCCCGTTCTCTCGTAGTGCGAATGCGCACGGGGACTCTGACACGGAAGACCTTTCCCAGGGAACGGACCGGGAGCAGCTGGGCACATGGGCAGACCGCCTGGGAATAGCACCTCTCCCGCCGGCACCTGCTGCATCGGGGGTTGACTCCTGGGGCCATGGGCAAATGTGACTCACACGGGGCCCCGATGCAGCCCCGGGAAGTCCATGGAGGCCACACCTGTCCCAGCTCCCCCTCTTGTCCTCAGTTACTAAGCACCAGTGGCTTCCCAGGGCTGCCTTATCACTTCCCCACTCCAAAAATTAAAACGCCTCTCCTAAACCTCACTCGCTTTCACCCGAACTCGTGAGTTTGCAGTGGCCACGTGTGTTCTGGCAGCAAACGGGAACGCCACTCTCGAATAAAGAGGTGGTTAAACTTAAGAGCAAACAATCAAGACAAAACAATGCTGCGGGTCAGACTAGATGGCCTGGGAGGCTCCTTCTGCCTCGCAATGTTTCTATGTTGCTAATGCAACTCTAAGAAGTGATACGTAAGGTGGGGGGAAGTTAGCTTGCCCAGACATTGCTAGGGGCTCTGGTGTGACAGCATCTCTGAGGCTGAGTCATGCGTCTCCGATTTGGATTGAAGAGAACTGGGGGTCACCTGTCCGCATGCAGGCATCTCATTTCAAGCCCCTCGAGTCTTGAATTCGGCTGGGGCATCTCTTGACAGTCCAGGCCTTTCCTTCCTCCCAGGAATAAGGAGACATGCTGAGCCATCTTGGCAAATCCCATTGAACCTGATTTCCTCACCCCTAATGCAGGCATTCCAAATTGGCTATTTTTCAGTGGCTGATCTCCACACACACCTACTTTTTGCATTATCTAAAACTGAGAATATTATTATTTTAAAATGGAATAAATGTTCTTGCTGTTGTAATACATCACCTCATAAATGGAAATTATTCTTTCACAGCCCTCAGTGCAAACAATCAGTTGATGGGCCCAGTTAATCCATTTCATTTGTACATCAAACAGATCTGGACTAATTCCCCTAGAAACACTTATTTTACTTTCTGATGTCGGATCCTTGTTCTGTAGAATTTAAGTGATCAGGCCCCTTGTCCCTGACCTGTACCCCAGCCATGTCATGCTTTAGAGTCTAAAACCAGCACTGAGAATTGGACCAGCACCAGAAACATTCAGGCAGCCAATGCAACCAGGCCAGAACCAGTCTTACATGTTTGGACCTTTGGATCTCAGTTATTAATCTAGTTGCCACATTCTGCAGAAGCAGCCATTTCTGAACTGCCTTCAAGGACAGCCCCATGTAGAGGACATTGCAGTAATCTAGTTGAGAGACTACCAGAGTGTTCATTGCTGATGTCAGGCTATTCCTATGCAGACAGGGGCACAGCTTGGCCACCAGCTGATGGTGGCAGAAGGCCATGAGACAAAGCCTTAGTTCCCTGGGTAAAGGAAAAACTTTTGCTGGCCATTTCCAAAGCCTTGGTTGGCTCCTGGCAGCTGCATAGCAGCTATCATGTGCTGCTAAGAATGAAATTCTCATGCATCCCCATGTGGGTGAAGATGAGCACAGCACTGGCTTCAGTTCTTGGGGAACTGTTACTGGGAGGGGCTGTCGAAGCTGGTGGAAATGCTGTTTGCTTCTCGTATTGGCACCTTCGTTTCACAGGCCGTCAGTTAGCAAATCGCAATCAGAGCCCGGGCCAGAGGCAAGTATTGCGTAACACGCACCAGCAAGAGGCCGCTGTACCCGCAGGGACTGCCTCTTGGAGCACAGCCCACCTCTTTCGTAAGCCAGGGAGAACCTGCTCTTCTGTAGCGCAATATGGCTCATGCTCATCTCCAGACAGAGTCACCCAGGAAAGAACCTTAGGATGGACAGATAGTTCAGATGAGATTGGCAGCTGGAGCTCTGCTGGAAAAGTGGCTGTGTCCTCAAAAGTCCTCTCTTTTTGGCAATCCACACATGGCTGCACTACTGGTCACACTTGGAAGAACTTCACTGATGTCTGTGGGACTTTATATCACAATGAGATCACAGAAGGGCAGAGTTAGAAGGGGCCATGAAGGCCATCTTGTCCAGCCCCTGCTGTTGCAGGACACCACGTCGCACCCTCCCACTCAGAGGGCTGCCCAGTTTCTTCTTGAATGTGCCCAGTGTGGGAGAGCCCCCCACCTCTCCAGGCAGCCGGTCCCACTGTCGTGTTGCTCTGGCAGTGAGGAAGCTTTTCCTGATGTCCAGCCTGAATCGGGGTTGCCACAATGATTATTCCCTGCCCTGCACTCTGGCATCAGTGAGAAGAGAGCCTGACCTTCCTCTTGTGACAGCCTCTGAGGTACTTCTAGAGGGATACCATGTCCCCCCTTAGTCTTCTCTCCTCAAGGCTGCACATGCCCAGTTCTCTCTGTCTCTCCTCACAGGGCAGTGCTTCCAAACCCTGGGTCTGTCCTCTGGGTAGAGGTTCAATTAACTCCTCCCTGGGTTCATGAGTGAGGACATAACTCACTCATGAGTTATGAGTTATGACTCACTCATGAGCTCACGCCCCATCGGTGCGGGTGCTCAAGGACGGGCTGGACATGCATGTGGTAAGTATGTCGTGAGCGGAGCCGGCTGGTGCCGGAGGTCAAACTAGATGGCCCAGGAGACCCCTTCTGCCTCGCTCTGTTTCTATGTTTCTATAACAGGGCTTAGATTGGGGCGGTCTCCACCACCATCATGCCTGGCAGAGCTTTTCCACTCATGGGGAGGGAATGCTAAATGATCCCTGCTCTTCTGTGCTGAAAATGTGGGCAGCTGGGGACACAGAGCCCTTGGAGCGAGGGTCTGCACATATGAACAGCTCCTAGTGATGCACACAGTTCCTGGCTGGACCCCCACATTGCTGTTTCCTGAGTGGCTGAGAGAGTTCTAACCGCGCCTTTATGTGGTGTTTTCCAAAAGTGGGTTTTGGGGGACGGCATGTGTCCAATAGCAGCTGCCAGTGGGAGCACAGAGCCTCAATTGGGTACCAACATCCCAGCAATATTTTAAGGAAAAAATGGAAACCAGAGCCTGTTTGCTGTATTTAAACTATTTTGGTGCTTCAATTCGCAATGTTCTACACGTCACTACATTTTTGTAAAAGTAGAGCAGTAATTTAAGAAAATGTTCCAAATTATTGGTAAGACTGATCTAGCAGACTGTGGCACATGGGCCCCCCGTCCTCCCAAAATTGTCCATCTATCTCCAGTCACCATCCAAACCTAAATGAGCTCAGATTTAACAAGAATGCTGCATTCTGGTTCCACAGACTATATTCTGGGACTTACTTACTCTCTATTATTGTTGAGAATTCTTTGTTTTTTATAACAACAACAACTAAATATGCAGGATCAACTTTTGTATAAAGCTTTCCATCAAGGCCACCCTTCCACTTCTATTTGCTGGAAGTGTTCATGGGAAAGTGACTGGGCCCCCTGTGAAATGTTGGAGGGTTTGCAGTGGAAACAAAGATGCCAAGAAAAGATGAGAGACATGGAGAGATGCATGAGGGACTGATTTATTCATGTTCTCATCCATGGAGGGATTGGAATGAGTTTTCATAGGTTAGAAACATGGTTTTGAAGGGTCATCAATCTTATAGAGCCTATACTGACATGTTCCTTCATCCATCACAGCTATGCATCCTTCAGCACTTACAAGACCACCATATCTAAAAAGAAGAAGGAGAAAGCATCAGCCAGGGTCTATCTTAGCTTGCAATCATCTTTGGTTCATCTTAGCTGCAAAGATCTGTGATGTAAACTTGTAAATATCTACCATTCCTCTACCCAGGGCTATCGAAACTACACTGGTAGATGAGCTACCTTGCAAAACGCTCACCTTGATTCAGGAAACCAACCTTGCATGGGGAATCTTTGGGTGGACAGACATAGGAAAATTCTTTTTAGCTGCTCCATATCTCAGCAGAAGAGTCTCCAAACAAGCAAGCTTGTCTTACCACATGTTGAAGTAAATAGAGAGGGGACAGGTGCCTCTGCGAAATCAATAACTGCTGAGTTCAACACTTTCCAACCGCACCACTGAGTTCCTTGGTACATAGGACTGCGGGCTTATCTTTCTTGTATAGGTGCACAACAAACAGTAGAGTTTTGGATTCTGTCTTAGTAAGAGATTAGAAGAACCAGGACAACCCCCAGTTGCTTCCTCAGTGCTGAATATCTGGAAAACCTGGTGCTGGGACTCGGGCCCAGCCACCTGGAAGCAGCCCCCACTGATCTGGCTCTCCAACCCCAGCAGGTGGCAACCTTGTCTGCTGGCTGTGTGCTGGGAGAGATCCCCTTCTGGATCCTGACCCATCACTGGTTCAGGTCTTCCAAAGCAGATGTTTGGCACTGAAAAGAGCCCTGAACCAACAGGTCTGTGTCCTCCCACTGCCAGGTGAAAGACTGGGGCTTATCCTTTGCTTTGAAGAGTGCAACACAAGGAATATTTGCATAAAAACGCAGAGTTATCTTCAGAACCGTCCACCTGTGGATCTCTCCATATGGCATGGCAATGAGAATCGGAATCTCGGTATGCCTTGAGAAGTTGGATCGTCGCCTTCCAAGTCTCCCTTGGCCTGTCCAACCAAAGGGAAAGGAAGGCCGCTCTGGCTTTTTGTCAGAGATCTTCAAAGAACGTAATGAACTCCTAGGCAACAGGGTGATTTTGCCTACCTAACGCAGCAGCTCATTTCCTTTTTGGTACACTCGCATTGCATGCACTCCAAGGTATTCCAGACTGCACCAAAAGGATACTTTGTTCCCGTATATGTATCGACACACCCATCGGGCTTCACCAGTTCCCCTGGAAAGAACAGCTCCTATCAGTTTCATATGCAGATGGACCCATAAAATCTCCAAATGATAATGCTACCTTGGGCCTTGTTTAGACCTTGCAGTGTCCCACAATCCTTTGCCTGATCAGTAGGTTCATTTCCCTAGACAACTGCAAACATTCAACTGAATTGGGTGACGGGATTACATAAAGCTCCTCATTTATGAAGTTGGGCTTCTACATGGGGCCCGCCTAACCAGATGCCTTTTAGATGATTTAGATGCATAACAATTTCATGTCTGCTCAAAATATAGATGAAGATGCCCTATTTGCAACCCCCAAATGTGAGTACAAATATGATGACATTTTAAATGTTTCACATTCTTGACCCTTATAAATGGCCCAAAAAGGCAAGGCACATAATAAAATGCCCCAGTATCTAAACTTAATTTGCTGTATATTCTCCCCATCAAGAAAAGACCATGATCTTAGTTTACTAAATTTAGCTGGTAGCAAATTATCTCTACAGTAACTCCTGGAACTGTGTGATACATGCTTAAGACACTGTTTAAGATAAATGTGTAAGATATTTTGGATACTGATACAAGAACCGTAACATCTGCACAGAGTGAAAGTGGAGGTTTAGTTATGGAATTCTAGTGCTAAACAGTTCCCAGTCAAATTGTTTGGATCAAGATTAAATATGGGGGCTAATATATATCTCTGATGAACCCCATTGGTGCCAAAATAGGTTTTTTCAAATTGGACCACACCTTCCTTGTAGTGTAATTCACTGAAAAAGGCATTTAATAAGATAGAGTGGTCTTTTATCAATGGAGGAAGAACTTAAGTTGTCCCACAGTTTGTTCCTCAAAATTGAGTCAAAGACCGATTTCAGAGCAATTACAGTGGTACCTTGGCTCACGAACTTAATTCATTCCACAACTCTGGTCGTGACCCAAATTGGTCATGAGCCAAGTCAAATTTCCCCATAAGGTTCAATGTAAAAAAAAGGTTAATCCATTCTGTAACTATTTTTTATCACAAAAATTTGAAGCAAAGTGACAAAGAACAATAAAGATTGCAGCCATCTCCCCCCCGCCCCAAGCATGATCACGGCCATCTCCCCCCACCCCCTGAGCATGACTGCGATTGCGATTGCACCCATGCAGGGAAGACAGGCGCAATTGTGATTATCACCTGATGCAGAGTTCACGACCTGAGGCAAATGTTTTCTGAAATTTCTGTTTGTGACCCTATTTGGTCATGAACAGAGGCATTTGTGAGCTGAGGTACCACTGTATTTCTGAAACTTCATGGAGTTTTCTGCCAAGAGAGTTAGATCTAGAAAATCATCAAGAGTTCATCTACCTTTCCCAACATCTGCCTGCTCAATCCCAAAACATTTTCATCTCTACCTAAGTAGCAAGCCTCAAGCTGAGATAGCTAGCATACAACTTTCCCACTATTGACACTAAACTCAATCCAGTTTGATGGCTCAAATCACCCTTTAAAAAAAGTTGGATCACAATTAACTAAGCCATGGTTAACCTGGTGTTATTCATATGTATGAGATGATGTGCTAAAAAAGTACCAGCAGTCTCTATTGGTCTTCAGAACTTCAGAAGTTGCTGGGTTCTTTTCTGTCTGAAGATAGGTAATCGGAGTACATATATCTGACTGGATTATCAGATCTCATTCTGACAAATAATTTGAATCCAGGAAAGATAAATTTTCAGAGGAATGATCCCTCCACAAACAATGTAAAGAAATAAGAATCCCAAATGCAGCAAGGATGCTGCAACTCACTGATCCTGAAAAAGCACCATTATTATTTAATAAGGAATCATCAGGTGCTTTCCACCCTCTTTGCACTGACTGTTTCTTCCTTTGTACCGGCAATATTTTGTTTTTTAAACAACTTGGGAATGTTCTTTTGCAGAGTATCACTTAGGACAGTTTGTTCTGAGATTAAGGCAGAGTTTAACGCAGAGACTTTTATGGGTTATTTACTAAAAACAGATAAGATTTCAGTAAGTCCTAGAAGGTTTTCACCTACAGAGGGACTTGGTCACTTCCAAGCCTATGTTCTACCAAAACCGGATTGGGGAGGGAATGAGAGCTCAACGTGTAATCAACAACAGTGCTTCCATGCATAAAGTGAAAGTAAATTTTGCACAGATTTCAAAAATCTGCTTCCATTAAATATTGAGAGGCTAATACAGCCCACCAGTTGTGTAAAGCCTCTGCCAATTAACCATCAGGTCTTTCAAACTTCTACTATAATTGAAGATGTTTTTCTCAGTATCATACATTGTTACTGGGGCCAATTTTAGCATTAAAATCACCAATGAAAAGTATATAAACTCTAGGAACTATGTATTCTAGATCTATTATATAATTAGCTCTTACTCTGGTTTGTGCATTTTCTAGGGGAAAATTGGAGGAATGTAAACATTAATAAACAAGAAGGACTTCGAGCTAAACTCAAGCAATCTAGCAACTGCAGTTTTGTCAGATGGGATCCAAGTATTTTGGGTCACCCCTGGGGCTATTCCTTCCATATTCCCTGTATAAGATTGTTCTGGTTCCAGCCAAAGAACCTGTTCTTTCGTTAGTGGCTCCATCTTCTCTGAGCACGAGAAGATGAACCTTCTGTATTTTCAGCCTGGGCAATTTTAGTTGCCAGATGTATTATTTTCCTTTAACTGAAGCTGAAATTTGTTCCATAAGTAACCTACAGTCCATCTACCATAACTATGACAGCTGGAGACTTCACTGGTGCTGAAGGGTAATACCATCCTTTATATGTTAATACACTTGATACAACAGCAGTGTGGACTGATTGCAGGGTTACGAGGAGAGGAAATGCCTGCCAAAGCATTTAGGGCTGCTTCCAGACACAAGGTCCCCATTGCTACCAACCAGAAGGCATTCTGAAGCTACTCCAACTTTTCCTCCTTGATACAGGGCAACTGGGATGATAAGGCAGAAACGTGTGCTAGATGTACTTAGCTGATGTTCTCTCCAGAAATATCCTAGCTGTACTTAGCCAAAAGGATAAAAGGGGATAGGAAGGGAGAGGGCACCATGAATGCATTCGGACTATCAGGATGCCACCAGCACCTTTCTTAGCACTTTCCACGCTCTAAGTAATCACTTGCCAAAAGGAGCAGGAGGCTAAAATTACCATCTTTAAACTCTGCTTTGTGCTTGGAGTGAAGGCAGTATCCATGGCAAAAGGCCAGTGTTGAGAGGAGGACCATCAGGCTGAAGAGGACTTTCTTAAAGAGGCAGAAGAAATGCAAGTCAGCTCAGGAACCCTTAATTTGTCTTTGTTCATTAAAAGTGTTATCGCCTGTTGTTTTTAAAGAAAGAAAGACTTCAGTTCTGGGAAACACTTCCCCACCCCTTATGATCATGTACAGATTAATGTGGTTTGTTTCTTTAACATAAAATGCAAAACATTATAGTGTTCATTATATCTGTTTATATTCCACCTTTTCTCTCTACTAGGACCCAAGGCTGCAAAGGGACCAGCTCGTGGCACAGGCCATGAAATCCGTTTAGAACTGTGTGGAAGGCATTCTCTTCATTCCCTGGGAATTCCAGTGATGTGTTCCTGCGCTTTGCCATAACTCATACCCTTAAAAAATGTACTGCTCTTTTTTTGTTCTGTCTTCCTTCTTTTTGTTTTAGTAGTTTAGCCACAAATAGACCCAAGAACAGCCCTTTGGACAAAGAAGGATTTGGTAACATTTTTAAGAAATATATTATCTTCTTAACATAAACAGAATACAAAAAGAAGAAAAGTATATGTAAAATAAAGCAAAATAGAATAAAGTCGCCAAGGGATTTTAAACAAGTACAACCAATGTATTCAAGCCCACAAATTTGAAGAGACCATAAAGATGTTTCCATCATTCAGCACTCTATGAAAGTTCAGAAAAGTGGGAGTTGTTATTCTATACAGCAACAAATTTTCCAATTGCTTTTTATCAATTGTAAACTACTTTTTAAAGAACTCTCTTTTACATCCCATTAATTGTACTAAATATAATAGAATTTACATTTGTCATCAAATTCTTCATCCAGTCTTCTATTTACATAATTAGTTAATTTTGCCATCCCTGCATATTCTGACAGTTTATTTCTCCATTCTCCAATTGTTGGAGATTCTGATAATTCCCACTTAGAAGCGATTGTAATTCCTGCTGCAGTTGTTATATACAGGCTTGGTAACATTTGAAGCACCTTTTCTTCAATAAGGACACTACTACCTTTCCAGTATTTTTAGTAAATTCAAAACAAGCAAACGATTTTCCCAAAGAGAGAGAAAAAACGTACTCTGCTTACCATTCTTCTTTATCGATGCAAAGACAGCAACTTCTTCTTGGGGAAAGAATGGCCGCTGCAGCAAGTGTTCCTCGCTAACCAGTATGAGGACGTGATTTTCCAAATTTATAGAAATGCAGAAAAAAAAAATAAAAACGAGAACGCCCTGTTGCGTTTCTGCTCCGGGTGAATGCGTCCGCTCCAGGTGCATACACAAAGCCATGTGTGGGAAGGAAATATTTGCTTCAGATTGAGTCAGTATTTGTATGACGCAGAAATACCAGCGGTGAGTCTTACCACTTTTGCAAATACCTATAAAAAATTCACAAGGATAATGAGAGGAATTTGTGTAGGTGATTCTGTTGGGAGGGATAAGGCTTGCTGGGCGAAGTGCTAAGAATGGGGGCATGGCCCAGCGTTCCCCAACCCTCAACCCAAATGGCCTGAAAGGGAAGGATGATCAAAGGGTGACTGACAGAAGCCATGATTACAGTGCACAAGGCAAGGTCAACATTTCCAGCTTCAGCAGAGGACGAGTCCAAAGGGCCATTCTTGGGTCTATTTGTGGCTAAACTCCTAAAAGAGAAAGAGAGAGAGATCAGTGCATTTTTGAAGGGATGCGTTGTGGTGAAAAATGCACATAACTGATCTGTGTGGGCATCTCTGGGGGAGACAGATCCTTTTTCTCTACCCTCTTCAGTGATCCCTGCTCTTTCCAGCAATGAAAGAAAAATAGCCAGTAGCCAACAAGTATTTGAAATACGATCTCAAGTGCTTCCCCCTCTGTGGACTCCAGCTTGGACATCCAGCATTTCTCACGCCATGCAGAGGAATATTCCTCGTTGCAATGCTCTGAGCATCGCTTTGCTTGCATGGGCCCTGTTGCAACGGTCCTGTGGTTTGCCTCTCCTTTCTTGGGGGCTGGAATATACATTGAATGCTTCCAATCTGTGGCCCATTGCTTTGTTTCCCATATTTGCTGACATATTTTGTTAGGGCTTGGACTGATTCATTTTCTGCAGCTTGGAAGAGTCTAACCCTAACCCTTCTGCTCCAGGTGGATTATTGCTTTCAGAACGGCTCTCATTGCACTTTCTAACATCATAGAATTCTACTTTAAAAGATCTGTCATCCTTTCATCTCTTCTGTGTATTCTGTATATTCTTTCTGTTTTTCTGTATTTCTGTTTTTCTACCTTCTCTTTCTCTTCTTCTTGCCTGATAGTGTGTTTCCTTGTTTGTCTTTTAGCATCCCTAATATAGGTTTGAATTTCCCTTTGATTTCTAGGATCTTCTTGATAAGAGGTCCCTTGTTTTCCCTCTTTAGTTGCTCTCTCTCATTTTATTTTATTTTATCTTTGCACAATCATTGTAATGCTAGCATACAGACCAGAATAAAAATATAGAGGTGCAATGTGCCTTCAGATTTTAATTGAGAACAAAATAAGTGTGTTTCATCAACCAGAAGTCTGGGAAACACTAAATTAAATTCTCCTTTTGCAGTTATATCTCCAAGACCATACTCTCACAGTAGCTAATACTGGGCTTACTTCCATGTATGTGTGGCATTTCATTACTTTCATTGCAAAGGCCCATTCCAGAAGAGCCTAATTAAATACCTTGGCAACTGGGAGCATCTTTCAGGCTTTTAAAACTGCTAGAAATTAGTGGAATAATGTTATGTTTGAATTAACACAATTTTGTGTATGAATTAATATTTAATGTTAATAGGCTGTAGAAGGAAACAAGGGTGAAAGTACAGTTGAATTTTCTTTATGTTCTTTTAAACCATTATCTCCTTGCAATTTCTCCCCTGCAATTTATTGTGAAATAAAGAATTGGACAAATGCGTCCATGCCCCTCCGAATGAAGGCACAATCCTATGCTTAGGATACGACGGTGCAGAGGCTGTAGATGTAGAACTTGGGTTACACCCACCGCTGTAAAGGCAATGCAAACTAGCTTTTGCCCACCCCGCTCCCCCTCCTCTGTGCAAACACTCGGCCTTGCAAATTAGCAGTGCGGTTCCAGAACTTCTGCTGTTTGGAAATACATTTTTGTGAGCTTCCAGTCAGGTGAGGGTGGGAGCCCAGGATCTAAGGTCAGGATTGCAGGATTCCACTTTCATAAGCCACCTTAAAAAGAATGGGGAAGGTCCCAAATACTTCACATCGCATTATAAATACGACCCAAAAGCATTCCTATTGAATGGAAACCCTTTAATGCAAATGGGACCTAATTTAGCCAAGACAAGCTTAAGCCCTATTCATTTCAGTGGGTTAATTTTGAGCACTGGTAAGTGTGGAACCAAACCAAATAACTTCTAATAGTCACAATACCTTTTAACCTCAAAATCCAAAGAGGGCCTTAAATATTAGTGGGACATCCAAATAAAGAAACCTTCTTTCTTAGAATACAGAAGATTTAGGTTCCTGATGTATGAGGAATGAAGCAGGAATGAACCCCTTAAGTCCATCACTACAGTTGCAAGCCCCTCACCCCTAAAATTGTTTCAGGAATTGAATTGCAAGTCTCCAAAACTTCCTAGCCAGTTTCTTATGGGGATAAAAACACCCTTCTCAGTTGATCAGCATGGATCATCTTGGAAGCAGGGCTGGGAAAGCTCTTCTCTCTCTCTCTCCCCCAGTGTGTGTGTGTGTGTGTGTGTGTGTGTGTGAGAGAGAGAGAGAGAGAGAGAGAGAGAGAGAGAGCGAGCGCTCTCCCAGTAACTGCCTGAGCGCAACTGATGGCCAAGTGAGAAAGGGGGCAGGTGTGCTAAACTGAATGAATCTGGCTTTGCTGACCTGGGAGAACGAACATGTACATGTGGATGGACATGCTCCCTCCTTTCGGATTCCACAGTGGCTGATGCTCTGCCCTGAGATGTGGCCCTTGGCAGAATCTTAACGCCTTCCTGGATATTTGCTTTGCAAATTTGGGTGTGCAGAACCCCAACAGGATGTTCTCAGAGGCCAACAGGATGAGGCAGCGTCCCGCATCACATCACGACACTTTAAACATTCAACTTGTGAATGAAAGGACGTCAGCATCAGAAAGAACAAATATTTGTTGGCTGCATTTGCAAGTCAGAATAATAGCCCATCTTGGCAGGAAGTCTTGACTGACTGGCTGTCTGCCATGCAAGCAGTCCTTGCTACTATTTCAGCCAGATTTGTGAATCCACATTTGCCCCGGTACAGATGGGTGGGTGCACCGGGGGGGGGGGGGGGCCCGGGGGGGGGCAACATGCAGGGCTTGTCTTCTGGAAAGGTTCACCAGGTTCCCACAAAGGCTACAAGTAAGCCAATTTTCCCCTTTGGCTATACCTGACAGCTGTCAAAAGGGGACCTGTCAGATGCATCCAAAGGCACATGTGTTCTTAGCTTGTGAAAAGGGGCATTTTTATCTGCTTTGCAAGAAAAGCCTCATTTTGTTTGTTTTCCCTTTTGTCCTTGTTCCCAAGAGTCTAAGATCTCAGGAACACACACAGGCCAAACACACCGCCTTTACAGGTGTTGTTGCCTTTGCCAGCTGCATTTTTCAAGCAGGGTTTTTATAGGGTCTAAAATGGGGAAGGACATTATGCAGGTATATTTTTTATATCTCTATGGTATCCTACCCTCCAAAAAAAGGCCCTAAAGAAAATCTATCAAGAAGCTGGAAGAGCTACACAATGGCATGTGACTGGGAAGTGAGGGAGCTCTTCTTAGCAGTATCCTGGCTCTCTTCTTAAATCCTTTCCCCTGCTAAACATGACTGAACGGCAGGCATTCGGGTCCAGCCTCTTCACGTGTCGGGAGAGGCA
Source organism: Varanus komodoensis (assembly GCF_004798865.1). NCBI lineage: Eukaryota > Metazoa > Chordata > Lepidosauria > Squamata > Varanidae > Varanus > Varanus komodoensis. Next base: position 64,789 of record NW_025335762.1, read on the forward strand.
ACATGCAGCTTGGAAGGTTTTCATCAAGCAGCCACCATCCCGTTCCCTCCTTTCCCTTTCCAGAGAACCCCCACTGAGCATAGGGGCTTCCTGAGGCTTCATGGCCTCTCCTTCTGGATCAGATCCCCCCTGACTTCGGGATACCAGGGGCTCTGCGTCGTGTTCACCCCTTCCCTTTTCAGGCTGGCTCCACTGGGAAACAGCCTTCTGAAGGACCGTGGCACCGACCCGGCAAAGGAGCTCTCCTGCGGTGTTGCTCTTGTGATGTGCCACCGAGCTGCCTCCAACTTGTGATGATCCTCCAGAAGGCCTCTCCTCGCCAGCCCTGCTCAGCCCTTGCAACCTTTACAAAGTCAATCCATTCCACATGTGGAGAAGTCTGTTCTTTCCTGTACTTCAGGAGGACAGAAGAAACAATGCAAGCCCATGTGTGAACTGGTCCTCCATTTCTGTAAGGTCATCCCGCACACTGAACGGCTCACACAATTATCCTGTGAGTGTCTTGTTCTAGCAGTGGAGAAAAGCGTTTCTCGGGGACCCAGGGAGTTGCCGCAGACCTGATTCTCAGAGGCCTTGCCTTCCTCCGAGAGGAGCCTCACTATCAGACCGCCTAAGCACCTGTACTGCTTCCTCTCAAGCGTGTCGGGGAAAAGCAGCAGGCTGATCCGCTGATGCTGAGCTCTCTGGGAAGTCCGCGACTGCTCTTCCACGCTGCTAACCTCATGCGACCGGCAGAGAAGCACAGGTAATGTGGGTGGATGCTGAAAAACTTGGAGGCAAACAGCGAGCAAGAAGCAAGCTCAGATGAAAGATATTCAAGGTGTACATTTCTTTCTACAAAGAAACTCAGACAGTGCCTGAATTATTTTATCTCACGCACATGCCTTCACTTTACTTTGCCTCTCCCCCGTCCTCTTATTTTCCGCTGGGATTGCTGAAGGTTCCCATTTGGGTGGGTGGGACTCCACGCCTAGTTCTGGAGACCTTGAAGCAGAGGGAGGAATTGCATTTGCCTCACATGTTGATGTACTTAATCAACTTATAGGCCTCGGAGAGTTTCCAACAGAAATGGGAACAAAATTTGAATGCAAGCTGCTAATTTTGTACTTTCAAACCAATACACGCCAATGAAAACTCAGCTGCCCTTCAAAATAAGCACTTTTTGGAACTCTGTGATGGAGTTCTCCAGGAGAAAATGTTCACTTAAAAGAATCTATATATTAAGTGCACACAAAAATGTGTTTGTCAGTGAAAATGTTAAAATGCATCATATTAGGAAAATTGCTTGTAAAATATGTATATTTGGCAAACACTCCCCACCCCCAATGTATTCAGGGCAAAACAAAGTTAAGCCTGAAAAAATGGAAAATGGAGAAAAATGCAGAACTGACAGACCCCTGCCTACCAAAAGCCTCAGCAAATGACCTGATAGCAGGCTCACCAGGCTAAATGAAGCGTCCTAAAGATCTGTTTGCGCAACAGGTGGGCAGACGACACGGAAAAGCTAGCAGGTCGGTGTTACGGAGTTACTATAACTACCAATGGCAATATCGCATTGCTCTTACACTTCCTGTTTCTGTTCCTGTCCTTTACCTTTGACCCGGAAGCAGTAACACACTGCTTCATGACTCCTCAGACTAACAGCTTGCAGCGTCGTCCTTTCTGTACATGAAACATGGCCTCAGAAGTGACTCGAATCTGGACAGAGCCTCCTGTTTGGAGTGCGGCAGTCCCGGGACGCAGCACTGATTTGGGAGTTACAGCTCGAGACCGTTCATTGCGAATTTTCTGCTGCTGGAGGGCTTTGAGGCCTACCGACCGCATGGCTGCCATGGATTGCATACCTCCCCCGCAGGGGATGGAAATCGGTGGGGATTGTAGCAGCAACTGGGAAACTTTCAGAGCTGAATTTGAGGATTATTCCCTGGCTACAGGGCTGAATGAGAACGCTGAGGCAGTGCAGGCAGCCGCTCTGAGAGGAGTCATGGGCAGTGAATGCAGGCATGTGTATAAGCACAATCTGAACCTCTCAGCAGAGCAGCAGGAGAATGTTACAGCCATTCTGGATGCACTAGAAGCTTATTTCAAACCTGCTAAAAATGTCATTTATGAAAGAAATGTGTTTGGATGCTGCAAACAAGAGGGAGAATCTCTTGACAACTTTGTTACTCGCTTACGAGAAAAAGCAGCTACTTGTGAATATGGCACCCTGAAAGATGAACTAATAAGGGACAAAATTGTTCGTGGTATATCTAGTGAGAGCACATGCAGGCGTCTTCTAAGAGAGCGCGACTTAACGCTAAACACAGCTATTGAAACGTGTCGTACAGCAGAGCTTACTGACAGACATCTGAAAGTGATGGAACAGGACAGACAGAGTGACAGCATAAACGCTGCAATGCAGCGATGGCACATAAGCAAAGTGCAAGGACAGCAACACACGCTTAGAGCAAATACTGCCAACTCTACAGCATGCAAATATTGTGGGACCGTGCATCGAAGAATTAAAGAGCAGTGTCCAGCATATGGGAAGTCTTGTAGGTCTTGTGGAAGAGCAAATCATTTCGCTAAAGTTTGCTCGTCAAGTAAAAAACAAGTGCCATCTGGGAATTTACATGCTATGGAGGATGCGCCTGCATATGAGGAGGAGCCACGCACCACGGAAGTGATATACAGCAGTGAATTAATCGGTGCTCTGCAATCCAGAGGAAAGAAATGGTTTGTCACTTTAATATTAAAAAATAAGCCTCAATCCTGCCAGCTCGATTCGGGAGCAACGTGTGATGTGATGTGCTTGAGAGACAAAATGACGTTAGCACTGGAAGTATCTCTACTGTCAAGTGACACCAAACTAAAGTTATACTCAGGCAAAATTATGAAATCTCTTGGACTGTTCAGGACAGAATGTGTCGTACGTGGACTGACACACGAGCTAGAGTTTGAAATTGTGGAAGCTTCCCAAAAGCTACTGTTATCTGGCTCAACCTGCGAGCGTCTGGGGCTGATGCATTTCTCCATCCCTGCAGAGCTCAATGCGATGGACAATCAATTTAAATGGCCTTTGACAAAACAACTGTTATTACAGGAATTTGGTGATGTTTTTACAGGGCCTGTTGAATCTGTTCCGGGGGAAGTTCATTTTGACCTTGATGTGAGTGTCCTTCCAGTCCAATGTGCACCACGCAATGTGCCAGTGGCCTTGAAGAGGCAGTTAAGGCACAGCTTGACCGGTATGAGGCTGATGGTCATATCGCACCAGTTACCGAACCAACTGATTGGATTAGCAACATGGTGATTGTAAAGAAGCCTGATAAGCTAAGGATATGTATAGATCCCAAATTTTTGAACCAGGCCCTGAAACGATCTCATTACATAATGCCAACTCTTGAGGCTGTTTTGTACAAGCTGCCTAAAGCACGTCTGTTCACACTTGTTGATGCCCGGAACGCATTTTTACAGTGTAAGTTGGATACTGCAAGTAGCTATATGACAACCTTCTGGACTCCCTGGGGCAGGAAAAGGTGGCTCAAACTGCCTTTTGGAGTCTCAGTTGCACCAGAGGTGTATCTGCATAAACAACATGAGCTATTGGGCGGGCTTAAAGGTATTGCACCAATAGCTGATGACATACTTGTAGTTGGCTGTGGTGATACAGATGGAGAAGCAGAGCAAGATCATGATCGCAAACTGCTGGACTTGATGAATCGTTGTAGGCAAGTGAAACTGAGACTTGGCATGAAAAAACTGCCGTTCAAGGTCAAAGAGGTCCGCTTTCATGGTCATATCCTTTCAGTGGAGGGTTTGAAGGCTGACCCAGAAAAAATCAGGGCCATACTGGATATGCCGCAGCCGGAAAATGTGAAATCTCTGCAGCGCTTCATAGGATTCGTTACCTATTTGGCAAAATTCCTATTGCGTCTCTCTGAGGTTTGTGAGCCTTTGAGAAGACTTCTGGACAAGGATGCAGTTTGGCATTGGCTTCCTAAGCATGATAAGGCAGTGCAGGAAATCAAACGTTTGGTCACGGATACACCTGTCCTTAAATACTATGACGTTACAAAACCGGTAACTATCCAAAGTGATGCAAGCAAAAATGGACTCGGGTGTTGCCTGCTGCAAGATGGACAGGCTGTCGCTTTTGCATCAAGGGCACGGACCCCTACAGAGCAAAACTACGCACAAAGAGAGAAGGAATGTCTGAGTATTGTGTTCGCCTGCCAGCGCTTTCACCACTATCTTTATGGTCGTGACAAGATCACGGCAGAAACTGACCATAAGCCTCTGATATCTATTTTCAAGAAACCGCTTTTGTGGGCAGCTAAGCGCTTACAGAGCATGTTGCTCATGTTACAAAACTATTGTCTCAATGTGGTTTATAAACCTGGACCTGAAATGTACATCAGTGACGCTCTTAGCAGAGCGACTGCAGCAGGTGGTACATTTGAATGTACACAACACACAGTTTGCAATGTCCAACAGGACCTGGATGCCCTGTCACAGATTAATCATTCGGACTATTTAAACGTCACAGACCAGCAACTGCATCAGATAAAACAGCACACAGAAATTGACGAAAGTTTGCAGGTACTTAAATCTGTTGTTCTGAATGGCTGGCCAGGCTCAAAGGAAGAGGTGCCATTAATTGTGAGAGAATACTGGACTTTCAGAGACGAAATTGGCATTCAGGATGGCATACTATATAAGGGGCCAAGAGTCATCTTTCCTAAATCTTTGAGGTCGGAGATGTTGGAAAGCATTCATGCCAGTCACATTGGTGGAGAAGCATGCTATAGGCAGGCACGGGATACCCTTTACTGGCCCAACATGCAGAATGAGATTAGAGACTTTGTTAGTCGTTGCTCAGCATGCAATGAGTATGCACAAGCACAGCAGAAAGAACCCATGATGTCACACATGCTGCCCACCCGGCCTTGGCAAATTGTAAGCATGGATTTACTGAATTATGCGGGGCAAGATTTTTTATTAATTGATCACTATTCTGACTTTTGGGAAATTGAGCTCCTTCCTGACCTATCTGCTGAAACTACAATCGGGTGCTGTAAAGTACCAGATGGGGTAATCTCGGATAATGGACCCCAATTTGCATGTGAGCAATTCAGAAGGTTTTCTACAGATTGGGGAATTGTGCATGTTACCTCATCCCCGTGGCACCCACAAGCTAATGGCAAAGCAGAATCAGCGGTAAAGATAGTGAAGAACCTTTTCAAGAAGTCCAAGTATGATGGTAGTGACCCATGGAAGGCCGTTCTACATTGGAGGAACACCCCGACCGAAGGCATGGACAGCAGTCCTGCACAGCGTTTGATGTCAAGGAGACCAAAGACGTCATTGCCTGTGGCCAACAAACTGCTCGAACCTTGTGTGGTTACAGGTGTTCTGGAGAAATTGCGACGGAGGAAACAAATCTCCAAACTGACATACGACACGTCTGCCAAAGATTTACCAGAACTAAGCATTGGACAGCCAATCCGTATGAAGCCACTTCCTGGCGACAGGACTGGTCGCTGGAGACTGGGTACCTGGGTTCAGAGGGTTGCCCCTCGCTCTTACGTTGTGGATGTGGATGGCAGTCTCTACCGTTGCAATCGAGTGGATCTGCAGGTGGCAGAACAACCCACCTCACAAGCTTATGAGAGTCCTGCACATGATTCTCCGGAGGTGTTCAATGCCCCCAGTCCCGCTGGACCAAGTAAGCAATATAGAGACAAGGCTACTGTCATATCTGAAGGAAACAATGAGGACGAAATAATGCAACCACACATACCAGTAAGTTCTTCTGTACCAAACACACCAGTCAGGAAACAGGACAGTCTCTTATCAACACCTCCTGGAACTAAACAGCCTTCACCAGGCAACATCCCTGTGGCCTTGCGAAGCGGCCGAGTTTCAAGACCTCCAGACAGACTTAATCTGTAGCCTGTTTACTAATAGTACAGTGTGTTATGTTTCAGATTGTTTGGGATCTGTTTTGAGTCTACTTGTTTACACACTGTTGAACCATATGTAAAAAAGGGGAGATGTTATGGAGTTACTATAACTACCAATGGCAATATCGCATTGCTCTTACACTTCCTGTTCCTGTCCTTTACCTTTGACCCGGAAGCAATAACACACTGCTTCATGACTCCTGGGACTAACAGCTTGCAGCGTCATCCTTTCTGTACATGAAACAGTCGGGGGAACAGTTCCTGCAAAGCCCATTGGGCTCATTTTTTAATTCCAGCTCATTTTTTCAGCTACTGCAGCATCCCAAAATAAAATTATCCTCCAGCAACCAGAAGTGATACTGTCCATTGTAGTCCAGCCCTGGAGTTGGTACATTCCCTTTTTCTGGAAGGAATCATGGATCTGTTGGAAAGGAAATTCTCAGGATCTTCCCATCATTCTTTGGGCTGGAGAATTAGAGAACCTCATGGAGTTGCTGGAATTTGGATGCAGTTTTTTCTATTTGGGCTGCAATTTGGAAGACAAGAAAAGATGGCAATGGTTGGTTTTAGTTTCTTTCGTGCAGGGAAAAAGGATGACCAGGAGATGGTATCACAAATGTACCAACGTCTTCGTGGCCACGTGGATATCCACTGTTTCCACAGCTGCTTCTAATTTGCACTTTCTCATTTGAGGTGACCGCAAGTGAGTGTGAAGGTAATAGATGTTCTTTGGCATGGGATTAAGAGCCACGCAGATAATAAATTATAAACGGGAGTGTCATTCAGTGCATCCAGTGCAATCTTGCCTTTTTGCTTGGTTTGGGCTCAAGCGGACCAGTGAGGATGTGTGTTTATTCTAGGCTGTGGTGCAATCCAGGTGATGACAGGAACTGATTTCTTGTCCATTTAATCTGTTTATTCCATGAGTAATTTTGTTTTTTGCTGGGGTATTTCCTTTGCCTTATCCAGAGAATCAAATCTTTTTTTCTTCTTCTTTTTTATTAAGATTTTAAACTAAAACTACACATATCAGTCATCACACACATCAGATTTACTGGGTCAGCCCCCTGCAGCATGTCTTTTGACATTCTGTGATCATACTGTAATCCTTTTATAAAAACATGAAAACATCTTTAGATCAAAAACAAGTCCCGTTTCTCCAGCCAAATAAAAATGTAATTCCAAATTTGATAGAAGTCACTATCTTCCTTCTTCCATTTTCTTTATTGGTAAAATCAATCCCATCTTTTCTTGCAAAGTCCTGCTTCTCTTGACCATTATTTAAGGGAAGCTTCTCCAGGTTGGGTGAAATTGCAACATCTTCTTTCTTCTTCAGTGATAAATTTTCATCTAAACATTTCTGAACAATTCAAAATCTATCCATTTTTCTAATAAAAAATAACTTTCTCACTACCACGATTACTAGCAACTTCAAAAGGATCTATTTGACATCTCAAAGGGCATCCTAACTACTCTGCTTAGTGATAACTTTAAGCCAATTTTCTTTAAACTCACTAATGTTTCATCTGACTTAAACTCCATTTAATCAAATATAGTTAACTCCATACAGTGTCACATATAAACTTACCAACCCATATAAGTCATTCATATTTTTTTAAATAGTAAATTCTCCTATTTTCAATTTCAAATATAATCAAAGATATTCATTTAACAATGTTTCATTAAGCTAAGTTGTTAAGTTTTCACCAACCACATTAAATTAGCCTTTCTGTATCTCATGTGCACATACCAGCCTATTTAAATCATCCCTTTTTAAGATGAAAAGAGGAACAAAGAAAAGGAAAGAGAAAAATCTTTACACTTACAAATAGCATCAAAAGCATCCATTTATCATCTCTAAAAATGGCTTAACAACTCTATTTGTTGACTATTAATACCTATAATGAATTCTCTTATTTTCAAATACAGATAAAATCAAAAACATCCACTTAGCATCTTTAAAAGCATCATTAATTTATCTATTTGGTGATAACTAATACCTACAGTATCTTTTAGCTGAAATTTCTTTAAACTAAGTTACTAATGCTTCACCAAAAACAGTAGCTTAGCTTTTCAACGTTTCATAGGAGCATGCCAATCTCTATGCGTCACCCCTTTTTGAAATAACAAGAAAGAAAGTTCCAGAGAATCAAATCTTAAACAGCTGAGACACATTAATTACAAAATCACCCCTAAAGCTTTATTCAGAATAAGAATAAGAATAAATAAAGCTTTATTCTGAATAGGAATACCCTCTGAAGAGCTCACCTCTTCCTGTTCATGTGACTTTTCAGTTTGGGCTTGCCTCATCTTGGAGGGGAGGCAAATCCAGAGTAGCCATGCATTTCCTTTCCCATAGAGGAGAGTCTGCATGGGACCTCTTTTTGAATAGGTCCCATGTTGGAACAGCTGTCCACTAAGTCCATTTTAAAGATGGAGGACCCAAGAAGGGAGCGTTGGGCACTATCTTCCCTGCAACATGTACCATATTTTTATGTAAATGGCAGTGCCTTTTTCCGCATGGGGCCTCTTTATATAAGTGATGATCTGCCCATTTCATGCAAATCCGGGCCCTCCGCTCCTAGGGGGTTTTCATCATCTGTGAGGTCATGACTGCACTGGCATTTTAAGGAGTTGCTTGTACTGCTTTTAGAGGATTGGCCACTTTGCTTTTGGGGTTGAAAGGAGGCATGCCACAAAAGGATGACAATAAATACACGTACAAATAAAGGTCACCAGTGAGAAACTGACATCCAAATGGGAGTGAGGGACTTTTCCTGCACTCCACCTGTTCTGCAGTTGATGCCGTACACTCGTTTCTTGCTCATTTGGACAATGATTAGTCTCCTGTAAATCTCTCTCCACCCAGCTTTTTCCCTCATTGAATTCTGGCAGTGCACCACCTACGTGCATCTTTCCCATCACGCAGGCAGAAACCGGCCTTTTCCTGCAGCCAACGGCAACTCTCAAGCAGTCGGTACTGCATCCGGCACCCCAGTCCTAGTTTTCCTGTCTCAGAACCAGCAGGGCTATTTCCCAAGCCCCGGGCATACCTTCCGCAGAGGCATCGCCCCCGCCTGCCTTGAGTTTGCTGCTGTTCCCACATTTGCTATCCCCAGAGGAGATCGGTGCAGACAAACATGCCTACAGCCTGCCATTTCTGCCTGGTTTTGGCCCAGCTCTTTATGATGCTGCAGAACAAACACTGAAGAGGTCAAAGTCTACATAACCTCTCAGGAGGATCATCAGAGGAACATGAGAAAAGCCCTGCTAGAGAGACACAGCTGCCAACCAAGCACAAGCACAGTACCCATTTTCCCCAGCAGCAACTCATGTCCCTCTGGTGGTGGAGGTGATAGGAAGCGGTCACGACCATCAGCCCTTCCTACCCCGCTTGATGGATCCAGCTGAAGGACGTTTTTGGGAGTTCCTTGTATTTATCCGAAACTGCAAAATCCTTCAGAGGCTGTTCCAAGGCAACCCAAATACTCCCTGAAGGAAGCTGAATCCTGCACCCCACATCCCCGATTCTGCCTCTTCTTGCTTTGGGGTGCAGAACGGGATGCCACCACCCCTTGGCAATCTTACGCAAGCTGCTCCTTCACTGCTGCATCTCTGCGGCTGTAAGAGCTCGGCCACGGTGATTCCAGCGGAGGTTCTGAAAGATCTGGCAGCTCCACTCCACGCCGCGTGACATTGCTTTCCCCGCTTCATGGAAATCACAGCATGCGCACAATGCCCTGCTTGCATTTCACTGAAGAAGCGGAAAATAGGACTCTTGTGACGTCACCAGGCGAATCCAGGGGCAGGGAGAGAACTGATTTCCTTTGCATTTGGAGGTGCCGGGCCTTGAACCCAGTACCTCTTATATGAAGACCATCTGCGTTATCGCTGAGCTTCGGTCCTCACTTTTCTCTTCCTACTCGGAGACCACGTCTTTCACTGTACATGGTACAAAGGAGATTGGCATTGAGGCTGAAAAAAGAGAAAGATGGTGGCACGGCCTGGAAAATGTTCTTTCAGCAACACACTCCGTTTCACCTTCCTTGCAGCAATTTTAAGGTTCTGTCTTCTCTCAAGTCTGACCAGCTCCTTGGTAAGTCATGATCTTATCAATGCCCTCTAAGTCAAGGCCAGGACGCTCCGGGTGGACAGTGTGTGCTGCGTGTGCTGTGAGGAAGTGGAATTACATGAGATCATCTGTGCATAGACCGTATTGCATATCCCAAAGCTGAGGGCTGCCTGCGATTGGTCACAGCACGTCTGCTTGTGTTTCAGCCCCGGGAGTGGAGCTGGAACTTGAAAGCTGCCTGGAAGCTCCTCTTGAAGCTCTCATTGTAGTAGCCATAGATGACTGGGTTGATGCTGCTGTTGGAGAAAGCAAGCTAGTGAGCAAACGGGAAGGAATAACCAATCAGCAAGCCCTCGTTCATCAGGCAAGTGGGTGTAATCCACCAGCAGCATCAGCGTCCAGAAGGGCAACCAGGAGATCATGAAGAGGACAGCAACCAGGATGAGCATCCTGATGACCTCGATCCTCTTTCTCAAGGTGCTGTGGGCTCTGCCTGTGGCAGGGGCGGGAATGGGGCACTGCAGAGCTTCGAGCAGACTCTTCCATGCACGAAGACGATGAGCACCAAGGGCACCAGGTAAATGTGAACGGAAAGCACAGTGGTGTAGAGCTTCCGCGTGCCGGCATGCGACCAGTCTTCGTGGCAGGTGCAGAGGGGGCGAGTGGGGTTCCGGCTGTCACCGAGCGCCACGTAGCGGCCTTCCATGTGTCCCACCGTGAGCGTGATGGCAGGAGGGCATGTGGTGGCTGTGGCCGGGAGCCACGCTGCCGCGGTGGTCGCTGTGGCCTCGGAAGGCCGAGTCTCTCTCGTCAAGGCAGGACAACGCAACGGAACCTGGAGGGGGAGGAGGGGCACACGGGAAGGGGGAGCAGCGGCAGAGTCCCTTTAGTAGGGGTGAGCCAGTTGCGGCCTTCCAGGCATTCTGGCTTACGGCTGCCATCAACCTTAGGCAGCATGGCCAGTGCTGGGAGACTGTAATAGTGGTAGGCCAAAGCACCTGGAAGGTGATGGCCGACATGGGCAAAAATTAGATCTCCAAATGTCCATCTGGATGGCACCTTCTGGAAGTCCTAATTGTTGGACATGCTGGCAAGAGCTTCTGGGAAGTCTAAAGAGCTGGAGAGTTAATTTTCTGTCCTGCAATAGCCTTCCCAAATCTGGCTCCCTCCAGACGTGTCAGGCTAAAACTCCCGTGCTGGCTGAGGAGAATGGGAGCTGGGTCGCAGACTCTGGCCTATAGGGTCTCCTCTGCTGTGTGCAACAGAATGCATGGGAAAGCCATGCAAGGAAGTCTTGGTCCCTTTGTTGAAATGCAGGTATAACTGTGCCAACGAATGAGCGCGAGTCAGTCGGACAGCCACCCGCGGATGCTTTCGGGCAGCATGCCCGGCCCACCCATCAATACGCTGCTTCCGGAGGAAGAGGAAACACCCGGGAGCATTTCTGCGCTGCCCCTCTGCCTCTTTACCCAACAAATTGCCTACTTCGCTAACTCACGCCCACGAGGAGCCATCTCCTCCTCCTCTGGCAACTGCCTGGTGGTGTTTGGTGTCCTGGCCTGATGATGACAAGGAATGCCACGCAGAGGAGGTTGAGGTGGACTCCCCTGGAGCACTGGCGTTCCTGCCGGCTGAGGAATGTGTGTCATGCCGTGCTTTGGAGCTGCAGCTGGGGACCGAGCGGCCACCCACAGCACCACCCTCCAGGTGCTGAGAGGAGGCCAATCAGGTGTGCACTGATGAAGATGGCAGCCACAGCACGAACGTGCTGGCAATACGGGAGGAAGGTGCTGTTGGCCGAGCTTCCCCCTGTCCATATCTCAGTGCCATTGGGTGAGATTTCCTTCTGGACCACTTCCTTCATGGCCAGGCCCTTAGACACCTAGGAAGCAATCAAGGCAACAGTGCATTTGCTTGCTGGAAATTCATTTTTGAAATTAATGACATTTTATTGCATTGGTGAAAATATCTTGCTTGGCATCCCAATTTCAGGATTGCACATCTTCAGTTCAAACTACTTTTAGGGGTTTTACAGATTTTCTGGAAGAGGTTTCCACTTTTGGTAACTCTCCCTTCATCTGTGGCCAACTAAACTGTTGGACAAGCTTCAGCCTTGAAAGGTGACTTATAAAACTGATGCCTCCCTCTTTTGTGTAAGCCATGGGAAGATTTTCCCACTATCCCTCTTGCAAGGTACCCAAGGCCCTGCTCTCCATTTTATCCTGACAACAACAACCCTGAGAGGTAGGTTAGGCTGAGACTGAGTGATGGGCCCAGAATAACCCAGTGAGCTCCATGCCTGAGAGGGGACTTGAACCCAGATCTTCCAGCTTCCCAGTCTAGCCCACCATGCTGCATTCTGAACATTTTTGAAAATTACCTCAGTGCTTATAAACTTCCACACAAGTAGGCTGGGTCCTTCTTTTTACCTGGATCTTTTTTTCCTTTAATGGAGCCAACCAGATTTTCAGATTACAACTCCCATCAGCCATCATGTTTGAGAATAATGGAATTGGTAGTTAACACAGATGGAGAAGGCCAGGTTGGAGAAGACCATTCCAGCAAAAAGGAGTTAAAACAGATGCCAGGAGTGGTGGGACAGATGGAAAGGACTGGATGACATCCTGTCGCTTTGATTAATCTTACTTGGAAACGGCCAGCTGCAAGACAGGGAATTTAGCCCTTAGCAAGCCGCATTCGTAATCTTTGTAACTGCTTTAAAGTACAAGGACCCATCAATGGAGCCCAGAACCTCTTACGTGTTCACTGTTACGTGTTGACGTGACACGGAATAATCCGTTCAAGCTGCAACAACCCAGATTCAGGCTGGACATCAGGAAAAGCTTCCTCACTGTCAGAACAACACAACAGTGTTGGCTGCCTGGAAAGGTGGTGGGCGGCTCTCCCACACTGGACGTATTCAAGGAGAAACTGGGCAGCCCTCTGAGTGGGATGCTGTAATGTGTGTCCTGCAACAGGTTGGACTAGATGGTCTTCCCGGCCCCTTCCAGCTCTGCTCTTCTATGTTTCTCTGACCTTTCCTCTTCTCCTCTACAATGAAGGTTGGCCAAACCCAGCATTTTCAGGGTTTGCTGCATTCTTTGGCAGACAATCCCTTGCACCAAAGAAGAGCAGAATACAACCCCAAATGGTGGACACTTGTTGAGCAGCCCCCAAGGTCCTGCAATGGATGATGGCTGGGGATGCTGGAAACTGTAGCTCACTACATGCCTTGATTGGAGCCCCCAAGGTCTCCATGGGTCCTGCCAACTAGGGCTGAAGAATGCTGTACTCCATCACATCTGGAAAGGCACAAAGTTTGGGGAGGTGGACCTGGAAAATGGCCTTGCACAGTAATCTGATCAGTTCAGCAGGGACAATTCCAGAGGGTCTCCAGTGCAGACGGATGGACTCCTTGGAGCCAGCGATAGTGTGAACTGAGCTGAGGGCCAAAGGGGCTTCCCGAAGGGGGGTGGGGTGGCTCCCTCCCTGCCCCTTGTGTTCCTGAGCCCACTGGGAAGCCTCTTTGGCTGGCTTTTGCATTTCTAGCAAAGATATGCTTTCGAAGATGCATCTGCATCGCTAATCTTTTGATCAGAAGCATCCCAGAATAGGCATAGTTACTCGCACAGCTGTCTGCCCCTGTTCAGGTTACAGGCCTGGCTTTGCAAGTAACTTCTTCTGGACTTGCTCAAGATTTACCCCAAAGACAGGCCACCCACAAATCTTAAGGCAGCCCCAAAATGCAAAGGGGGGACCAAAACAAGACCAGGGACACTGTCCAGAAAAATAGGATCCATCCCTGCTTGAGAGCCAATAACCCTGCTGGCTGAGGATGGTGGGAACCCACAGAGGGATTGCCAGGTTGGGGAAGAGGGGTCAGTTTTCCATCAAATCCCCAGGTACAGTTGTCCACATACGGACATGCCTGCTCCTGCAATTCACACTCTGTTTGCACATGCCCAGGCTCTGAACTCTGATCCCTGGAACTTTGCATCAGAAAGAAATTTAGATTACAGTGTAATCACTTGCCACAGAATGGTGACAGGGAATGCTCTTGCTACAGGAATTTAAACTGGCCACCTTTGAAGCATTTTTGTGTGGGCACACAGGTTCTAAGTACAAAATTTGAGCTGATTGCAAGAGACATGCTGACTGTCGGCGTAGAAATCCGGATGTGCCCCGGTCCCATCAAAAGCCTAGACGCTCGGCTTGATTAAGCAAGTTTTTCTTCCAGCCAGATTCATTTCCCTGATCAAAGCTACTGTAAGGAGAAAAATATCAGGGGGATGCAGACTGCGTGCATACAACCCATGGGAAGAGGAAGGGTGTGAGTGAATCTCACATTTGTTTTACCCCCTCCCCAACACACACACAGTGATTTAGACATGGTGGGGACAGAGAGGGTTCCAATGAAAATTTTATTGATTGATTGATTGATTGATTGATTTATATCCTGCCTTTTTCCTGCAAAGGGCTCAAGGCAGCTTACATCTCCTCCTGCCCACAACAACCACCCTGTGAGGTAGGTTGGGCTGAGAGGCTGTGACTGGCCCAAAGTCACCCAGTGGGCTCCCTGGCTGAGCGGGGACTCGAACCCGGATCGCCTGAGTCCCAGTCCCATGCTCTTCACCACGACCCCACACTGCCTCTCACCACAAAATGCCATTTGGTTGCTCCTTGAGCAAGATGCAGCTCAAACGAATCTGGGTAGCACCTGAAATACCTTTAGCAACTTGCCATTGAAGGTCGGATGCGATTGCATTGTGCACATAAGATTAACTGGCAGGCAACCCCATTGAGGTCAAAGGGTCTCGCTCCCAGCAAGCATGTGCAGCCTCAGAAAGGGCCCACGTTGCTGCAAGCCTCCTCCTCCTGTTGAGAGTCCCTGCCACCACTGGGCGGTTTGGGCTGCAGTTCATCCTGTATGATGCCTACGTGGCAGGCAGCCCCACGGAATTCAGCAGGCCTTTCTTTGCCAGGCATACCTGGGATTGACTTTTAAGAATTCTCCTGCACAAGCATTCGTAAGTTAAGTACAGACTGAAGTCATATCACAAGAGAGACTTCGGCATCAGAGAAAAAGGAGCACAAGGACAAGACACCCTGCTGGGCTTTTCAGTACATCGTCTCTCTAACAGATTTGTTTTAAAGCTGAGTCTTTCATGCACAGTATCCTCTGAAGCATTTTGTTCGGACAGCAACGGATTGCACACTGGATTTGAGCATCAAGCTACTGCTCTCTGGAGGGAAGTGAAAACGAACTTTCCACCATCTGCAAAACCATCTGCCTGGATGGCTCTTCATTTACGTGTTTCTTTATTGGCACCATCAGAGTCAAGGAGTGTCCAACATCCCTCGTCAAAACACCGCTCAGGAAAATCTAGCCTGCTGAGACAATTGCAGAATGAACTTACCTAGTTCGTTCAGCAAACATCCCCCTCACTTCTCTTTCTTACCTGCTAACTCAGGGCATCTTCCCCCTGCTCTGGATTGTCTGGACTAGGTCCCTGGGCTGATTTGAGAGTCCTGCCTGACAGACACAAGAGCAATCCCATCGTTTCCACAGATACAGACAGATCCAGTCCCTGGCTCGGCTCGAATCCGTTTCACGAAAGCCGCCCATCCTTCCTGCAGCCTTTCACTTTATATACTAGGGAGCAGGTAGCGTATGATGGTCATTCACATCCACAAAATGCGCCCCCCTCCTGATTTGCACTCTCTCTCACACATGCCACCTGGCACGAGAACTTCACCTTCCGTGCCGCAAAGAACCGCCGGTGAAACATCCACCCGGTGACCTGATGTCTGAATTGGTGGGTCAGCAGGTAGATGCCGGTAGCCACACAGCAGAGCCAAGAGGTTCAAACAAGCAACACGCTCATCACAGGGCCTGGCCAGGTGCCAGCTAGAGCTGATTTGGGCAGACGTGAATAAACTGCAACGCTACTTACTCATTGTGGAGAAAACAGCGTGAAAATCGGATCAAAAGCATCGTGAGGAAAATGCCAGTTGTGGTGCTTGGGTTCCGTGTGCCAACCCTTGGATCTTCATTCCTCCGCACTGCATGCTCCCTGCTGCCTGGGCTGGGTCTTGGGTTCTCTCATACACATGGGGCGGTGGGGCCATTTCCAAGTTCTGCTATCTCCCTTTCCAGGTGTTCTTATATTAAAGCAAATTTTAGGGACTGCAGCAAGACTGAGCAGGGGGTTCCTTTTCACACAGCAGCCCTGAATGAGAAGCAATTAGGTAGTTCTGCTGTCCCTCCTCTGGTTCCTGCTGGCTGGGTCAGGTGCCTATGGTTCCTCTTTTATGGGATGCAGTCCTCTCTTTGAAGGGCTGTCCAGTCCAAATCTGGTCTTAAGATCAAGACCCTCTCCCTTCCCAGAAATAGCAAAGCTCTGGGATGGATTGTATTTCCACAGCAGTTATGATAAGTATTTAGAAATGTGTCTCTATACATAAAAATAGCATATGCACATTTCATGCGATTCACAACTGGCTACTCTAGGAGACATTTCACTAGCCTGACGGATCTGTGTGTGTTTTAATCAACTTAGTGGCCCACTCAGCCAGACCACACTGATTCCGTCTAGCCCAGGTCCAAGAGATTTGCAATCAGTCCCAGGGCTCTGTTGGCCCATCTGGATGCCGGCATTGCAATGTGGATGCCCTGGCTAAAATCTTCTCAGGGCCAAGCAGCTCCACTGCACAAAGCTATTGATCAGTCAACTGCCCAGGAGCCTGAACAATCAGGGATCTCCTAGAATCCCTCTCTGGAGAAGATCCTGGTGCTGGGAATGATCGATGGCAAAAGGAGAAGGGGGCGGCAGAGGCTGAGGGGGCTGGATAGAGTCACTGGGGCGGTGGGTGTGGACTTGGGTGGACTCTGAAGGATGGTGGAGGACAGGAGAGCCTGGAGGAAGGTTGTCCATGGGGTTGTGATGGGTCGGGCGTGACTTTTGACTAAACAACAAAGGATACCTCAGATCTGGGGATAGGCCATTACTGGGGAGCCAACCGGTAAAAAACAAGAGACTCTTCTGGGAACTCCTCTCAGGCAAGAAAATGCCACTAGAAAAGGAAGCTGTATGTCCTTCTATGCCAGAAGCATGACAGACGCCCCAAGGATTCTCTGGTGCATTCTTGCCTTCAGATTGTGACATCACTTCTCAGAAGTTTTGTCTCTTATTTTCTGTTTTATGATGTCGGCTGTTCTCAGTTCTGCTCACGGACTGCCAAAGAAGGCACATTTCATTTACATCAGGAATTCTGCAAGAAAGATTCAAAGGGGCTTTGGGGATTTACTGTTATTTCCTCAAGGCAACATGAGGAAGTGACGCTCTCCCTGGGCTCGTAATCAGTTCACTCAGATAGACTCTTTACAGAGAAAAGCAGCCAAGGGGACCAAAGATGTTGCGTGTGGTCATTCTGTCGGCTCACATACCCCCAGAAAATGCAGATAAGCCGGACACGTATGTGATTGGCTCATTCAGAGGTAATGCAATCATGCCATGCCATCTGATTTTAAATCATAAAACAGATTCCTATCAGGGAAGCGGCTATGCAGTGATTCTATGGAACGTCGCATTAGAGGAAGAATATGGCTTGTTAAGGATCTCACATTGCTTTTAGCAACATTTCTAGCCCCTATGCTTGCAATGAGAAGCTGGAAAGGGAAGAGCAATGCTGGTCAGAATTTCAGCACCCAGGGGGGTGGGTGGATGAGGGGTTAGGCGGTGAAAGGTCTTTGGTTCAAGAGCCTGAGCTGTTGCTGCTTTTTCTGGTCCCTGCTTGCTCTGTATCAAAGGAGGACATCAAGAATATCTTAAAAACATAATCTGTGAATTTTTGGACAGAAGATAGCCCTGTAATTAATTCCTATGCTGGCAGTCATAAAACTTTTTTCTGTCGAAAGATGCATACGATCGCACACTTAATTTGCCTTTTGAATTTGTTGTTACAGTTTTGCTGTGTCCCTATTTGTTTGCATTTTTTAAAAAATGTACTTTTCAGAAAGGCAGTCCAGAAAAGCTTTAATGAATTAAATTCCCCATGGGGAGCAAGAGAGGAATAACTAGTGCAAAATAAGGAGAACGATTGCCATGCTCTCCTTTTGCATAATTTGCAAGCATCTCAACACTCAGCTTTTCTTGCTGCAGAGTCTGATTGTGGCAAAGGCTTGTGGCTCAGCGGCAAAGGTGCAAATAGTCCCAGGTGCATTAACCACAGGGGCCAGATCCTGCCAAAGCATCCTACTTTCGGTTTGAGGATGCTTAGGGGGAACGAAAGCACCTGTGTTAGAGATCATGCACAGTTTACTGAATGCAACAATGAAATGCGAGTGAAGAACATGAATGAGCAAAAGAAAGCTTACTTCACCCTTCTCTGTGGCTGGGCTGGTTCCCTGAATCAGTCCAGGGTTGTTCCATGAGCCTCCGTAGCTGCCTGGGTGAGGAACGAGTCCATTTGACATAGTGCAGGAAAAGATGGAGCTAATATTGCCCCTTGTAATATATGGCTGCGAGAGTTGGACCATAAGAAAGGCCGAGCGCCAAAGGATTGAGGCCTTTGAATTGTGGTGCTGGAGGAGACTCCTGCGAGTCCCTTAGACCGCAAGACGATCAAACCAGTCAGTCCTAGAGGAGATCAACCCTGACTGCCCTTTAGAAGGCCAGATGCTGAAGATGAAACTCAAATACTTTGTCCACCTAATGAGAAGGAAGGACTCCCTGGAGAAGAGCCTAATGCTGGGAACAATAGATGGCAAAAGAAGGAGGGGACGGCAGAGGATGAGGTGGCTGGATGGGGTCACGGAAGCAGTTGGTGTGAACTTGAGTGGACTCCGGGGGATGGTGGAGGTCAGGAAGGCCTGGAGGAGTGTTGTCCATGGGGTCGCAAAGAGTCGGGCATGACTTTGAGAATGAACAACAACAACAACAAATATTCCCCAAAAATCACTCCAGTTTGCCAGGCAAACCCCCCAGAGAGGTTCGCCTGGCGCTGACTTTATACTCTTTTCGGCGCCAGGTAAAAACCTTTTTATATTTAACCATCATTTTAAGAATTAAGGATTTTAGCTGCTTTAAGATTCAGTTGCATTTTCTTTCTTTAGTTTTATTGAATTTGAATGTTATTTATTGCTTTGTTATTTATTATTTTAATTACTATTATTGATTGTAATTTTATTATTATTACTACTTTTAATTATTGTAAGCTATCCTGAGATGTTTTATTGGGAAGGACGGGGTTTAAACGTTTTAAATAAATAAATAAGTCTCCTTTCCCCATGAAAATGGCTTCTCTCATCTTGCTCCATTCTCAAGGTGTTTCATAATTTATTTCGAATCTCTTTCTGTGGTTTTTTTGAGCTTACCTAAACCCTGTGAGAAAGCCCAGGGAGCTGTCCTGCTTCTCCACTGCCATGCTCCATCCCCGACTGCCAGGTCTTCCTGGGCTGAAAAATCCCATGGGAGGTATTTCCTCTGATGTCTTCTCTAACGTGGCTTCCACTCAAGTAAGGGAAGCCCTGGAGGCCACCAGGCTGCTGGAAAGATGGTCATACAGTGAAGCCTGGAGAATTGTGAGCCGGGGTAGGGATAGGGGTAGGACAAGCACAAGACCCAGCCCATGTGTACTGTCCAGAAATGCTCATCACCTCTAAATTTATTTTCTGCCAGACTGAATCAGGATGGGAAAACGTGTGATAAATGTTTGGCACAGCAGTAAATGCTGTGCCTCCTTGCCTGCTGCCTCTTCTAGACAAGCAGGGGGCAAGGATGGTGCTGAGAAAGCCAGCTCGGTGGCAGGGAAACCATGGAGGGCACCTGCTCCAACAAGCCTTCAAAACCTGGAGCTTCCCCAGCCCCTGGCCAAGGGTCACAACCTGTGCTAGTGTGCATTCACCCGGCATTTTCATAGAATCCTAGAAGAGTAGAGTTGGAAGGGGCCATGAAGGCCATTGGGCCCAACCCAGTGCTGTTGCAGGACACCAGGTTACACCATCCCACTCAGAGGGCTGCCCAGTTTCCCCTTGAATGCCTCCAGTGTGGGAGAGCCCACCTCACAGTGGTCCCACTGTCGCATTGCTCTGACAGTGAGGAAGCTTTTCCTGTTGTCCAGCCTGAACCTGGGTTGCCACAATGTGAATTGATTATTCCGTGTCCTGCACTCTGGCATCAGCAAGAAGAGAGCTTGACCTTCCTCTTTGTGGCAGCCTTTGAGGTACTTATTTTATTTCTCTTAGATGCTGAAAGGAGCACAAGAGTCGTACAAAAAGAACAAGACCCCACCTGGAATGAGGTAACTTCCTGAGCCCTAGCCATGGTCTCAGTCATGCTCTCTGGGAAGTCAGATTAACAAAAGACAACTTGGAGAAGAAAAGGCAGTGGAGGAAAGGGATCTGGTCATTGCCGGGGGTTCCATGAAAGAGGGGAAGCCGGAGCGTATGGTGCAATCCGCTGTTTTCCTCTGCAGACCCTGGTGTGGTACCTGGATGCCAAACCTCTGACCAGCGATTCTTTTGTGACAGTCCAACTCCAAGACTGGAGCATTAAAGCGGAGAACAGGTGAATCACCCAGAGAGAAGGGAGCAGCTGGAGTCTTCTTTCGTGGCACTGGAAACCATTTTTCTTACTCGTTGTTTTACATGGCTTCAGATCTTGTTTTTAAGGTGCTTATTTTCTGAGCCATATTATTTGTTGCAACATTTTAAGTGCAGCTTATAACTTTAGTTTGACTTACATTTTTAGTGATGACTTATCCACTCTCCTGGCTTAGACAAGTTTTGCTCAAGTATGACATAGCAGTCATCATTTATGTTTTAAACAGACTTTAAAAAAATATATATTATCAATTGTATTTGATCTATCCTAGTTCTTAATACTGTTGCCCAGCGTTGGTGACCCTCTGTGTAAATGCCTTGCTCGGTACCTCCCCCATGAAAGTCGCCGCAATCCACAGCTATTCCATGTTTTAAAAATATACCCACCACATTTAAATCACATGTATTCTGCCGTGTTATACTCCACCATCAGCCACTGTTATCTTTTTCCTGATGTGCAAGAGGGATGGGCAGTTTACCGCCATGGCTTTCACACCTGCATCTCAAGAAGTTTGCGCAGGGCTGTGAATGGTGCCGCCGGAACCCTGCTTCCACCGGTGCGTCCTTCCAGCGCTGCGCAAGCGCCCTCTGCAGGAGTGGCCAAAGACCTCCATCCTACCGGAGCTCCGCGTTGACCTCCTTGTGCCTCTCTCCTCCAGAAATTACGGATTTGCCAACATAGCCCTGGCCAGTGCCGCGGAAAAGCCAAAGGTGATGATCACAGTGAAGGACCAGGTTCTGCGGGATGATGAGCTGAAACCGACTGGCGTAAGCAGGGGGAGGAACTTGTCCGGGGAATTGTGGTGGCGTCTGAGTGTCCTTCGGTGAAGGGACATAACTTGGGGGAAGAGCATCAGCTCTGTGTACGGAAGGCCACGGATCAGCTCCTGACCTCCTGGGAGGGCAGGAAAAACTTGCAACAGATGCACCGTGAGCATGAAGCAGCTTCCCACATTCCTGTGTGCATATTCAAATGCATTTATTATGAATGTAATGAAGAAACGATGCAGGTGGCGCAGTGGTTTAAACTGCTGTGCTGCTGGGCTGGTTGATCAAAAGGTCACCGGTTCGAATCTGCACAACAGGGTGAGTTCCTGTTGTCCCTTCCCAGCTCCTGCCAGCCTTGCAGTTCAAAAGCAGGCAAATGCAAGCAGATAAAAAGGTGCCATTTCAGTGGGAAGGGAGTGTAGTCATGCCGGCCGCACAACCACAGAGACCGTCTGCAGACAAACGCTGGCTCCCTTGGCCAGGAAACGGAGATGAGCACCCGCCCCGAGAGTCAGGCATGACTGGTCTTAATGTCAGGGGGAAACCTGTAACTTTACCTTTAATGAAGAAACATTCTTAATTAATTAATTAATTAATTATTCCGATGTGCAAAGAGTTATAAGCTCTTAGGCCTCTTTCATTGCAGTGCACCATCACTGTGAGGATTTCCTTCTTACCTCTGGAACCTGAACTGATCCCCCGTGCAAGGAAGTATGATCTCAAGAGGCTGGGTGAGTGTCATTCCCCGAGCTCGTGTTTCCAGTACACAGGCATGGGAATGACAGGCAGCTAAGCAAGGGCTGACTGCAAGCAGAATGGAGGCAAACAGGCCTGAGTGGCTTCCACGTCTCTGAGATGAGCCCACCTTCTCTCTCGCCTTTCCTGAAAGCCAAGGCTCCAAAACCTTCCCGGGAAGTGGGAGGTGGTGGACTTTCCGAGGCTCCAGCGGAATGCTTCTTCACGCTTGAGATAGGGCTAATGGGGTCCATCCAGCACCCCTCCAGGGACGATGGACCTATTTATTTATTTAAAGCTTTTGTATACCATCCAGCTGCTAAAGTCTTGGGACGGTCTTCCAATAAAAACGGAGTAAAATAAAGTGAAGCACAGCATCCAAATAATTCCAATAAAATTAAAACCTAGCCAAACCTTAACATAATGGGAAAATAAAAAGGTTTTAGCCTGGTGCTGAAAGAAATACAGTGCTGGTGCCAGGCAAACCTCTCTGGGAAGTGCATTCCATAACCGGGGCGCCACCATGGGGAAGGCCCTTCCCTGGGTGGCCACCCTCCAAATCTCCTCCAAGGAGGGCTCCCGAAGAAGGACCTCTGAC
Source organism: Varanus komodoensis (assembly GCF_004798865.1). NCBI lineage: Eukaryota > Metazoa > Chordata > Lepidosauria > Squamata > Varanidae > Varanus > Varanus komodoensis. The sequence goes on from NW_025335762.1 coordinate 87,513, forward strand.
CCAGATCTTAGGGGGCGGGAAAGTATGTATGGAAGGAGAGCTTTCATCACTTTGGGTGGCTCTGTTTTAATTTCTAGGGTGCCAAGTGGGGATGGTGGTTTGGCATTAGGCTTCCCTCCTTTAAATAAAAAAGGGAAAACCAATTTATGTCAGAAAGGACAAAAATGTTGGTGGTGGGCCAGAGGTGCTGCAGCGCATCCGGGAGAACAGTGTGTTTGTGCATGCCCCCCCCCCCCCCGCAAACAGCCCCTGCATCTCTCTCTGCCTTGCCGGCTGGGAGAGTCCATTTTTTCACCAGCTCCTGCCCTTCGCCAGTAAGTGCCGAGTGTCCAGCAGAGAAGCGCAGGTGATACATTTCCCCACGTGCCACAAACCAACATTTTTGCCCAGTCGGTTTGTAACCCTGAGATGCTTGGCCAGCAGCACATTATGATTGCTCTGCACACTGCAGCCTGAGCTGCTGAAGCACTTGATCTTCCCTCATCCCTGGGCACTTCAAGGACGTGCTTCACTCAAAAGATCCCCAGGAGAAAAGATCCCGGCAGGCTTTTGATGGACCTCTGCACCCCTCTGGAAATGCTGTATATTAGAAGGTTTTAAGAGTTTGGGGTAAGTGCTACAGAAACACCAAACGTGACAGTCCTGATGCTCTGCCATCTTTGCCAGTTTGCTGTCCCATGTTTGCAAAGGATTCTGCAATGGAAGAAGCAGCTCCAAAGGAGGAGGAAGCCCCTGAAGTGCCAACATCGACAGCGAATAAAAAGCTTTCAAACAAGAAGCAGCCCTTCCAGGTAACACAACCCAGGGCCTGAGCTTAAAGCATAAGAAAACTAGTGTTGTTTCAAGACCTGCCCCAACCTGGACTACAGTTCCCATAGTCCTCAGCCAACATGATGTGCTTGCTTTTAAAGGCTCAGACTTCTTGGCTTCCAATATCTGAGCAATCATCTCTTCTTGGTTCATGTCTTAAGACCTTCAAGATAGACTCTTACTTATTTGTTTAAAGTTTTCATTGACCATAATAGCAGCACACATTCTGAGAATGGCTTACAGCTAAACCTGGTTAGGGGCAAGCACCCCAGGGTCTTGGTGGTGGTGGCACCCTGATGCAGCAAGTCTCCACTCGCCCCAGGCAGGCGCGACTGGCACTAGCATGTTCTTTTCTGCCCGGCATGAGCAGTGCAGTGGCCGAGTTTGCTCATGACACCAAACTGAGCAGGTGGTTAAACCCGAAAGGGACTTGGAGGAGGTCCAAAGGGATTTGTCCAGCCTCAAATTGGCAAATGCAGTTCAATACAAGCAAGGGTAGAATAATGCACGTTGGGACAAAACATCCCCACATCAAGTAGGGGTTGGTAGCATCTGAGCCAGACTGAGCAATCTCAGGGTAGTGACGGACAACCTGAGGAAAATTCTAGCCCAGTTTGCAGCTGCAAAGATGGCAGACTCCATGCTAGGGATCCTTAGGAATGGAATGAAACATAGAACTGCTAAAATGCAAGAGGAGGAGGGTGTCAAACTGAGCCTTGAAGGGGAATGCAGGGAATGTTGATGGCTCAGGCATCCCTGCTTCTTCCGGCCCAGCATCCAGGACTTGGCCTGCTGTCCCTGTTTCTGCAGGTCCGCGTTGGAATCATCGAATGTCGGCAGTTGCAAGAGAACAACATCAAGCCGGTGGTGAAGGTGATGGTTGGTGATCGCGCCTTCAGGACAAGAATCAAACTGGGGAACAACCCGTACTATAATGAGGTTGGCTTCCAAAATCCCCTGAAAGGGGCCTTCCTCTCTGCGGGACAGGAGACCAGGTGGTTGGATGGGTCCGGGAGCCTCTGAGGTTCAAATGTCAGCTTCAAAGAGGGGAACATCTGATTTGCTTCTGAAAAGGAGATGCTGGAGCACGTGAACATTCCCAGCTGTTTTGTTTGTTAAGAAACGTTTGGTCGGGGAAGCCATCTGGGCCAGTTCAACTTGGTGCGAACCATTTTGAATGGAGAGGATGAGAAGTAAGGCTCACTTCTCTGATGCAAGAGGCTGTTTGGGTTCTGGTGTGAAATTGTAAGAAGGAAGGAAAAGGAGGAGATGTTAGAGGGACTCCCCTTCTAGTCATGCTTGTGGAGTGGAATTTAATGCATGGAGTTTACCCACAACTCTCCTGAACCATCAAGAGGCATCCTCAGATGGAAGGGTGCAGGACTACGAAAAGGCTAATGGCTCCTCCAGTAAAAATTAACTACTTACTTGGCAAGCTCACTGGAACATTTCACAGGGACGTCTCCACAGCAGAGTTTTCCTCTAGCTGCTCCCCGAACCTCTGCTGGCACATTTTGGTGGTGGCATAAGGTGTGCTGAGTGCCACGGTGTATTGATTCTAAAAAAAAAAAAAAAACAATTACCTTTAAAAAACTGTGTTTAATACTTAGCCCTTGTGAATGAAGGTGGCCTTTTTATATTGCTATTGCATTAATGGTTTAATATTGTAAGTGTTTAAATAGGTTTTAATATGTTGATACATATATAGATATAGATGTAGATATAGAAATGTGTTGTTTTAATAGGTTTAATATGTGGTTGCGAGCTGCCTAGGAAGGCCTTTTGGCAGTTATAGGCGTCCTAAAATTATGTGAATGAATGAATGAATTAATTTACTGCCTGATCACTGAGGCTCTCTGGGTGGTTAACAAAAGCTAAATTTATTTATCTAAAACTTTTCTATACCGTCCCATCACAGACTTCTTGGAATCATTTACAACAACATTAATAAAATAGAATAAAAATAGAAGTAAGAGTTAAAGTAGCACAACATCCAGTGTTCAGTGTAAAACCACAAATTAAAACAATTTAACAATTAAAATATCAGGAGAATAGAAAGGTTTTCGCCTGGCACTGAAAGGAAAGAAGTGTTGGCGCCAGGCGAACCTCTCTGGGGAGTGCATTCCACAGTCGGGGTGCCAAATTAAATGAAAATGTAAAAGATAAGTACCAATTAAAAGAACAAAACCATAATAGGAATTGCTATGATTTGGCACAGAAGTGCAGCTGCAGTAGAGAATAAAATGGAATATGTAAAAACAAAGTTCAAAAGTTAAAGTGTTAAAATGCTAGGAAAATAAAAGCGTCTTCATCGGGCACTGAAAAGAATGCCAGGTTGACACCAGCGGTACCGCTTTGGGGCGCTCATTCCATGGCCGGGGTGCCACAACCGAAAGGCCCTGCTCCTGGAAGCAGCCTGCCTCGCTTCCAGGATCGGTATGAAAGAGGGAAAGGCTGCTCTTCCTCTTAGGAGCGCTGGCCACGCTCCTGCAGGGCATTTGCATCAGCGGGTTGGCCGGGCTGCTGTGGAAGCCCCTTATAGCCCCAGAACCCTCCCCATGGCCATGTTAGTGGGACAAGGCACATACTTGGCCTCCCTTCTGCATCCACCCCGCCTCACGGGGCTCTCCTTCCCTTGGCGCCTCTTTAGACGTTCGTACAGAATTTTAATGAGACTCCGCAGCAGCTCTTCGACCAGTTCATCACCATCCAGGTAAGAAAGCTCCTGCCCCCTCCCTTTCCCTCCGGACCCCTGTTCTAGCCTTGCGATTGGCTCTTCCCACGTCCTGGAGCAGCACCTGGACGTCATGTTGGGTGTGATGCTGAGAGCCAGAGGGCTGGGGAAGGAGAGGCCCAGGTCCCTGGGATGAGGCACAGGAGAATGGGACCCACTGTGCTTCCAAGCTTTACCTTTTGACCACTGCAGGTTCTCAGAAGAGGGACCCAGGGAAGGTTGGTCAGTTTTGTCACCCACAATCAACCAACAGCATGTTCCTACCCAGCCACATTCAAGAGATGTGGCTTCTCCCAGTGTGGAGAGACCACGGCTTCTTGCCAGCCCCAAGCTGTTAAAGATGAGGGGAAATCAGGAAAGATGAGGGGCTGAGCAGGCCCACGGCTGAGCAGCCAGGGTGCCATGCCCGGGCTTTTAAGAGCAAAACATTCAAAGCACCAAGCCTGGCTGGATAAAACTATGCAAGGACATTGGATTTCCCCCCCTACTCTCTGGCTCTTTGTGTCCTGGACAAGTTTTGTGAATACAAAATGAAATTCTTCCCCATCCCCATCTGGGACTGAGGTCTACGGAGCCTGTTTTTCTAGTTCTGCTTCCACATTTTGGAAATCTTTACTGCTCAAGTACAGAGAGAGAGGAAAGCATGAAGCCAACCAATGTGTGCCAGGGAACAAAAGTGCAAATTGGGGGGGGGGGGGGGGGGGAGAGGGGGGGGGTGTGTGTGTGTGTGTGTGTGTGTGTGAGGGAGGGCGGGAGGGCGGGAGAAGCAGAACTGCAGCTTGCATCTGATTAGTACGGGATTTCTGTATGGCCACCGTACTTTTTCACAGGTGCTGAACTCGAGAGCTATCCGAGCTGATTCCATCATAGGAGTCTTCAGGGTGAGCAGGCTGCTTTGCTGGAACCCCAGGGTGGCCAGACCTGAAAGCCCGGGAGGCATCTCACGGCCAGTGATGATGTGGCTACTACTGCCTGCCCCGGTGGCCCGGAATTGACCATTGGTCCCTGGGCCAGTCTCTGCCGGCCCTGAAATGAGGAAAGGGCATTCCTGACATTTTAAGGAAATGCCAGCATGCACCAGCCAACACGGCTGGCTGAAGCATGCTGGGAGTTGGTGGTCTTTGTTCAGTCTAAACCTGCTCCCCAAATCTGTTAACCAAACTCAGACATTCCGTTATGTCTTCCCCCCAGCAGAAGTCAACAGCTGAGAGCATTGGGGTGGCCATGTGTCCTGGCCGGCTGAGGGCAGTCCTCTATTTTGAACGTGGCCTCTCGCTGAAGAGCTGCCCAGAGCAAGTCCAGCTGAAGGAGGAAGCCCATGGGGAGGGAGTGCTGCTAGGTCCTTGGAGTTGCCCATGCACAGCCCCCCAACTGCAGGCCGGCAGCCGGCACACTTGCTGGTCTTCCTACTGCAGTGCTTTGCGCTCTGCCGCTACCTAGAGTAAAGCAACGCTTTCAGAATCTGCATTGCTCTCTGCAAATGAGCACGTGCCAATTTCATGCTGATCGGGGTCCCTCTTGCTCCTCTTTTTTGGTGATACATCAGTGTCTGCCCTGAGAGCAGTTTCCACGAAATCATTAGAACCATTTTTGCTCCATACCGGCTCAGGTCACCCCACAAGTCAGAAAGCATCCCTGAAATGGGCAGAGCGAGGGCACATCAGAGGCTGAACTGGAGAACTGCAGAAAACCAGATGGACCATTTAAAACATCCTGCTTTGGGATTTTGCTGAACTTTGGTTGCTGCCACAGTTCTTTCTCCTTGCTTTAATAACTGTTTTTTTAAGTAAATTTTATTATTTTCTAGAAACTAAAAAACATCAATCAGAAACATCAGACCTACTGGGTCAGCCCCCTATAGATATTATTATTATTATTATTATTATTATTATTATTATTATTATTATTATTACATTTCTATGCCGCCCCTTGCCAAAATCTCGGGGCGGCTTACAACACAATAAAATACATTGAAATACAATAGAACATAATAGATTACCATTAAATACGAAAATACAAAAAATACACTGAGTTACAAATATAAAATTAAAATTATCAGTATAAAATAAGTAAATAAAAATATAGGAGGAGAAAGAGAAGGAAGAAGAAGTTGCCCTGGCCAGATCATATGTTTTAACAATTAAAATGCTGTTTAAATAAAAAGGTCTTTACCTGGCGCCGAAAAACCAGTAACGACGGTGCCAGGCGGACCTCTTTGGGGAGTGAATTCCATAGGTTGGGCGCCACCGCAGAGAAAGCCCTCCTCCGAGTACTTACTCTCCTAATTTCTTTCATGGAGGGTTCCCGGAGAAGGGACTCTCCCGCAGATCTCAAAGGGCGGTCGGGCATATACGGACGTAGGCGCTCGTTCAGGTAGCCAGGACCCAAGCCGTTTAGGGCTTTATAGGTCATAATCAACACCTTGAATTGGGCCCGGGCTTCAATGGGAAGCCAGTGAAGCTGACGGAGGACTGGAGTCATGTGAGCATAACGCCCAGTCCCCGTCAGCAACCTGGCAGCTCTATTTTGCACCAATTGAAGTGTTCGGACTGTCTTCAGGGGAAGCCCCACGTAAAGCGCATTACAGAAGTCTAGGCGGGAAGTCACCAGCGCGTGTGTCACCGTCACCAGGCAGTCGTACTCCAGGTAGGGGCGCAGCTGATTAATCAGCCAAAGCTGAAGGAAGGCGTTCCTCGCCACCGCTGTCACCTGAGCTTCCAAAGAAAGCTCCGGGTCGAGGAGTACTCCTAAGCTGCGGACCTTATCCCTAAGAGGGAGTGTTGCACCATTCAGGACCAGGTCAAATCCACCCTCTCCGAAACCCGATCTGCCAACCAACAGGACCTCCGTCTTGTCTGGGTTGAGTTTCAGTTTATTGGCCCTCATCCATTCCCTTACCTCGGCCAAGCACCGGTTCAACACAGCCACTGCCTCACCTGGATTAGTGGAAAACGAGAGGTAGAGCTGGGTATCATCAGCGTATTGATGATTCCGCAGCCCACACCTCCTGATGACCTCTCCCAGCGGTTTCATATAGATGTTAAATAGCAGAGGGGATAGAATGGAGCCCTGTGGTACTCCATGGCATAACTGCCATGACGTGGAGACATGGTCCCCCAGCACTACCTTCTGGAATCGACCGTTGAGATAGGAGTGGAACCACTGCAAAGCAGTGCCTCCAACCCCCAATCCCGCAAGCCTATCCAGAAGGATACCATGGTCCATGGTATCGAAAGCCGCCGAGAGGTCCAGAAGAACCAACAGGGATGTACTCCCCCTGTCCTTCTCCCTGCACAGGTCATCGTACAGGGCGACCAAGGCAGATTCAGTACTGTACCCAGGTCTGAAGCCGGACTGAAAAGGATCCAGATACCAATCCATAGACATATTCAAATCTACGCATAGTCCCATTTCTCTAGCCAATAATAAAAAGAGTTCCAAGTTTGATAGCAGTATGTATCCTCTTTCTCCTTCAGAGACAAAGTCAGCCTGTCCATTTCAGCGCAGTCCAGAAACTTTTTTAAAATCAGTTCATCAGTGGGTGGTTCTTCACTCCTCCAATGCTGGGCAAATACAGTCCTTGCCGCAGTAGTTACATGTAGAATCAAATACATTTATCAACATCAACAGGTACAATGATGATTGTAGTTAGAAGACTTCCGGTTTAAATATTAAAGATTTTTGTAACATTTCCTCAAGCCATTCTTGCTTTAATAACTGTTTTGACTCTTCTTTGTGTTCTGATTGCAGATTGAGATTGGGGTTGTGTACGAATCTCCCCGTAAGTTCACCCCAGGGGTCGTGGCTCTTCCCGCCGGAGACAGTCAAGAGGCAGTTGGACTGCCCTCCATCAGGGATGATTTGGCTTGCAGCCCTGCATTGAGCAGAGAGCTGGACTCAATGGCCCTATAGACCCCTTCCAGCTCTACTATTCCAGGATTGTATTATTGCCGTTTGCGGGTTTAAACATGACTTTCAGTGAATCTTGTCGAACTGACTATCCCTCAGATATGTTGGACCACAGTCCTATCTGTATTATCCCAGGGACTTGGTCCGTCCCAAGTTGAAGGAAAATCAAATGAAACAAATCCATTTGTGTCGGAAATAGTATGCAACTTTTTGAATACATTTCGTGTTGAAATATGGATGCAGATTACTATTAAACAAGCAAAGGAAATCCCACACATCCTAGTAGCACAGTAGTAGCCTGCTCCTGCTTCTGAGTGAAGAGTCAGGGACCGGTGCCTCTTGCAATGGATTTAGATTCCTCTCTTCCTCTGTTTCAGAGGCTGTCAGTTTAGACACAGGTTAACCGTCTCCCTAAGTGACAAGGAGGAGAGAAGCTGGTCTGTAAAGAAACAGTTTCTGTTCTTACAGCAAAATCAGCCCTTATCTAAAGCATATAATTGGGAGAAACAGCATGCAGGCGATTATCTCTGCTCTTCCTCGTAAGCTGAAGTCTATAGTGCTGAAAATGGCTCCAAGAAATGATCCTGGTTTCCGAATGCTGGGGCAACTGGCCTTCAGAGTTTTCTGTGGGGTGAGAGAAGCATAGAAGTGACCTGCACCCGCACCCCACAGACAACGCTGGAGGGTTGCTGGCAGCCATGCTGGATTATGCTGCTAATTATAAGGGCCCGTCAGAGCCATGTAGCTGCTGCAACAACATCGCTCTGTTCTGTAGCCGCGTAGACCTACAGAGGGGAACAAAAAGCAATTTAATGTGAGAAAATTAATATTTTCAGTAAGGATCCCTACAATCAGAGCTTTTTTTGTAAAAAACAAAAAGGTGCCGGAACTCATGTCGCCGCCAGCAGTAAGCCCTCAGCGCGCGACCACACACACCGATCCCAAGCCGAGCGGTGCCCTGACGATCAGATGGCAGGCACAGGAGCAGCCGCAGGCACTATGATAATGATGCTTGCTGCTGCTCTGCTACTCCTGCAAAATCACTTTGTAAAATCCATTGGAAAAAAAGGTGCTGGAATGCCATTCCGATGCATTCTATGACAAAAAAAGCCCTGCCTACAATAATTAGAAAAGGGGAAGATACTCAGCTGCCAAATATGATAACAATGCAGCTCAACCTTAGCATTTCACAGCTTATGAGGTACACAGTTGGTCCTGAATAATAAGACTGGGACAAAACTCAGCAGAATCCAGCCCTCTAGCATTTCATGGATGTTCCCTCATGCTTGACCTGGTCTTGCAAAGCAAGCCAAGCTTGGGGGAAGCCTGTGAACACTCACGGAACAAAGACAGCGCAGCTGGCAACCTCCTTCCACATCAGAAGACGGAATGCAGTGCGGAAGAGGGATGCCTTCCGCAGTGCGTGGGGCTCAGGGCCCCAAAAACTCCCGCAAGCACTGGCCATGTGCGCCAGGAACTCGGGCTTGAGGCTGCGACAAAACAGACCGGAGTCTGAAGAGTCACACCCCGGGGATCCCAGTACAGATTCCTCCAGTGCCTAAGGAATGCCATGGAGTTCGGTGGGAGGGGCCAGCGTCTTGAGCTGACTTGCGATCTTACGGAAGCGCCAGTGAGAGACAGAGTCTGGCACAAATGCCGGCCACTGCATTCCCTCTCCCTAGGTCATGCACTCGTTGCCAAATGGTTGAGTCTCTATGACCCGGCGAATCTCAACACCGGACTGAAAGGCTACGTGAAGGTCAACCTGTGTGTCCTGGGAGCAGGAGACCACACACCGGTGAGAACCTGGAGATGCAGCCTCTCCAGCCACTTGTCGGATTCCTGACCCTGTAATAAAATTGCAGCTATTAAAATTGTGGCTTATTTAGAGGCTTAGCTGTGCAAGGGGGCCAACAGGAGGTGGCAGATAATGGGATGCTGGAAAACTCACTCTGAGCTTAATGGCTTTCAACGCATTTCTGACCCAAAAGCTGAAGGCGGACTGGTTTTGTTCTTGGCATCTGTGATGTGGCTCAAAATACGAGTGCAGATTTGGAGCCAAGAACATCAGATCAGTTGCTTCAGTTTGTACAACAGATTAATAAATACAACAGCAGATTGTACTTATTAATACAATTTGCCCAAGTTGTATTAATAAATTACTACATACAGAAGTCTGATTTTTTATGTAAATATGTCTCTGCAGCATTTCCTGCACATTTATAGGCAGGTTCACTTAGCTTCAGTGTTTGGTTCTTTAATGACGAACCAGTGTGGTGTGGTGGGTAACAGTGTGGATTGGGACTCGGGGAATTCGGGTTCTAGTTCCTGCTAGGCCATAATGCTCCCTGGTGACCTGGGGGTGTTGGACTCTCATCCTCACCTACCTCGCAAGGTTGTTGCTCGAGGATAAAATAGGGGGAAGAGGAACAGGGCAAGCTGCTTTGGGTTCTTTGCAAGAGGAAGAAAGCCAGGTGGGATAGAAATGCAGTGTGGGGATGATGGGCAAAGAAATGCACCCAGATTAACATATGGCCAGAATGGGAAATCCACATCAATCATTGATGGAGCTATTTACTTCCATACCTTTCTTCTCCGCACAGGATTTAGACCACTTAACAGAGAGTGGCGAACTGGAATCCACCGTTCTGCAGCCTGCGGCAATGCCAGGCACATGCCTGGCCACCCTCCAACTCTACATCTACAGAGCGGAGGATGTGCCGCAGAGTGAGAGTCCCACTCACTGAACAGCCTTTCCATCAGACTTGTGGGGTGTAGGGCAGGCAACAGGGTCGGGGTCCCAAGCACATCTGATTTCTGTGGAACCAGCCAGAGAGCGGTTTTCCAAAGGCCTGGAAGGGTTTAGCTTCCTCCAGGTTTCTTTCTTACGACTCAGAGCTACCTCTGGCCAAATCAAATTTCGGGGAGGGGGGGAGCACATTGGGGGGAGCGCATGGACAGTAGGGAGACAGAATACCTGCCCGGTGCCTTTTGCCTGGCAGCACTAGGAGCCTTTTGACTGGAAGTGATTCGGGTTACCCTAGGTGACCAGCAGTTTCTGCAGCAAAATGAAGCTCCTAAAAGCAACCTGCTCAGACACGGTTGCTTTGCTCTGCAGTGCAGGATGGCGTCACATCTGTGGACCCTTCTCTGGAAGCAACTTTTGCAGGGAGAGTGGTGAGTAAAATGCATCACCAGTCATTTTTTTCTTAAAATCAGGGGTGGTGGGGAGAATAGCATTTGCAAAGCAAACAAACAACTGCTATGGACAAGCAAACGTTTATTCAGTAAACAAAAATATAAAACCTGCAGGTTTTGGCATATTGTGCTAATGACTTTCCAGGATTACTCAAACCAAATTCCTTGTGGCACATGTTGGGCCTTCAGGGAAGGGAAATACGTCCCTGGCTCGCAGACGCTGGCAATCGGAGGCTTTCCTGCTTCATCAGCTGGAATTTATCCGAACTCATAATAGGGGAGGCTACTGTCCTGCCTGCTGGCACGAGCATTGGCTATTTATTCTCTTAAGCAGAAGTAAAACGGAGATCCTGTTTGGCCGTTTAGCACAGGTATGACCTAAAAGCTAAGCTTCTGTGTCAATGGGCACCTTTTTATTTACCTGCCACCTTTGTCAACACGCACAGCTCAAGACAAATGTTGTGTTTGGAGATGCCAATCCCGTGTGGAACCAGCTGATGTTGTTTCCCATGGAGGTGAGTTGCGTCATTTGGAAACTGAAAGGCAGAGAGAGAAGGTGCAGGAAGACACTTGGGCACGATCTGTCTTGCTTGCCCCAGTGACACCACGTGAGTAAGGGGGAATAATCCAACCCCTTCTGGGTTGTGTCCCAGACTGTGGTCTGTTTGCTCTTCCCGATTATTTGCATTAATGATAATAACAACAATAGGAACTTAAAGGCAGCCACTTAAATTAAAAGCAGAGGAACCTTCACCGTGGCTCATCTGGTAACTGGGCTTGGCAAGCCGAACAATTTTCTGCCCTGATCTGAGGAGCAATAGCCTTGCCTTGACTTTTGCTTCTGATTTGCGTCGCTTCATCTCGTTTTGTTTCATTTCACCCTATTTCATTTTGTTTTCTTTTGTTTTGGGAGCACTGCCACCTGTACTTTACAGCTCTGTTAATCCCATAATATAAAATAAGGGGAAATTCTATTCTATTCTATTCTATTCTATTCTATTCTATTCTATTCTATTCTATCTTTAATAATTATGTGTGTTTGTTTTCTTTCTGTACTGCCCATTAACCAAGACCTCTCTCTCTCTGTCTGAGAGTCAACAGGCGTACACAATTACGCACGATGCAGAGAAGGTGGCGAGGAAGATACTCTTTCTCATAATAGACCCCCAGTGGGGTCACCTCCTTGAAAGTGACCAGAGGGAGATGCAGGGGCAGCTAAAACAGTCCTCCCGCACAGAGTTTCTGTTTTAACTGAGAATTCACGGCTACAAGATACAGCAATGGCCGTTACGTGGGGCAGGTCTAAAAGGGCGTTGGCAAATTCCTGGAGGAGATGGCGGCCATGAGACTTGAAGGCCTGGCTCCCCTTCAAGCCTCAGGCAGCACCCCAGTCGCTGGGGAGCTTTGGCAGGAGGGAGTGTCGCCCCCACTGTCTGGCTTGCGGGCTCCCGGGTGCGCAGAATGCTGGACTGGGTGGACCGATCTGGCCTGATCCAGGAGGCCTCTTCTGAAGTTCTTCACCAGAGGATCCAGAGACGTCTTCCTGCCTCTTGAGGCCCCTGAGCCCCTCACTGAGGAACCCCCCAGTCCTGCTGAGGGTGCAGAGGGATTTGCTAACTGGCACGTTCTCCTGCTGCAGATGCCGCCCGTGTGTGACTTAATCAAGCTTGCTATCCTGGATGGGTGAGTGCCGTCGCTCTGGCTCCTCTCTCAAGAGCAACATGGGACCTTGGCCTCCTGTCAAGGAGAACCGTTGCCACATCATGGCACATTTCCCTGGACCTCGGCTGGACCACTCACCGGCCCACGGTCCTCTCCACCACGGGGAGCGAATCGCATTTCCACTTGCGTTAGAGCAAGAATGTGCAAATTGCCCATGATTTTTGCCCCCGAGCATCTAAATTACAGCTGCAAATTTTATGCCAATGGGTGTTCCCTTTCCCTGGTGCCAAACCCTACCTCTGAAATTGATTCGGCACCATGGAGAGCCCCTTAAGATTTGGCGGAAAATCTAGAGTTGATGCACAGTTCCACTGACATTGGCACAACCGGCCTCAACCATTTTAAAGAAGCACCTCTCCATTTGCTTTTGCTTCGTTCGAAGCCATTCTCCAACACGCACAAACACACAGTCTCAGAGTAAAACTACATATTTTCCAAAGCTATTAAAACAACAAAGACCCCCCATGAAATAGCCTGGAATGTCTCCACTTTCTTTAGACCCCCATCTTACTGTGTGCACCATTTTTGGTTTTGTCTTCTAGGCCTCAACATGATGATGGCAACGTTCTGGGGACCACGTTTATCAGCCTGTCCCAGATCTCAGCCATGGGGCCTGAATTTAAAAGTAAGAAATCTGATTCTTCCCAGGGCCTGAGGTGCAAAATCCCAAAGGCAAGCCCCTTCCGTTAATTAGCATCGGCGGACTCCACAAAGAGTCGTCCTCCAAAAGCAGGGATGGCAACAAGCGTCGGGAAGCCCCGGAAAAGCCCCACTCCCCCGTGCCTCCACAGGACTTGGCTGCTCCCCCCACAGCGAAAACATCCCTGACAATGGGCGTATCAAAGAAAGGAGCCTCCCTCCTCCCACCATGCACCCCTCCTTCAGTGAGTTTCCCCCCCATCATTCTCACCAGCTGCTCTTGCTCCTACTCTGTCTCATCTCCCTCCTCCTCCTCTACCTCGGCATGGCCACCGCTGGGAGCAAGGAGACCATGGTGGGATCTCCACTTCCTTCCTCGCTCCACCACCGTTGTTTGGGCTGGAGCAAGAGGTGGGGGAAGAAGCCAGTGGCAATGGTAAAGAGGAGGAATCCGGCCAGAGGGGTCTGGCTAGGGGACCCCACTGGGCTGCAGGCACTTTGCAGGTGCACAGCTATGTCCCCCTGTCCTGTGTAGCTTCTTGTGGTACCCAAGCTGGTGACAGAATCTCAGTTTTCAGTTTGTGAGGAGGAAATAAAAACTCGGGTCCATGAGAAAGATCAGCCATTTGAACCTCCGCTGCTTTATTGTCCGGGGCCCCAGTGCTTGCAGTCACTACCAATAGTGCGTTACCGGGCAGAGGCAAACTCAGCTACAAAAGGACACCCCATGGGCAGACACTTACAACCTGCTAGTCACATGCACCAACACAGAGAGTTACGCTTCCAGATCATCCTAGTCCAAGAGCATCCGGGTGCCTCTAGGCATGACACGATGCTCTAAGCCGATCAGACATGCTGGTGACAGCAGCACGGGAAGCATGCCTGATCGCCGCACTGCACCGATCGGCCGGTCCAGCGGGTTCTGGGCAGCCGGGCCTGCCTGCTTGGGCACGCGAGTGTGTCTGCGCAGGAGCCCTTCGGGAGGGCTGGCCTGACGGGCGCACTCAGCAGGCGCTGCCGCCGTGGGTCTCGGGTGGGCCCCTTTGGAAGCACAGGGCCCCACTGTTGCAGCTTTCGCAGGTGTTGGCCTCCAACAGCTGCTCAGTCTAGCTAAGAACACCGTCATCTTGGGGCAACCTGGCTGGGAATTCTGCTGCTTTGGGAGAAGGAGGTGTAGATTTGATTTGATAAAACCAAGTCACAGATAAGCAATGCTTTCCTGCCAGCTTTATCGGAATTTTCCCAGTGTTGGCCACCTTGGGCCAGTCTGATGGCTGAATTGGCACAAGCTCTTCCTTCTCTAATGGCCCTTTCTGGTTGCAGGAGACCCCTGCTGCTTCCTGCCCTGTTTTGGGCCAACCTTCCTGACTTTCTACAGCAGCCCAAAGGAGTTTATGAGCCAAGTGGGCCCCCTGGGGAAACGCAGCACCGGGACAGTAAGTCCGTCTCCTGGTTGTCCATTCACCTGGGATCGGGGAAGAGGATTAAAGAAACTGAAGCGACAGATTCTGTCCCCTGCCCCAAATCAAATTAGTGATTTTGCAGCACATCTAGCTGAAACCTCCTTCATGCCTTCGGATTTCCTCACTCACCAAGAGGACTAGGATCTTGCTGCTGCTTCATTTAACCAAAGGATCAGATCCTGCATTGCAGACGGCCGCAGGGTGCATGTCATGCATGCAGTATTTTCCGCATCCCCTCTTTTATTGAAGCAACACATCTTGGAGGAAGCCCTTGTGTTTCACAGGGTCTCTCCAGCAAGACCGGGCCTTTGCACCCCATCTCCAAAGTGTCTGATTTAGGCAGAACGGAAGAGGACAGGGAAGGCTGCCCTACACTCGTCCTTTCCCTCCGCTCATTATTCATTTGCCTTCAGGTCTGCTATTCTGATCTTTTTTCCAAGGGCGCTTTTGCTCCATTTATCTCCTAGGTGGAAGGTGTGGCTTACTGCGGAAGAGTTCTGGTGGAAATGATGACCAGCATGAGGGCAATCCCCTCTCAGAGCATAGATAAAATTCCCGAAGAAAGGATCAAAAGGACCCAGGTAATCAGCGGCACATGCCACCGGGGTAAAGATCTGAGCCATGCAGAAGGAGCTTCTTGGGGAGCAAGTCAACCCTGAAGAAGAGGGAAAGCAACAAAACAGGAGGACTCAGAAGGGCTCTGTCCCCCCACCCATGACTTCCCCGTGTGTTCTGTGGAACAGGGTCCCCAACGGCCCGAAAGAAAGCAAGAAAAAGAGCTCACCAGACCCCCCCCCCCATCCTGTGCTAATTCTGGCTTTGCTGGTGGCGTTTTTAGCATGTTGTTTGGTGTTGATTTTGGGGTCCTTTTAACGGGGTGTTACAGTTAGCCTGAGGATATTTAACAGGAAGGCAAGAGAAATAAATGTGTTATACGTTATGTCCAGAAAAGAAGTTTCATTAATCTGTGGCAGAGAAAACAACAGAACCTTGTGGTGCATTAAAGGCGAAGAACTTCTTCATGACCTAAGTGCTCATGAGTGCAGATTTGGGTAAAAGCTGCAAGGGGCTTGAGGGTCACATTGATTCTGGATAACCAGGTGGGGCTTTTTGCTGCTAGCATATGGTCCAAGCCTCACTCAGACACAGGAAAACACACATGGAATCTGGGCGGTATAAACAGGAACTTTAAAACATTGATAAATAAAAGGAAAATGTCTGGGGTGACCAAAGTTACCTGGGAGTCCTGCACTGAGCGGGGGGCTGCCCTTGATGGCCCTCTGCCCCCCCCCCAACTCTACTCTTCTGGGATTCTATGAAATCGGAGATGTTGGCCAACCAGCTTACACTGCTTTTTTGCTTCCCCAGTACTTTTTGCCCCAGATCCGATATGGGCTCTGCGCCATCTTTTACTCGGCTACCATGTTGCCCGATATCACAGAACGAATCCAGTTTGAGGTCAGCATTGGGAACTACGGCAACAAATTCGACGGGACATGCAGACCTTGCGCCTCGACCACTCAGTACAGTGATGCCGTGTATGACGGCAAGTACCAGGGCCACGGCGCCGCCCTCGTTCGCGGTGCGCCGGCGGGAGGGGCAGGCGGCTCCAGCAAGTCGCCTTGCATGAAACAGACTCTTTCTCGTAGATTCACACTAGCAATACAGCGTGCCCCCTTCCAGTGGGGAACAGCGGCACAATGAATGTATAAGGTTTGCTTTTTGTAAGGATTAGTAGCAGAAATCACCTTGGCTGGTATAAAGAAGTTTGGAAGGTAGCTATTAATGATACGTTAAGCTGTGATATTAAATGGAAAAAGGGTTTGATAAGTGAAAACAAATTTGAAAATATTGGAGACCTTTTATTGACGATGTTTTAATGAAAGGAAGGGGGTGTGAATCGGCACAAGAGTCAGTGCAGTTCTGGAAGGGAAGTGGGGCAGCCTGAATGAATAAATGATCTTCCATTAAGTAAACAGAGTTGTTGGTCCTGGTGGAGGTAGCACTGATGTTGACGTATAGTTTAATTATGTTTATTGTTACTATATCAATTGCATTGTTTTTGTTAGTTTAATACGATTTTTTTAAGTAGCAGAAAGCATCGTAGCCGAGATATCATTTGTTTGCACATGCGTATCTTGACCCGCACTTCCTTTCAGGGTGTCTGGTGTCCAAACGATTTGCCTCCAGGCTTATCTTTACAAATCCTGACCTTCTTGACAGAGGTTTAATTACGTTTCCGACCCTCTTGTGTCTCTCTGATAGGACCCTAAGGAACCGGCCCTTGTTTAGTCATCAGGAAACATTTATATTCTGCAAAGACTGGAGGGCGAAAGATGGTTGGGTTGAGAAGGGATTTTGCTGGGGAGGAGCTCCTGGGAAGGGCAGGGCAGGGCAGGGCAGGGCAGGGCTATTTGGAGACGGTGGGACTCAGCAGAGCAGCAGGCAAGCCTGGCAGCGCATGCCCCGTGCTCAGCTCCCCGGGGCTCCGTTTACCTGGTTGCCTCACCCTTATCCTCCTCACCTCCCAGTTGCTCATGGCCTCCCCTCACCGCCTCTTGTCAGGACGTTGCAAGGCAGGTTGGAGGGCGAGTGTGGCCAGCCCGGGTTCGCTGGGCAGGACCCAGGCCCGGCTTTCCCTGGCCCGCGCTCAGCGTCCGAAGCGATGCCCTGCCCTGGCTCCTCAGCAGAGGGCTCGAGCCGCTTCGTGTGCTCGCTGCGGGACGGCCCCCCGCCGTGGGCTCCAGGCCAAGCCGAGCCACCTGTTTGTTCCAGGTAACTTCTACTACTACTTGCCGTGGTATGACACAAAGCCCACGGTGGCCGTCACCTCCCTGTGGGAGGACGTCAGCTACCGGATGGCCTCGCTGAATGTCATGCAGCTGCTTCAGAGCAGGCTGGTAAGTCTGGGAGTGGCTGGGGCGGAGCAGGTGTGCCGGTTGCCGCCGAAGCCCCGCGACGAGCACGGGCAGCGCGACAGAAACACAAGCCATGCGCCATCCCGTGGCCCTCCTGGTCTCCGAGCAGGGTCCTGCTGGCGCAGAGTGGGCCGGTCTCTGGCACATTGCCGGGGTGCCGGGGGAGACCCGCTCGCCTCTGGAGTGGGGTGGGAGCCAGGGGGCTGTGCGCCTGATGCTCCTGCAAGCTGCAGGGTCCATTTTGGGGAAGACAGGAGGGTGTTCAGGGGAGCGGATGTGGGAGCCAGGAAGGAGCCGCCGGGAGAGATGGGCTGCCCAGCTGGAGGGTCTCTGTCGCTCTTGCCTCCCAGCTTTCCAACAAGAGCACCATGGGGGTGGACCCAGGAGCCTTCCTGAGAGGGAGGGGCCATGCAGAAGTTCCCAGTCTGGATTCAGCTCTTTACATGGGCAGAGGCTTCTCCCCCCAGCTTTGCTAAAAGGCTCTTTAGAGTTAAACGGGTGCCTTAAACTGTGAAGTCCAAGGAAAAGAACAGCATCTCCAAAGCTTGTCTTGGCTTTTGGGACCCAGCTGGAATTGGGAAGGGTCTTGCTCGGGCCTGTTGGATGCCTCTTGCAAGTTCACAAGGGGGGCATCAGTGCTGGCTCTGGTATGCATCACCATGAGCCACGTGACTCGGGTACAAGGTGGCAAAACCATGGCCCCCTGCCCTGTCCACGGGGCCTTCTGCCACCGCAGGCCCCAGTCTGACCCTCGTAGCAGCAAGAGAGCTTCTGCTGCTAATCCAGGACCGATCTGGGAGAGTGAGTAGCCACCGTGAGCTTCCGGGCTGCCCAGCCATGGACCTGTGCTTCCTTCCTGGCAGAAGAAGAATCTGGATGCTCTGAGGGCCATCAGCACGCCCAGCGACCCATCGGTGGCCACTGCTTGGAAGAAGCTTCAGAAAGAGCTGGTGGAAGACTGCAGGTGAGTGGTGGGCAGGGAGGGGCTTCTGCCAGCAGAGGTGGATTTGCTTTCTCCCTTTCAGAAGCTGCCTTTTATGCAGTCAGCTTTTTTGCAGCGGCATCAGTACCGCAAGCTGTGCATCGCAAAAGCAAGCACCTCCTTGGTTCTTGGGGAAAAAGAAAGCACTGGGCCCAGGAGAGATCTATCCAAGAGTTCCTAAAGAACTCCGAAGTGCAATCGCTGATCTTCCAATGAAAATATGTTGCGTGCTCCTAAGATCGGACGCGGTGCAGTCAAATTGTAGAGCAGCAAATGTAGCATCAGTTTTAAAGGAGGAACATACAACAAGGATCTGGGTGACTTTCGACTGGCTGGCTTGACAGTTGTTCTGGGTAAATTGGTGGAAAGCATGATTAAAGAAACTATTATTAAATATAAGGAGGAAAAGGCTCGACTGCAAAAAATCAGCCGGGATTCTGCAAAGCTGCGTCCTCCATTGCCAACCTGTGAGAGTGTCGGTCCACCTGTGGACAGGAGTGATTCAACAGGCATTGTTTATTTGGACTTCCCAAGCGCTTTTGACAAAGTTCCACATTAAAAAGACTCCTGGGCAAACTCACTGTGCCCCACAAGCATCTATTGTGGGACTGGTGCTTTTGATTTTGCTCAAAAATGATCTGGAATTAGGAGTGACGGTTTGCTTGGTGAGCAGGTCACCAAACCGTCTAGGAAGATGGAAACAAAAAGGGTTCAAAATGACCCCTACAAATTGGCACTGCGATCATCAAAATGAGAGGTGGAGTTCAGGGCAAGCAGGTGTCGCATGATACGTGCTGATGGAGGGAAGCCCAGTTTCTCATCTATCCAAGCTGCCCAGGAAAGAGATCTTGGTTTCTCCCGGATGCCTTGTGGAAATGAGTACCCAGAGTACGGCTGCTGGGGAAAGAAGCAGCAAATTCTGTGTTCCTGCCAGCGCCCGTTCCTCAGCAGGAGGTCCCTGGACACATCTGGAGGCCAGAACGCCTTGGCCTGTGTGCTCTCCTGCTGTCTCTGAAAAAGTGATCAAAGACAGGTGTGAAGAAGGGGCCGGGGAAGGAAAAAGAGCACGGGAAGGGGAAGGAGCCAGTGCTTGTGAGGGCATCACACAAACTGGGCCCAAAGAAAGAGGTTGTGTAGGTGGGTACGAGCTGGGCTCAGCCGTGGAGGAGACCCCGTTGAGAGTGTCTTGCCCCAGGAGCACCCAAAGCCAGAGCCATCCCTGAACGTTTGAACTCGAGGCAGGGTCCGCTTGACTTCCCCACATCCCGGTACAGCTCTGCACCAACACTCTTTGCATGCTCCGTCCTCAGGAGGCCTCTGCCTGGCTTGGCGGTCCAAACACCGGCCACCCTTCTGGACCACCAGATGAGGAAGCTGCGGAGCCAGCTCCTCCTGAAAATCGGCAGGGCTGCAGAGAAGATGAGCTGCAAAACCCCTCTGAAGAAAATGATAACGAAAGCCGATACCTGGCTGCACCGGATCGCCTTAGTCACGAAGGAGGTAGCCCAAGCCCGCATCCCGATATGCTTTTAGCACCCCGGAGGAGGAGGTGTTTGCACATGCTAATTTCCGTGCACGCATGATTCCCACGCAAATAAAATAAAAGGCATCTCCCCTCTGTGGGGAGGACTGGAGGGCTTGCTCAGAAGGGCTTGAACCCTCTCGTGCACCACCCCTCCCAAATGCGTGGAATTTGCTTCTGCTCATCTGTATGTCCAGATGCACCTTTGCGAATGTTCGCTGGCTCATCTAGTGGGGAAGACGACGAGCGGTCAGCTGCAGACTCGCTCTGTGCTCTGCCCAGTCCCACCTGCCAATGGTCCCCTGGTGGTTTGTTATCCGACCCGGATGCCCCTGCAGCTCCAGGTCACTGTCCGAAAGAGGAGCG
Source organism: Varanus komodoensis (assembly GCF_004798865.1). Classification (NCBI taxonomy): domain Eukaryota; kingdom Metazoa; phylum Chordata; class Lepidosauria; order Squamata; family Varanidae; genus Varanus; species Varanus komodoensis. Next base: position 107,776 of record NW_025335762.1, read on the forward strand.
GCCCTTAACTGTTTCTGGAAAGCCACACAGCCAGGAAACGGAAGGCAAAGGCCAGTGGCTTAACAAAACTGCTGTAAAATTGTGAGGACGTTGTGCAATGGCCCCAGCAGTGCTTGCTCACAAGGTCCCTTTTGTGGGCTCACCCTTTTCCTCGGTCTTTCAAGGCCAAATCCAGGGGGGGAAGATGGAGGGCCTGGACCAGCAAGGATGCCCCCGGTCGGGCTTGCCTTCTGAAGCACCTGAGCCTCGCTGCACCATGGCAGGAGACTTCCTGTGCGGAACCAGGCTCTCTCGTTGCTTGGAAGCAAGCACAGGCTGCGATGCTGCACAGCGTCACGTCTGGCCTCAGCGATTAGTGCAGCTTCCCTAGCGTCCGTTTCCTGGCCTTCTGGCCCTTGAGAGTCCGCACGGGATGGTCTTCACCCTGCTGTGAGTGAGGATGCAGGATCAAATGTTACAGCATAACTAGGCCCCCAGCCTCTCCTCTCCCTGCTTACTCTCCCAGCCCACCAGGTGAGCTGTGCGGAGTAGCGGGGCCACCAGCAAAAAGCCCTCACTCCCCAAGCCTCAGGCCCCCTTAACCTCTCCGAAGGCGTGCCGGCAAGGCCCGAGCAAGCGAGCGCTGGCTCTCCATATACTCCTGCTTCCTTCAGACTGAGATAAGCATCCCGGATGTGATTATCTGGATGCTTTGTGACGACCGGCGGGTGGCCTACGCGCGGGTGAAGTGCCACACAATCATGTTCTCCAAGGCCGGTCCCCACGCCACGGGCAGTCAGTGTGGCAAAACCCAGACCATCTTCCTGCAGGTACAAAGATGCCTCCGGGGGAGGAGGGGACGCGGAGGCGGGCAGGAGGGAGGTGATCCTACCCTGCGGGGCCAGCAATCTGGCAAATGTCGAACCTTGGTGCTTCCCTCCCGGTTCCAAGCCTTTGGTGCTCACTAATCACTCAGCAGCACCGTGGGCTAAAAACATCCTGGTCTTCTTCAAAGCCATGGAAACAGCATCACTCTTGGTGATGAAGCGGCTCTCAGCCGGCCTGCAGTGCAAGGAGGAGAGCGTGCAATTCTCTGGCCGCTTCCACACAGGGTGCACCAAGCGACCGGGACGCCGACATCGTCCCCGCCCTGCTCCGGGTGCGCTTGTGGCTGGGGAGGATGGCCGACAGCGCGGAGCTCATGAAGTGCTGCGAAGGGAGGATCCTCGTCTTCGCGGAGACGGTGAGGGAGCCAGGCCCCTGAGCCCCGCCCCATGGGTCCCCTTCGACTTGGATTGCAGGAGAGATCCAAGCTCCAACTGCCTCGCAGCCCGGAGGCTCCCCGAGGGGGCTTGGGCCAGGCAGGCTCCCGGCTTAACCCACCTTGCGGGGTCATGGCGAAGGGAAGCGGTGGGGGAAAGGCCCCGTTGTGCCCTCCGAGCTCCTTGGAGGGAAGATGGGATGGGAATGCCGTAAACCGAAGCTCTCCTGACCTGCTGGTGTTTTCATTCCCCGCCTTCAGTATGAGAACCAGAAGAAGACACACGGGGTATGGGGGGTCCGGGACCTGATGCCGCACCCCAACTTTTCCGACGTGACCGGGCAAATCAGCCTCCCCAAGGACAGGTTCCAGCCTCCTGCGGGGTGGAAGTGGGCCGGTGACTGGGCCGTGGAGCCTCAGAGGAGGTGAGAGGCAAGCTGCGGGTGCATTTGGGCACATCCGGCTTTGAGCATTATCTGGCCTTTCTTGCAAAAATTCAGCTGTGCCTCACACTCAAATCCAAAATGCACCAGTACAAAGAACTGGAATGTGACCCGGTAACAAACAACCCAGCAAAATAGCGGGGAAGAAAATACTAAATCAGTCCTCAGGATTTTCTTTAAAAGTATGAGAAAAATATTTCCCCATCCAAAACAGGCAGAACAACAGGAATGCAAACCCAGCAGCCGGCTCAGAGAGCTCTGCTTTTTTGAGGCAGCAGAAGGAAAATAAATTTGGGGCTGGGCAGCTTTCCTGGGGAGCATACTTCATAGTGAGACTGCCATGACAGACAAGGCCCTGTTACCCATATTTTCTTGCCCACCTTAGTCAGTTGCAAAAGGATTTCAGCTGTTTACACCTTAAATTTTTGGTCCTGTGAGCCAAAATCCCTGGATTCGGTTCCCAGATGAGTCTTTTAGCAGACTGACCTTCGGCTTTCCATGCAAAAGTTCTGGGTTCTGTCTCTGTGACTTCTCGTTTCTCTGCCACTGCCATGGGTTGGGCAGCCACTGCCAGCCAGAAGGCAAAACTGGGTGGACAAAGCCAACTCTCTCTAGGTACCTAGAGAAAATACATTTCACAGAAATGCCAGCAGTCTCACGGGCTTTCTCATCGAAAGGATACTAAAGCCAGTGCTTCTGGCCCCGGAACCTCAGAAAGGCAGTTTCGCTTTCTGGCTAGTCAAAGGCACCGTCTTGTGCCCCTCCTGATTCTGCCCAGGCTGCTGCTGGACAAAGAGACAAACCACACCGAAGTTCTGGAAGAAGTGTATGAGAACCAGAGCCGGGAACCGGGACGCCGCTGGAGACCAGCCTCCATCCCCTGCAGCAACGCAGTGAGTGAGGCGGGACTAGAAGCGCCTGTGAATTGCATTTCAATTGGCAAAGCATCAACATTTGTCCCAAATATAAACATGCAGGAGGGTACTTTTTTTGGGGGGGGGGGGACTCTCCAATTCCCAATCCTTGAAATTGTTTTGAAAAATACACATTTTCTTACTTTAGTCAAAGGAGGGGAGTCCGCAATTGGGTGCATGCCTAAAAATTTAGGTACTCAAAAGCACACGTTTCCTATTTGGAAAGAAAAATACTTGGGAATGGAAACAAGGCGAATGAATCTTTGAGGTGAAAGGGGAACTCAAGTCTTATTTATTCTCCATGCTTAAAGGCTGGGAGACCCACTGGGGCTAGAGCAGGATTGTGGCAGAAGAAACCTTTTCCCTTTTATGATGCCAGAAATTTCTCAGCTACCCACCTTTCAGGAATTCTCTCCACTTGTGCTGCCCAATCAACTCCCCCCACCCTGCCTTTTCCTGGCCATGGTAATCCCCAGATTCTGAGTGAAGGGGGTCTAAGAAGGGGATCATTCCTCGGACCCTAGTCTATGCTAGGACATGACTTCACACCAGAATTGCCTCCACTAAATTCCCCTAAATCTAGAAATTCCAATATGCCTCCCTTGCTCCGACTCTCTCCTTGCTGCCAGCACCCCTAAGGTCAGCATCGACATATTCCCTGGAGCAATGCAAACCGAGGGATGTCCAGACCTGGTCAGAATTTGGCTTTGTTGTGCTCCTTGGCATCTTTCCCTCACTCGGGCCTTGCTAGAAAGTTAGCCAGGGTGAGGTCAACTCTGCACACACTCAGGAACACTAGAGGAACCTTTCCTCAAAGCATGCGACGTCCATAATTCTTTCCACATGCAAGAGAATGTATGAAATTCTTCGCAGCAAAGTATGCAAGGCCCTTAAGTCGTATGTGCAGAACTGAATTTGAGATCGCTTCCTGCGGGACACCTGCACAAACACCCCGTGAGGCAAACGTCAGGAAATGAGACAGGGGAGCAGAGTCTGGGGTGCCAGTGAGGAAATCCCACAGCTTCCCACCCCAAATGAGATTCCATGCACAATCCTACACAAAACAACTCTGAAATATTACTAGTCGTTCGGAGTCCTTCCCACACTGCAGGCATCCTATGCCGATGCAGTCACTTTTGCAGGCTGCCAGAAAATTGCACGCTGTGTAACTCTCTGGTTATTCCTTCCTGGGTACCCGTTTCATCCCATGCTTGGACTCTCCATTCTAGAGCGGTGCTCCTACATTTCCAAAGGAAGAGATCGTGTGTCCCCCCGGCTGGGTCTTTGTGGAAGACTGGAAGGTGGAGGTGAACCGGGCAGTGGATGATGCTGGCAAGTCTCCAGTTCCATCCATTGTCCCCCAGGGTGGCCCCGAGAAGAAACGGCTCCTTTCTGGGGTCTTCTCCGGGGTCCTCATGAGCACACGCGTCCTTCCTCAGGCTGGGAGTACGGTGTTGCGATCGCACCGGCCGAGTTTCCCCATGCCTGGAATGCTGCAGAGAAGACGTACCACACTCACCGACGTCGGCGCTGGCTCCGGAAGCGCTCCCGGAATCTGGTCAGCGAGAACCGAGAACACCACATGGCCTCTTTCCTTCAGCTGGTAATTGCGATCACCTTTCTGTCCCGCCTTCTTCCTTCTCGAAAGAAATGAGGGTCTGCTTACAGAATCTGGCTCCTCCTCTTTGTTAGCCTTAGAACAACAACCCTGTGAGGGAGGCTAGGCGGAACGAAAGGGCTCATTCACGCGGGCGAGCTGTAGGAGACCAAAGTCCCCAGAAAGGGGTGGGCACACCGGAGGCCAGGGCTTCATAAGGCCAGGGCAGGGACTGGCCGCCGGGATAAGCCCCCGGCAAGCTGGCTTCGAAGCCTGGGCTGCCCACGGCTTTGCTCCGAGATGCTCTCGACTGCGGCCAGTGCAAGCCAGCCAGTTTGCGCCAGCACAGCGCCTCGCGGCACTTCGTGCGGCTCCGTGCGGCTCCGGCTGGGCGTGAAGCCAGCAGGGTTTCGTTGCAGAGCCCGGGCCAAGGATGCCGCTTTCATCCCAAGCTTGGGTGCAGCTGCTGCCCTCTGGAAATTCGCCCCGCGGCTCCCGTCATCCCCCGCTGGCACTGCCGCCGGCTGCGGTGGCGAAGGTAGGGGAGAGAGCATAGCCACAGTCCCCCCATCTTTCCTCGGTGTGTTTCCGCCCTGCCCGCTCACCCGTCTCCCGCAGCATTCGGACATGAGGTCGAAAGAAGAGTCGTGGGAATACGCCCCACTCTACGGATGGAGGTTCCACCTGCAGCGGCAATCCAATGACGTCTTCCGTCGGCGATGCTGGCGCAGGAAGCTTGTCCCGGTGGCTCCTGGCCACGGGACCCCCATCTTCCTACTGGAGGGGTCACTGGTAAGGCGAGGCGCCGCCTCCAACGGAGGGTGTTTGCTTTCCGAACAGGGCCCGATGCAGCCCCCCCAGCTGGGCAGATGCGGCGCAGCAGAGAGGTCGGGGGGCCTCTGCTGCAGGGGACGGGGTGCCCAAGGGGAGGCAAGCGGTGCTGGACTTGGTGAGGATTGCATTACCTCGTAGGCTCCAGACCGCCCCTGCAAGCGCAACGCGTGGCTTCAAGCTGTCTCCTTTTCAGGGGGTGGACGTCGACGGCCAAGCAAAAGACAAAAAGATGGAGGTGGGGGCAAAGGGAGAAAAGAAAGAGGAGAGAGAGCCGGGGAAGCTGGCCCTGCCGAGTCTGCTGGCGATGAACACGCCCCTTCTCTTCTGCGTCTTCAAGAGTGAGCATCCCTGCAGACGGGCCCATGCCGGGAGGGGCACCCACATTCTGCGTCCTGCATGTGGGGAAAAATGCCCAGATCCTGCAGCTTATAGAAGCAGAATAGGTTAGGTCGGGGCCTTTTTGAACTGCAGAAATCTTTTGTTTCCTTTTATCCCGGGCAAGACGGCTGCAGATTGGCAAAAAATTGGGCTGAGGTGTGAGAACAAAGATGCACCGGCTCCTCTGGATATCAAGGATCCTTAAAGGCTATTTGGGGGCTGGGTATTGCCCCATGCCCGCTGCCTGCTCTGTGGGTCTCTGTATCTACAAAAACACGCCACACGCACATTCTGTCCCTCCATCCAAACTGGCATCTGTCCAACCGCTGGGAAATCGGAAGTTAAGCCCAGTCCTTTAGCAGAGCTGCGTTGTGAACTGCCATGTGGAGAACTGTGCTCTCTCACAACCGCCTTGCCGTGGGCCCGCTGGCCTTGGTCCTTCAAGTCCAAATCAGAGGGGCAGGGCGAGCAAGGACGCCCCCCCCCTTGCCCTGCACCTCTCCTGCGGTATGAAGCCCCCACGCATTGTTGTTCTCCTAGGGGAGAGTCGGCCCCGACCCCTTGTGGTGACACATGCCATTCCTTTCTGTGGGGCTGCCCCCTGGCGCCCAGTTCCGTGGCGTTGTGCAACCTTAAACAGGCAGGCTTTTATTCATCAGACGTCCCTGATTTTTAAAAAATATTAAATGCATGATTTTTTTTTCAAATGCATGTAAACAATTAACCGAGTTATTGTGTGCAGAGAAAGGGCAGGGCCCTGTGGGTTCAGAATGACTTGCTTTGGAGTAAGTCTACACAATTCCTGCACCGCCTTTGGAGGTGCAGGTGATCTGGGTTCGAGTCCCAGCTCAGCCACGGAACCAGCTGGGTGACTCTGGGCCAGTCACAGACTCTTGCCCTGACCTTCCTCACAGGGCTGTTGTGAGGAGAGCAGGAAGAGAAGGGTGTCAGCTGCTTTGAGCTCTTTAAAAAAAGAAAAAGGCAGGATGGGAATCTAATCAATAAAAATAAATAAATTCTGTCAGGCAGAATCCCTCTCTCAGCCCCCCTCCCATCGCCTTATCTCAGTTGACGCATCACCCTCAGCACCACTGCCAGAAAGCTGGCAGGGACGGGAATCCAAGGCGCTGGAACGCCGGAGGGAAACAGAGAGCTCCCAGCAGAACGTGGCCAGTGCGGACGTCCCGGGCAGGAGCTCCTTGCCAGCGCCCAAACCTCTGCTCAGAGTTTTGCCAAACCAACCGAAGGCACGGCCCCTCAACAAGTCTGAAAAAAGCCTCCAGGATCTGAAAGACGTAACGATATGCTGAACCGTCGTGAGAATAAATTGCACAAATGAGCCCCTTCGCGGCCCACTTTACCTAGCTGATCGGTGGAAATTTGTATTGGATCGGGTTGAAAATCTGCAGAATTGTGAAACTCACCAGTAGATCGTGGATGCTTTTTTCAGGTTATGGGCTCTGCAGGAGTCCTTTTGATAAGCAGCGACTTGTGAGAGAGAGCGGGGGGGGGGGGGGCGCACCTTTAAAGCATCTGCGGTGCTTCGGCTCCATGCAGAGCACGGCGCCTCCTTCCGTTTCTCAGCGGCTCTCGCAGAGAGTCTGGCGGCACATTGAGCGGGAAAGCGCCTAACGAGCCAGAAGGAGAGCGATCGTTGTGCCAACCTCTCCGTCTTTCAGGTCCGGTCTATTTCCAGCTACGTTGCTACATCTACCAGGCCAGGGACCTTGTAGGCGTGGCCATGAAGGGCTCAGCAGGTTGGAATACAATACCGGGGGGGGGGCACACCTGCCGTGTTCTCCGCACCCCTTGCCCCACCCCCGGCCAAACAAGTTCCGAATCGCCCACAGCACCCAAATGCGCACCGTGCCCTTCGGATGTGCGCCCGTTGCGGATCCCCGGTGCTTCTTCCCGGGGCAGCCGTACGCTGGTTCGACCTCGCCAGGCACTGTGGAGACCCACTGCTCCCAGTTTATTTTCTTCCCTTCAAAGGCTGAATGGGATCAAGGCAGCAGTGCTGGGGGAGCCAGAGGGATCCTTCTCCACCCCCCACACGCGTGGACGTCCTGGCGTGACTTCCCGCCCCCCATGCTTCCCTCCCTAGAAAAAAAATGCAGCCACCTGTATCACACCCTGCCTTTATTTTTTTTGTGGGGGCGGTTCTCCAGCAGAGTTAGCAGCAGCTTTGGGAGGGCAAATTAGATGAGAAAAGTGGCTTTGCTGAACAAGCGGATGCTCCCCACCACCGCTGCTTATTCGCTCTTGATGGCATGGCCCCCAAATGGGGGGAAGCGCCTCATTGTGAAACCACACGTCCCGAAGCATGCCCCAAATCGCCTGCCATTCCGTTCTATTGTGTGAGCCAGTTTTTGAGAAGGGACAGAGTTCCTCCCACTAAGCTTGTGTTACACGAATAATTCTGCCAGCTTTCCTCACGAGTTCCCTGCCCTTACGGGCCGCTTTCCTAAGCGAGGAATCCCCACCCTTCCAGCCCTTCTCCAGGGGGACTTCGCGTCTGTGGGTGGCTCACTCCGGCAGCACCTCGCCGTCTCTTTTATTGGCTCGTTCTCGTGGGTCTCAGCAAACTAAATCGATGCGCGGTCATCTCCTGACTTTCTGCCACTGGTAGATCCCGTGGCGTACGTCTCTTTCCTCCACATGAGCCAGTGCACGGAAGCCATCACCGGCACGCTGCACCCCTGCTGGGACCAGACCCTGCTCTTCGAAAACATCTTGATCTATGGCGACCCCCGAGCAACTGAGCAAGACCCGCCTTTCATGGCAGTGGAGATCTTTGACTATGATCCTACTGTGCGTATGACCAGGGATGGATGAAACTGTCCATGAAATGGATGAAGACCTGTTTCAGGTCTTCTGCTTGTCAGATTTTCCCGATCTTTAGTTTGGTTCATCCGGAACTTTGAGATTTTTAAACAATTTGCCTGGAAATTCATTAGCATTTTTGTGCATGTTTCTCCTAATAGATTCCATTTCTGCTAAGAAGCAATGCAAACAATTTTGGGTTTGCAATGCATTTTTAGTGTTCTCTCTCCAAATAGCCACATATTTTGATTGGCGAACTCCATCACAAAATTCAGAGACATGCAAGTTTTGAAGACTAATCATATTTTGGCTCACATAGTCGTTTCTGAAGTGCAAAATTGGGTAACACAAGAGGATGGGTACGTAGGCTTGAGGCGAGGCATGGGATGGCTAGAACGAATCAGTCAGGTGGCTGTGTGCCCCTGTTCCTTCGTGGCCCAAGTCCACTTGATTGAGATTTTACCTTTTTCTGGTGAATTGAGCCAGTGCCCAATGGGAAAGGTCTGTCTGTCTCTCACTCTGCACCAGAAATCCACTTTTCAGGGAGTCATTTAGCCTGACGGAGATCAGGAGGGTGACTACCTGGAGAAGGGCCTTCTCTGCAGTGGCCCCGATTGTGGAATAGGCTCCCCAGAGAGGTTCGCCTGGTGCCGTCACATTATTCTTTTCGGCACCAGGCCAAAACCTTTTTATTTTCCCAAAGTTTTAAGACCTGACTGTTTTAATTGGGGTTTGTTAGCTGAAATTTTACGACACTGTGTTTTAAATTTTTTACATTTTGTATTGTTAAACCATCCCGAGACTTCCATAATGGGACAGTCTAGAAACATTTTAAATAAATAAATAAATTGATTTTTTGTGTTGGAGGCAGCTCTTACTATGCCATTCAGGATGCAACTTGAGCACGTCCAAAATTTCTTCTCCGTCTGCTTTTTCACAGCCAGTTGTCTCGCTCACCCTGGTGTGAGATTACAATTCCACCACCCCCGGCCACAAGCCATGCTGCCTGGGGATGATGGGGGCTGTCGGCCACACACCTGGAGGGAACCAGCTGGGGTACGGCTGGTCAATCCCAGTCGCCACAGGCATCCAGGACCCACAGCGGCCTCACCAGCCCGTGTGCTCTCCCTTTTAGGGCCGCTCTAGCTACTTCATGGGGAGGACTCTGTGCACTCCCAGGGTGTGCCTGAACCTGGAAGCACGAAGGCTGCCCCGTCTGAAGAAGCACCCGGTCAGCAGGGAACGGGAGGACACGGGCCAGCTCCTGGCCGCCTTTGAGCTCCTCCTCGACAAGAAGGTCGGTCCCGGGAGGCTCCCACCGAGCTCAGCCACCTGCCAAACCACAGTTCCCACATTTCTGCGATACTTGTACCTCAGAATCAGACAGAGCCTTTGCTTCTTGCATCAGTCACAGAATAGCAGCTGAAAAGTGTGCTTTGCACAAAGTAATCGCAAAACATCCTTTATTGACCAATGTTTTCGGCCAATAAAATTACCCCAAATAGATCTCTGAGCTTGCTCAGAGTGGTTTGTGGAGCCCAATTTAGGAATCCACTTCTAGGAACTCTCCTTTTAAGTATGTTTGGGCCCTGTCCTTTCAGGAGGAGCCTTCCGGAGACCAACGCGCTGCCTCTTTGCATGCAGATCCTTTAATTGCACTGCCCCTCCCCCCACTGAGATTGCAACCTGGGATACCTGCCTCGTCTGTCCCTGAGAAATTCCCCTGCTCCACGACCCTTACCGACAGCTGTCCATCTTGGTCATTCTCAGAGGCTTCCTGTCCACCTGGGGAGTCTGGCCTTGGGAAAAGCACCTCTACTTCTCTCATCCCAACATCTGGCATTGGCCCTACCCCACTCCTCCTCCTCCCCCAAGTCCAGATCCCAACCCTGGGAATGCACACTGGGAGCAATGCCCATCTCAGTCCCACAGGTATCGAGTCCCGAGTTTTGTCTGACCAGACGAACAGTTTGCGAAACCTGGAGATGGAGGATACTTTTGTGACATCCTCAGAAAGCATAAGACGGTTTGAAAGAGGACTCGTTGTTCAACCGCTCATCCCCCGTGCCTCCAAGTCAACAGGTTCTGCAGGCTTCCAAACCCTGCCCTGCCTGTTTGACTGGAGATGATTGCAGGGTGCAAGAAAGCCACATGCAAGCGCAGCTTGGGAAGCAACGCTTCTTCCAAACTGCTTTCAGACTTTGGAGAGACTAGGCACAGGGGCAAAACCTGGCCCTTGAGAGGGCACAATGCAGCCCTCCCTGGTCCCGCCCCCTTTCCCGGGCCCCGCCCCCTTTTCCCCACCCATCAGTTGTTTGGTAGTTTCCCAGCTTTTGCGCTATTTCCCCCATTCCAGAAAGTTAAAGGCCCCCTGAAGGCTCGCTTTCTGGGAAGGAGAGATTTAATATTCGGGCGCTTGGGGGGCGGGGTTTGGGGGGCTCTATCCTTGTTGTGTTCATGTGCACCTCTTTTCCTTTTGGAAAGGAAAGCCTAACTCTGCATCTGCTCCCTACAGGATGGATCTTTGGGAAAGCATCCCCCTCCACCATGGAAGGATGGGATTTATATGATCCCTAAAGGAATCCGACCCATCTTGAAGTTGATGGCCGTGGAGGTGAGCCCCAAAGCCTACAAAAATGGGGCAACAACACCCTAATAAAAGCCCCTCCCCGACTGGCAGGACGGGCATTGAACTGGGTGGCTTTAAAGGGGGTTAGTCTGATTCAGGAACAGATAAGGCTGCATGTTCCCTCCTGGATCGGGGGGTACATCCCTCTCAGGACCAGCTTCTGCACTACGGGGGGGGGGGGTCCTTTGCACTGTGGGCAGCGAAAGAGGAGCTGGTAGAGGTGAGCGGGTTCACACAACCTGCAATCCTGCGTGGTTTTCATAGCTCCCCCCGCACATGCCTCCCAGCACTCCTTGCAAGCCAAAGGGTGCTGCTGTCTCTTCTGGACTGGTCCACTGAGGCGTCAAGGCCGGCTCTCCCTCTTCCCCAGGAGGCACTTCAGCCTCTTTAACATGCGGGTAGGGCTGGGCCTCCACGCGTCTCTCTTGCTTTCCCCCTCTCAGTCCCAAGGCAGCTTTGCTACATCTTCATCACAACCTTTTCCCACAGATCCTGGCTTGGGGTCTCCGGGACATGAAGAACTACAACCTGCTGGCCATTACCAACCCCAGCCTCACTGTGGAGTGTGGAGGGGAATCCATTCAAACGCCTCCCATCAAGAACTTCCAGGAGAACCCCAACTTCCCAATTAATATCTACCTCATGAAAGTGGTGAGTAACTCTCCGGGCCACGAGCAAACACCAGAGGATCGCTCCTGAGATCCGAGCTGAAATGAAACCCCACACCCTCACAATGGAAATGCCCCAGCATTTCAGTTTCCACTCCACACTTGTTTGTGTTTGTGATTGTTTCCTTATTTTGGATTGTAATCATTTAAAAACATTAACCAGAATTCCCCATAACATCTGAACGCAAGGAACTCTGGTTAGTTTAAACTATAGTTAGTGAGCAAGCCAGGATGGTAAACAATGGTTTGATCTATCTCAGATTATTTGCACAAACCGTAGTTGAGAGCAACCCTCTCAGTAATTTAAAAGTAATTTTAAGGATGAAATGGCAGTGAGGCAGGGAAGAAAGATGTTAGCAGTCACTTCAGTTGCTTCGTCTTCAGTAATAGACCCAGTTGTTTAAAGGGGTCCCCACAAGAAAATCAAGTCCAGGGTCTACCTTCACTGCTTCCTGCAAAGGTTGAAATGGGCCATCTTGATCTCCCTTAGTACTTACCAGTGGATGAAGATTACGCTCCTGCGATCGAACTGAAAGTGACCGATCACAGGGACTTCGGGTACAAGCCAGTGGTGGGCCATGCAACCGTGAGATCCATGAACCAGTATTATTGCGACCCGTGGGAGGAAAGGAAGGCCCACGCCTTACCTGCCCGAGGTATCAGCAGCTACCCTACCAAATCTCTGTCTGGCTCAAGGCAAAGGATTTCAGCAACCGAAGAGAGCTCTCGGGAGGCTCGATGCCTGGCTTTCGGCATGGGGACTCAGCCTCTTCCCACCAGCCCCCTTTGCCCTGCCCTCCAGAGACCTCTACCCTTCTCAGGCCTGCTCCTCTTTGTGGCACAGGAAACATGGTTTGAAAGACTAGCCTGTTCTCTGCATGTGCCCTTAGGGCACATCCCCATGTATGTCTAGGCAGAACGAGCCCCGTTCCTCCCAACCTTCCTCAAGGCACCTTAGGCTGCTCTGGGACATCACTCCCTCTGTACGTGCCTGGGATTGTCTCGTCCCCAAGCCAGGCACCACAAATTCCCACAACCTCTCCTCAAAGGGGGACTGCAGGTGGCGCAGCGGTTTAAACCACTGTGCTGCTGGGCTGGTCGATCAAAAGGTCGCCAGTTCGAGTCTGCACAACGGGGTGAGTTCCTGTTGCTCCGTCCCAGCTCCTGCCAACCTTGCAGTTCGAAAGCAGGCAAATGCAAGTAGATAAAAGGTGCCACTTTGGTCAGCAGGTAACAGCGTTCCGTGCCCTTCGGTGTTTGGTCATGCCGGTCACATGCCCACAGAGACCGTCTGTGGACAAACGCTGGCTCCCTCGGCCAGGAAATGAAGATGAGCTCTGCCCCCTAGAGTCAGGCATGACTGGACGTAACGTCAAGGGGAAACCTTGACCTTTTACTCCTCAAAGGAGAGGGCAGAAGGGCAGAACCAGAGGGTCCTGGGGGCTGTCGGTGCATCTGGGCTATAGTTTGCCCTGATTGGAACTCACACGTCTAACTGGTCTGGGAGCACCTGTTTCCATCACAGCAGAAGCGAAGGGCAATCCGCTTAGTGTGCAGATGGGATGCATCCTTTGAGCTTTCCAAAGGACAAAGGGGAGACTATACGTCCCAGAAATGCTTTCTGCCTGCTAAAACTATCTGTCAGAACCAAGGAGGGAAATATCATTCCTGCCCACATCCACTCTTCTGAGCATGCCAATTAATTGTTTTTTCTATTTTTCCAATTTCTCTGTTCCCCAAACAGCCATTTCCAAGGTGAAGAACAAAATGGTAAGCATTGTTACAGCTGAGAGACAATAATTCAGTGCCCTTCCCTCCAGGCGATCTTGTGCCCTTTTCCACGGGGACAGGCCTCCAACCGAGTTTCACACAAAGCTGGGTTAGACTGCTGGCCATTAGAAAAATGAGGCTTGATGATAAGGAGCTGATTCTGAACTGGATAGCTCTTCTTCCTTCCAAACCTGTTGCCCTCGGGGTGGATCTTCCTGCTTAGGGGCCAGTTGCTTGGAGCCCTCATGCTTCTTAACCAATCTGCGCTCTTGACCTGACACTGTACCCCGGGAAAGGAACAATGCCAGGCCCACGACCGTCCTTCTTCGCCACTCACTCAACTTTCCCACAGGATTTGAGACTGTCTGATTCTCGGCTATGGCCTGGCTTATCTCTGGATCCTTGGAACTTTGCAGATTCTAACCCTTTCTCAGCCAAATCCATTTCCACAAACCTTGAAGGTTCTTTTACAAGAAGAGTGGGTTCATCCATGCCATCTGCTACTTCTAGGGACAGAAGAGAGGCATCTGGAAGCTGTGGCATTGGAGGAAACGAAAAAAAGAGAAGGTGGGTCATGATGTCAGAGTTGACACCACTATGTGTTTTGGATCAGGAAATACATGAAAAACTGGTGGCTGATTATCTATTAAATGCCTAAGCTGCCTGGTACTGGCACAAAACTTAGCTTTTAAGGAACTATTTCAATGTTTTATTTGCAAATCTGAGAGAAAAACAAGAGCAAAAGGGAAATGTCTCTTCACAGCACTAGTGAGAAGTCCACACTCAAATCCTAAATGTAAACAACATACAAGAACACGTCAGGTTCTTCCCACATTTCCTGCAGCTGGAGACATACACTGTCACATCAATTACGCTTCCACCCACTTCCTCATGCTACATTAACGTTTTGGGGCACACGGAAAATATGATATACATGCCTACCGCGGAGATATTACGGGTTCGGTTCCAGACCACTACAATAAAGCAAGTATCACAATAAAGCAACCCACACATTTTTTCCCAATGCATATAAATATTAACACTGTACCGTAGTCTATTAAGTGTGCAATAGCATTGTACTAAAAACAACAAACAATGTACTTAGATAAAGGTTGCACAGAAACAGTCCCTAGTTTTTGCTGATGTAAATGCTCTTTCATTCACTCACCTGCTTCATGGAATTCATGAACTGTCCATATAAAGGGATCCTTCTTGACAGTTAAAAAAACGCTTTTTTAATTGAAATGATAAATACTCTCTATTATGCAATGGGCTCAAGAATTTACAACACTTTCCACATTTACTGGATGTTGCGTCTGTATTCTCCATGTTCAGAAAGTTGCTAGAAAGTTGCACGTTTGCATCTATGCATTTCTTATGTACTAATTGCTATGGAGATACAAATGCATGCTTATTTAAAAATATTTAAAATGTGGGCATGGCCCAAATTACCTTCTCTCTTTGTAGATGGCAAAGAGTGACGAGGAGGAGGAGGTTGACTGGTGGAGCAAGTACTATGTTTCAGTGGGAGACCTGGCCAAGAGTGGAAATTACCTGGAGAGAGGCTTTGACAACGTAAAGGTGGGCATGTCAGCAGGATGGCAGGGTCTAGCCAGGGTGCAGGGTGCGGGAGGCTGGTTTCTGCAGTAAATGGGCGGAGGGGGGGAATCTGAGGAGGAGAGTTGGTGGGAAAGCAAAGGGAAGTGCATCTCCCCCCCCCCCGCCCCCCGCCCCCCGGTTTCTCTGCGGTCAGTGTGCTCCCCAGCAATTCTGGCGCGCAGCAACCGAGCAGTGCAAGCTCTGTCCCCGGCCTGGCCCCGCGGTGGCTGTGGGGGTGGACAAGGTCGCGGCACTGAGCGCGTGCCTGGGCGGGGGGCGGGGGCCCGGCACCTGTGTGCAGCCCGTCTCCTTCTCCTAGATCTACAACTGTGAGCTGGAGGAAGTGCCCGAGTTCCAGGGCCTCCAGGACTTCTGCCAGACCTTCCGGCTGTACCGAGGACGGGTGAAAGATGACGACCCCGTGGTGGGGGGTGAATTCAAGGTGTGCGCTGCAGGGAAGAAGAGGCCTCCTCAGCTACAGACCTCCCGAATTCTGTGTCAGCTGGCTCCATAGCCCTTTCATCTCCAAGCGCCCTCACGGAGACTGAAATGCAAAACTGCATTCATGTGTGTGTGTGTGTGTGGGGGTGCGTTGTTGGTTTGTTTTGCTGCTGCTGCTTTTAATCAGGGTAAATACAGCTTTGCTGCTGCTCAAAAATATCAGAACTGTCAAAGCCTTGGTCCAGCATGGGGAAGGGGTGGCGGGAGGCGGTGTGGAAAGATCCGTGAGAATTGCATGCTTGGCTACTAGACTAATCCACGTGGCCACCTAAATGGGAGGGCATTAAGGCCACTGTGTTGGCCTCATGGCACCACTGGTGTCTTCAGAACTGCATTCAGCCATTCTATGGAAACCTGGATCCTCAGAGATTATTTTACGCACTTGACTTCCCAGGGTTTGTAATGGGTGGTTTCTTGTATTCAACCTCTTTCTGTAAGGCAGAAATTCAGCGAGAGCAAAGCAGAGCATCTTCAAGCCATCAGAAAACTTCCTGGCTTTCGTACTCATCATCCTGTCAAGCTATGTAAAGGCACAGGAGCCTTATCATAAAAAAGTTGGCAACCTAAATAAAGCTGCCTTGCTTTTCAGGGGCTTTTCCGGATCTATCCACTCCCAGAAGACCCCAACATCCCACCTCCCCCGCGCCAGTTCCAGGAGATTCCTGAAAACACCTCGCAGGAGTGTCTGGTCCGGGTTTACATTATTCGGGCCTTTAACCTCCAGCCGAAGGACAGAAACGGCCTGGTAACAGCCATAGCGTTCCGTTCCCGCCTGTGCTGCTCGTTTTCTCCTCTGCACCGCCCTGCAGGTGGGACGGACCTTTGCGGAGCCCATGCTTTTGTTGGGAGATCTAGGCTGAAGAGATCTGTTTTCAGGCTTGCAAAGCTGAGAAGCATCTTCATTGCTTTCAGGACAAAGGTCCCTCTCATCTTACAGAATGTATTTATGTCGATTTATATCCCCTGCCTGCCCCTTGAGATCCGAGGCAGAGGCCCTTGTCCGGGAGCCCTCCTTGAAAGAAATCGGGAGGGCAGCTACTCGGAGAAGGGCCTTTTCGGTGGTGGCCCCTACTGTGGAACACACACGCCCTAGAGAGGTTTGCCTGGTGCCGTCGCTTTATTCTTTCGGCATCAGGCAAAGACCTTTTTATTTTTCCAATATTTTAACAGTTAGTTGGTTTTAGTTTTGATTTTACCATTCTTCATTGTTTATCGGATGCAGAGTGTTGCATGTTGTGTGTTGTACAGTGGTACCTTGGCTCACGAACTTAATCCGTTCCAGGACTCTGGTCGTGACCCAAACTGGTCGTGACCCAAGTCAAATTTCCCCATAAGGGTCAATGTAAATAATGTTAGCTCATTCTGTAACCATTTTTTACATCACAAAAATTCAAAACAAAATGACAAAGAACAACAAAGATTGCGGCCACCCGCCCCTCCCCCCCCCGCGAGCACCATCATCACCTGATGCGGAGATCGCGACCTGCGCCAAAATGTTTCTGAAATTTCTGTTTGCGACCCGATTCGCTCATGAACTGAGGCGTTCGTGAGCCAAGGTACCACTGTATATGATCGCTTTGTGGTTTTTCTGCAGGGGGGGCGGGGTTGGTTTTTGTAAGCCGCCTAGAGACATTAGCATTGGATAGCATATAAAAACTTTAAATAAATAAATAAATAAATAAATAAATAAATAAATAAATAGCAAAGTCGACCAAACCCGTCCCAGGCACGCACGCACGGGCATCCTTCCCCCACTGTGTCCTGGCAGCCTGCTTTTTCCCAGTCTCAAGGACCATAATACTCGTTCAGTACAGCAGCTGTGGAGACCCATTCGCCGCCTGCTCCTTCCCCTTCCTCCGTTGCACCTGGGGCGTGTGGGGTGATTTCCCCCCAAGTCCCCCCCGCCCCACTTGATTATTCCCTCCCGCAGTGCGACCCCTACGTCAAGATCAGGCTGGGGAAGAAAAAGGCCGGTGAGCGCGAGGATTATATTCCGAACACCCTGGAACCAGTCTTCGGGAGGTGAGCCTGGGCCTGTTCCCCAGCCCCAGTCCCAGCCCCACGCTCGGCTCCCTCCGCTGTGCAGCGCAGGAGACGCCCCAAAGCCGCTCAGGTGGTGAAGGCGTCTGGTGGGCCTTCCACACCCCCAAGAGCCGCGCTCTGCCCTCCGGCGCCCCGCCAGTGACTTGGACCTCAGCCGGGGCCAGTGCGGCTTGGGGGCCGCATCTTGGCTGGGGAGCCACGAGAGCTGGGTTCTCAGCCCCGCTCAGTTGTCGTGAGGACGACAACCCTCCGGGGCTCCTTGCCAGAGGAAGAAGACAGACACGGACACCTACACAACTCTGGTCCACCAACGGCTACGGTTCAAACAAGCCAGATGCGACAGATTGGGCAATGGGAGGGGAAGGGTTGATCTCTCCCACTTTCTGTGCTCTCTGCAGGATGTATGAGCTCCTGTGCTCCATCCCCTTGGAGAAGGACCTGAAGATCACCTTCTGCGACTTCGACATCTTTCCCCCCGATGACGTCATCGGGGACATCACCATCGACCTGGAGAACCGGCTGCTCTCCCGCCACGGGGCCAGCTGCGGCCTCCCCCAGTCGTACTGTGTGTAAGTCGCAAGGCCCCCGCCGTCACGGGGCGAGTGTGGGCCGGCAGCCGCAGCTGTGCTTGTGGGCGGTCCAAGCCCCTTCGCTGGCCCACCGGCAGCCTCGGCCAGCACTTGGCCCCCACAAGACTGCGAGGTTGGGCTCGCCCAGTCATAAAAAGGCCAGCCCTCCCAGTCCCAAAGCCCCCGTTGCTCAGCCGACTGAAAGACGAGGAACTCGTCTGGGAATGTAAAGGAAGGCAGTGCGGAGGGTGGCCTTCAAGAACACGCCCCCACTATTTTGAAGCCAGAGGCGGGTGGCGTTGGAGGGCAGCCTCCCGGCCAAAGAGTGATTAATTGCCATCTTAAAAATCAAGGGTGAGAAGGGGGCCCACATCCTGGTGGGAGCAAGGAGGTGACGCCACACTTTCGAGCCCTCTCCTTACCGCTGGCCAAGCTTTGTCAGGTGTAAGACGTTTTCGGAAGGTGTGATTTTATCCTGGAGAGAACTGATTTAGGATTGTGCGCGTGAGAGAGAGAGAGAGAGAGAGCGAGCGAGCGAGCGCACCCATCACATGCGCTGAGTGTACACTTCTGTCATAAACTTCATGGTGCTGAAAAGCTCTGCTTTCATTAGATCATAGTAAGTCCCCCAGCCTTATGGCCATGTCCCAAGCTTGGTGTGGTTGATCCAGACTCAAACAAGAAAGCTCTCCCTGGACTGGGCAGCTGCAGGGGTTTCTTTGGTTTGCACCTTTCAGTGCTTTCCCACAGACTCCCCGCACTTCACCTCAATGAAAAAATGAGCACTTCTCGCTGGAAATCTGCAGCTGAGTTTCCCCTCGTTTTCCATGTTTAGGCTCCTTCCAGGTATGTAATGTCAGCAACCCAGGACAGAACAGTTCTGGAAAACAGCACCACTCCAATGGTTCTCTGTGTAAACACCACATGATCCCATGAACTCTTGTCCCCTTCCCAGTTCTGGCCCCAGCCAGTGGCGAGATCAGCTCCTTCCCAGTGAGCTGCTGGAGAATTATGCTCGATCCAAAAACTTAGCTCAGCCCGAGATAAGGGAAGATGGGAGCAGAGCCATTTTCAAGGGCAAGACCTACCACCTGTCCGACTTCGGTGAGCGGGGGACGCATCCTCGTGCCGTGGGAGGGACTGGGGGCGGCTCCTCCGCACAGCAAGCACTCCCAGGCTGCCAGGTCTGGCACGGTGCTGGAGAGCAGCTTGCCGTGCTGCGCCGTGGAGGTGCTGCCCCTGAACCTGCACCAAAGCAAAGGGTAAAGGCCAGCCTGCGGAAGGGGAGCTCGCCTTGAGCCAAGCCTGAGGAGCGGAGGGGAGTAAATCTGGCCTCACCTGAACAGGCACCTGCTCTTCAGGCAGGCACAAGGCTGGAGTCGCAGCTGGACACCTGGGAAGACTCCAGACCTCAGCTGGTCCAGCATAGAGCCACCAGGTTGTTAAAAGGGACCGGCAGGTAGGAACACATAACGCCGGCCCTTTTCCACCTCACTGGCTACCAGTTGAAGTCTGGGCCCAATTTAAGGTGCTGGTGGTGACCTGTGAAGCCCTAAATGGCTGAGGGCCTGGTTTCCCGAAGGAGCACCTCCTTCCCTTTGTGCCTGCCCACCCCTTAATGTCTGGGGCAGATGCCCTTCTCCGGGAGCCCTCCCTGAAGGAGATTAGGAGGGTGGCTACCCGGAGAAGGGCCTTCTCTGTGGTGGCCCCGATTGTGGAATTCGTTCCCCAGAGAGGTTCACCTGGCGCCGTCACTGTATTCTTTTTGGCGCCAGGCTAAAACCTTTTTAAAACCTTTTTACTTTCCCAGTGCTTTAAGGTCTGACTGCTTTAATATGGGTTTTATTGTTGATTGGTTAAGATACTGACTAGGACGCTGTGTTTTATTCTATGTTGTCTTACTGTTAAACCATCCCAAGACCATGGTAAGGAACGGTCTTAACAAGTTTTAAATAAATGAATAAATAACTAAGACCCACACGCCAGCAGGGGGCCCACAGCCAGCCCCCGAATCCACCTTGTTTTGATGCTGCTGCCAGTAGGCCATGTGGCGACCTCCGGGCGTTTTGGAGCAGGGATGTGTGAGGAACGCAGTTTCGGGGTGGGAATCCTCCTAGTGCCCTGGACTCTGGTCCTCTTCCCCGTGAGTCCGACTCCCTTCCTCGCCAGGAATTGAGCGCCATGCAAAGAGCGTGCAAGTGCCACCTCTTCCGTGCCGCCTGCGCCAGCCCTTTCTTCACACTGCTGCGCCTGACACAGAAAACGGCTGCCGGCGGAACCACCTTTGTTCCGCAGGTGTTCTCGGGCTTCCTCGCTGCTTGGCCCGCTTTCCAAGCGCGAGCAAAAGAGCCAAGCACAAGAGGGACGGAGTCCATGGAGCTGCGCCACACCCCTACTTGGACTCCAACTCCCATTGCCCAGCCAGCAGGGCAAGGGTCAGGAAGACTTATTTGCGATCCAAAGATCTGGAGGGCACCAGGTTGATGGAAGGTGGGGTCGGCCATTGAGGCAGCAGGAGCCGCCTGCCAGCAGGCTCCCTCCTCCCCAGGACGGCCGCCCACGTCGCTGACCGCTGCAGAAGGGAGAGCCTTTACATGGGGGGCGTCCTGCCCCCCGCTCCCATGGCCAGGTCTGGGTACGCAAAGGGCAGCCAAGCAGGAGAGTGACCAGCTCTTGCCCATGAAGGACGTTCCCCTACGATGGCCTGCGCCACACACCCATTGAAATCTATGAGGCTGCTCCAGAATAAAAAACATGCCAAGAAAAATAGTGCCAAATTTCTGCGGATGCGCACAATTTTAACGGTTGCAGAATTCAGCCAGCCCTTCTACAAAAAAGCGGCTAGAATTGTAGAATAGTAGCGTTGGAAAGGGCCTATAAGGCCAGCAGATCCAACTCTGGCTCAGTGCAGAAGCTCAGGTTCCAGCATCCCCCTCATTTGGCTGCCCAGCTGCATCCTGAATGCCCCCCATGTGGGGGAGCCCACCACCTCCCCGGGTCTTGGGTTCCACGGCTGCACTGCCCCAGCAGTCAGGAATTCCCTCCCAAAGTCCAACCGGAACCTGGATCCCCGCCATGTGAGCCCGTTATTCCGCATCCTGCACTTCGGGATGATCGCCAAGAGGTCCCGGCCTTCCCCTTTGTGAGGCACGTGTGTGTGCGTGTGTGTGTGCGCATGTGCGGGTGTGCTGGCACGCCCTCTGCCGTGCGTCATTGTCGCGCAGCCCTGCACTCTGCTCAGCGCAACGCTGCTGTCCTTCCAGAGGCCCAGGTCCCGGCACACGGGCGGCTGGGGCCCGCCAAGGAGCGCCTGGCCCTGCACCTGCTCCACGCCTGCGGGCTGGTGCCCGAGCACATAGAGACACGCACCCTGCACAGCGCGGCCCACCCAGGGTTCGAGCAGGTAGGACCACCGGTGTGCACTACGTGCCCACGGCTGCTGGACGGGAGGCTGCCAGGCACTGCATCAGGACCCCCCTCCCCCCCGTGTTTTGGCCTCTCCTCAAAAGTGGGGCGCCCCTGAAGCACCGAAGCTCCTTCAGGGCACAATATCCAGTATTGTAAGAAGGGTGAAAAGAGCAGCCTTTGAAGTCGGAGCTTTTTTACACGGGGCGTTGAACCTGCCGCTTCCTGAGGCGTTGGCCTCCGGGTTCTTTGTCGGATTTAACTGGCACAAATGGCTTTACGACTCTCTCCCTTCCAGGGTAAAGTGCAGATGTGGGTTGACATCTTCCCAGAAAGCTTGGGGGAGCCAGGGCCCCCTTTCGACATCACCCCAAGGACTCCCCAGAGGTAAGTGCCCCCCCACACACGTACATTCTTAGCTGGCTGATGGCATATTTTGTCTAGAAAATGCGCACCAAAGGGCTTCTCTAGGGGAGGCAGTGATGGTACGCTCATCCCCGCTCCCTAGAGGAAGGCTATGGGGCCTTTTCAGAAATTCTGCAGCCTCAAGAACCTCCTTTGGGAGTTTTAGGAATTTTCACTGCTTTTTTTTTTTTTTTTTTTAAGAGCAAGAGAATTTCAAATGCAGAAAAAACCAGAATGCCAGTCTCTGGCATTATACCAATTCTGTGACAGGAAGTCATAGCACACCGCCACCTTGTGGTTGAAAAATGGAAAGCATTAGAAGGGGAGAGAAAGACACCTTAGCACAGACCCTTGAAAAGGACCCGTTCTTCCTCCCAACAAAGGAAACAAAGCAGACACCTCAGGAAAGTGGCAGGTTAAACCCCTCATGTAAAGAAGCCTGATGCTTGAAAGAAAGAGATGGGGAGGCTGCATCACAGCCCCATCCTCTGCCCCACCTCGAGATGAGGAACAAGCAGCTAGAGACCAGGTCCAGTTATTCTCCATCTTTTCCCAGGATCCTCTGAGCTCCTTCCCTCCCAGAGAAGGAGCAGTGTTCTTTTGGCAGGAAGAAGCAGGGGTTGAGCTGAGACACACCGTTGCACAACACCCTGTGCCTGGTCAGCCCGTGTGTGCCCGCTGCTGCTGTCAGTCAGTGTCTGCACTACTGGGCTGAACGGAGCAGGGGCCTGGCTTGGTAGAAGGCTACTTTCAATGCGCCAGGGTGCCTAATGTACATGCCAATGCAGGCCAGTCCATGCCTGGTGCTGAGCTGAGCTCAACTGGCAGCTGCTTCGCAGGCTGAGGGTCCAAGGTCACCTGCTGGGGACTCTGCGGTAACAGGACTGGGAAAGACATTGCAAATTGGCCAGGTAATGCAGAGCACACCTGATGTGCTGTAGAGCAACATCGCACCCCAGGTGGAGCCTCAAACTGATGCCTCATCCCTGCATTATACACCAGGAATCCAACTTGCCGTGTTGCTCATTGGAAAAGAGCTAAAAGTTTCCACCTGGTAAAATGCCTTACAGACCTGCTCCATGCAGCAAAGGAATCCCTTAAAGCTGGGCTGAGAAGGTAGACCAGCAGGTACTTTGGATTTCAGCTCCCATCGGCCCCTGCTGGCTTGGCCCATGACCAGGAATGCTGGGAGCTGAAGTTCAAAATACATGGAGATCGGCATTGACCAAAACTGCCTTAAAGCTCCTCCTGGCACTGCGGCCTTCTTTCCCTGCTTCTCTCCAGGTACGAACTTCGCTGCATCATCTGGAACACCAAAGATGTGGACCTGGAAGACACCAATATTTTTGGAGACCGGATGAGTGACATTTATGTGAAAGGGTAGGTACCGGACGGACAGCAGCAGGTGGCCGGGGACTGAAAGTTATCCTTAGCCAGCAGCTCTGTGGACACGCAGCGTAAAAAGTGCTATCTGTGCAGAGCACAAAAATAAGCAGTCGAGTCCAA
This sequence comes from Varanus komodoensis, assembly GCF_004798865.1. Classification (NCBI taxonomy): domain Eukaryota; kingdom Metazoa; phylum Chordata; class Lepidosauria; order Squamata; family Varanidae; genus Varanus; species Varanus komodoensis. The sequence continues at coordinate 131,100 of NW_025335762.1, forward strand.
GGAAAAGCTGGACGCGTCACAGGCTGTGACGATACAGTCCATGCCTTGACTTTCTGAATCGTCCCCTCGGCCTACCAGGCGCTTGGGACAATGTCCAACAAAAATGTCAGAGAAATGTAGCATCCTAAAAGCAAGAAGCACAAGGGCAAAAGCCGTTCTGGGCAATAACCTTTGAGAGGGGCATAGAACATCAACCTGGCCGAGCTGCATGAAACGCTCCGCAGCTCTCTGCAGGGGAAGAAAGCCAGGGAGTCGACCGCCTCTTTCCTGGGAGAGACCCCTGTTGCAGGGATGTTGCTACCAGAAGGGCAGTGCAGAGCCTCCACTGAACCCAAAAACACAACTACTGCATAATGTTTAATAAATGTTTTAATAAACACATATATTGTTATTATTTTATATTGTTATTTTTGTACTTTATCTTGTGAGCCGCCCCGAGGCTTCGGCGAATGGGGCGGCACAGAAATGTTTTAATTAATAAATAAATAAAGAATGGCGGTGTGTTGTCACTAAATGAGAAGAGGCAAGACCTGCATTCAGGGACAATCACGGAGGTTCCTCGGAGTCCTGGCCTGAAATATCTCTGTGTCGAGATGGATGCCTCTCCCAAATCTGCTCGCAGAACTGCCTTATGCCAGCTTCCCCAACACAGTGCTCTCCAGATGTGCTAACTACAACTTCCAGCAGCCCCCCATCAGCTGGGAGCTGTGTTTCAATGCAGCTGGATGAAAGGGGGGCTGGTGAGGCGTTCATTCGTTCATTCATTCAAAGTTTTTATATGCCGTCCCAATACTAAAAGTCTCTGGACAGCTCACAAAAGACAAACAAAAAACAAAGCAAACATATGCAACAAACAACTCACAACACACTGCATCCAATAAATGATGATAAAAACAAGGATGAAACCAATTAGCTGTTTGGGAAAATATTGGGAAAATAAAAAGGTCTTTGCCTGGTGCTGACAGGAATAAAGCGACGGCACCAGGCAAACCTCTCTGGGGAGCGCATTCCACAATCTGGATGCCACCACCGAAAAGGCCCCTCTCCGGGCAGCCACCCTCCTGCTCTCCTTCAAGGAGGGCTCCCGGAGAAGGGCCTCTGCCTCAGATCTCAAGGGGCGGGCGGGCGGGCACAGAGGGAAGGAGGCGCTCCTTCAGGCATCCAGAACTCAGGCGTGGCGAAGCACGGGATCTGCATGTAACCCAGAAGCCAGGCTGGGGTGAGCCTGTTTCCCCAGGCAGCTCCAGCATCTCTTTGCACTGGTGCCAGGTGGCTGGATGGCCTAGAAGAGGACAGTCAGAAGACGGACGTCCATTACCGATCTCTGGCGGGTGAAGGCAACTTCAACTGGCGCTTCGTGTTTACCATGGACTACCTGCCGATGGAACAGGTCTGCGTCCTCACCAAGAAGGTGAGTGGCATCCGTGCTGCTGACGCTGGTCACCGAGCCCCAGGACTTTCCAGGTTCTTTTCATTGCATATCCTTGCTATTTGATGCAAAGGTCAAAACATGCGGAAGTTTAAGAAATGCTCCACATGAGAAAGACATTTCTGTGAAATAGAAATGTCTTACCTTTCTACCCGGTAAGATGTGAATTTTTATACTGGGTTTGGCCATTCAAATGGGAGATGACCAATGGTATGGACTCCATATTTCTTCGACTAACATGGTCAAATGCATCTGGGGACTTTATGGTGTAAGTCAAAGGCCACTGCACTGCTATTTCATTGAGCAAGTCACTCTTAAGCTTAAACTCAGAAGAAAGTGAGTTAGTTCTAGGTCCAAAAGGAAAGATGGAATTTCTAAGGAAATTCCCTTCGGTAAAATCCTTTCCCCCTTTCTCTAAATAATATTTTACATCTGCGCTATTATTATTTGAAGAAAATCTTTGGGACTGCATACTAAGCATATTTTAAGGTTTGATTGTCATTTTAATACGGGTTTTATTTCTAGGAATTCATTAGGATGCTGTGTTTTATTTTGCTCTATTCTGTTTACTGTCCAACTGCCCCGAGACCTTGGTAGGGGATGGTATTAAAAAGTCTTAAATAGATAAATAAATATTTCTCATAGTCAGTTGGATTCTGATTAAGGAGAAAGCATTGGCCAGTATAGGAATGTATTAATGGAATGAATTAATTATTCCTGAGAAGCTAATTTTCTCTACTTGTAGAGACATACAGTTTTGTGTCAGGAAATTTTAAATAGGGGCAACAGGAATTGTGGGAACTTGCTGGCATTGTTCTTTTCAGAGATGTCTAGATATCAGGGGCTTTTTGCATAAAATTGAAATTTCCAGTTCATCTGTGCTAGGGATGTCAGAGAAATGACTTCCGAGTTCAAGGAATCTCAGTGATTTTCAGAGTCGAACACCTTTTTCCAAAGCGCACAGATTAAAAAGACTTGTAGACTTGAAAAAAAATGTGGAGATTTCCACAAGCATGCACATGTGCTGGCATGAACCACAATTGTGTATGCCCTTCAAACCAATTTCAAACATCTGATGCCATCAACGAATGGACGAGAGGCTGAGCCGCTGCCGGGGAAAAGGCTGCCCAACTTCTATAAAGTAGCAAGCCTGGGAAAAGGCGGCGTCCAGGTGTGTGCTGCCACCGTGTGTCCGACGGTTTCCCTCCACCTGCTCTCCCGCAAAGTGGCCCAGCCGCTGTTCCGCTGCTCACCTGAGAAGCTCGGAGGAGGTGGGCCCCTGGCTGACCCTTCACAGGTGCCTCCAGGAACCGAGCCGGCGCTGGGGGCTTGCCCCACTGGCTCATTCTACACGAAGAACCCCACATCTAGGAATGGGGCAGAGGCTGACCAGGTCCTCAGCGGCTGGCCAGGCAAAGCAGGAGCTCTGCAAGAGCATCTCTTGCGACCCACTTTTTCCTTCCTTGCTTTCTTAACTCCCAACAGCAGTTTATCTGAAGCGTTCAGAGACTGCCTAAGTGGGCCAACGTATATTTTTATAGACTGGTACATTTTGCAGGCGCCTCTGCAAGGCTGCTCTAGCTTGGATTTCTGCAGCAATAAAACACGACTGGGCAAACCTTGGATGGCACGTGGGCAAGCAGAGCATTTTTATGCAGTCTATCCCCTGCAAAAGTCCTTCAGAGCGGCTTACAGAGTGCAGAAATAGCTGTTGCTGCCTGCGGGTTTAGAATCCAAAAGGCACACGAGGAAAGGGGACGTAAAAAGACAATCGAGCACTGGAGGTTTCATTGCGAAGTCAGAGCCCCCCACTTAAGCCGTGTTCCCCCCATCTTTGCAGCAACACTTCTGGAGCCTGGATGAAACCATGCAAAAAGTACCCCCGAAACTCATCATCCAGATCTGGGACAATGACAAATTCTCTGCTGACGATTTCCTGGGTAAGGAGAATCCCGAACAGTGTGAGGGGGTCCTGGGGTGGTGGGAGTAACGGGCCTGTTTTCCGGTTCCTGTGCCCAGCTTGGCCTTCGTGGAAATCGCCAGTGCCCACCTTGCGTGTCCCTCAAGCTGCCCTCCACCTTTTGGTCTGCATAACCCTCTCAAAACATTTCCGCGGATATTCCCAAAGGCACGCTTCCACGTTCACACTGACGGGCAAAGGAGACTGATGCTAGCATGACTCTAGTTCACAGGCATCCAAGACAGACGTGGCAAGAAGAACTCATCCAGACATGCTTGAAACCCGTCAACGGGTCAAAGGAATTGTTTGTAACTTACACCACAACAGGGGATGCTCAAACTGCCCTTCAGGGTTTCCCCTTAAGGCAGGGGGTGCGATCCGATAATTCTCTGGGCCCTTTGCTGTTCTAAGACTCATATCAAGCACCCCACTTCACCTCTCCCCTGCATGGTGCAGGACCGTCAGGCACAATCTTGGGTCCACCAGGGTGCTGGACAGTGACTGGGACCCCATAACCCCTTGGGCAGTGAGCGCATGTCCTGTGAGCGCATGTCTCTTCCTGAGCCCACGCGGGATCATCCTCCCAAGTCGCGCCTGTCCTCCCTCTTGCGCTGTCTACTTTGTAGTTGTTCAGATCTGCGTAAAAGACGTCTGTGCTCAACTTTTGAGAAATCTACGACACCTATTGTGTCTTCTGTTTCTGGCTCAGGGAGATCAGCCTCAGGGGGGAGGAGACAGTTTGCTCTGCCTCCTTCCGAGTAGAACTTGCAGCTCCCTCTTTCTCATGACTCTCTGCCTCTGATAAAGGTCCAGGCCTTTGCTCAGCGGGCTGGGGCTCAGGGGAAGACGCAGTAGCTGGCTCAGCCGTCCCTGCATTGGGTTGTGGGGTCGACGCTTGGGCACTGGGTGCCAAGTGCAAGGTCTCCTCGTGAGTCACTGTTTCTGTCGGAGCTTGATGCACGACATCGGCTGACGGACGGAGGAACGAGTGGGCCCTAGACCACATCAAGCCGGAAGTCTCCTTAACTGCAAAAACGACAGGACTGAGGCCATTGTGCTTCGGCGCAGCACGAGAAGGCCAAACTCCCTCGAGGAGACCCTTCTGTCAGGGAAAGTAGAAGGCAGACGAAAAGGAAGACCAGGTGTGAGATAATGGGGGCCACGGCTGGGACTTCACAAGAGCTGAGCGGGGCTGTCCAGGAGAGGGCATCTTGGAGGGCTTTCATCCGAAGGGTCGCCATAAGCTGGAGACGACTCGACGGCGCGGGCAGCAGCAACCACCACGCAACACACCCAGGGGGGCTCAGGCGGGGAAGGCTTCGGAGGGGCCCAGGGGCCAAGTCTGACTGCCTCGATCCGCCGCAGGCATTCTGGAAATGAACTTGACCAAGATCCCACGACCTGCTAAACGGCCACGCGACTGCACGGCGAAGATGCTGATGGAGGACAGCGCCGCCCCCGCCACCGCCTCCTCTTCGCCTTTGCACCGCCACAAAGAAAAGCACATTTCCTTGTTCGTGCAGAAGAACCTGCGGGGCTGGTGGCCGTGCATCGTCTTCGAGAAGGACAAGCCCCGCGTGTCGGTAGGCAAAGAGGAGCTTCCGGGGCAGGAGGGCCTCTGGCTGCCCGGATGCAGGCGGGACAGTCCAGGAGGCCTGTTCTGTGACCCGCCAAGCTCTGCTTTTATCGTTACAGCTTCTCTCAGCTCCTCTCCTAAAATTTTACTGGAACATTTTCCAAACAAGACTAGGAGGGCAGAACCAGCAGCCGGGCCAGGGGCCTGATCCTGCCCGTTAGGACCCCCCTCTGACCCACACAGCCATGGATGCCTCCAGGAGACACAGCTCAGTGACAATGGGGGAGATGCAGAGCACAGGGGACTCAGCCACTCGGGGCCCCCAGATGGCCAACCAGGGAGTCAGAGCTAGCAAGCCGAGGCGACCATTGACAGGGTCATGCGTGGGCGGATCAGGGCCTGCGGGCCTCAGGGCTGACTGCTCACTGCAGCACCGCTTCGATGGATCTGTTTAGAAGTGTTGACATTCACGGGGGGCACGGCACGTACATGCTGCAGAGGCTCGGCAAAATGCTTGCTGCCCTGAAAGGGCGCTTGCACAGGCTGCGAAGCCTGAGTCCACTGCGGGACTCGGATCTAAGCTGAGGCTGGGCAGCAGCCAGTGCTGGAGCGGTGGCAGCACAGGCAAGCCAGGGAGTGCCTTCCAGCCCACGTCTCCCATAACACCTGTCCCCACCGGCACCCGCGCTCTCGTATCTCTGACTCTCCAGGGCAAAGTCGAGATGACAATCGAGCTGCTGACTGAAGCGGAGGCTGAAGAGAGGCCGGCTGGGAAGGGGAGGGACGAGCCCAACATGAACCCCTGTTTGCAGCCACCCGAGTAAGAAGCGGCGTCTGGGCGCCCCAGGACAGGCGCCACTGGGGAGGGGCGCAGGGAGAGGGTGGACATCCTGTGCCAAGACAGAGCCTGCGCCCAAGGCTTCGGGGGGCTGGCTTCTTCCGAGGCAGGGCTGTGGAAACGGAGTCCCCTGCCACTGGCCTGGCCACCGTGGCAAGCTCCGTGCGGCTTGCAGTGGCCTTGGGCCTCTTGGGCAGAGGGCCCAGTGAGAGACTATGCTCCATCACTGCATGGAGGCCTCTCTGGAGCCTCCCACCATTGCCCAGGCAGTTCCATCAACCTCGTGAAAGGCTGAGGCTGGGGTTGGGACAGGCTCCCTGGAGGGACACGGTGCTGGGGCATTGTGGGAAAGCAGCATGGTGGTCAGCTGGAAAGACCTGCCTTTGATACCTCCGCTGCTCCTTGTTGCATCCGTTTCCCCCACTGCTAGGAGGCCGGAGACCTCCTTCCTGTGGTTCACAGCCCCGCTGAAGAGCCTCCACTTCATCCTATGGCAGAGAAGCAAGTGGAAGATCTTCCTGGCTCTTTTCATTGCACTTGTCCTCTTCCTCTTGGCGCACTTCATCTATTCAGCCCCCGTGAGTCTACTGGGGGCAGGATGGGAAACTGGACTCCCAAAGGGGGTGAGAGCTTGAGCTGTTAGCACTTGCAGCTTTTCAGTGAGTATCTACCTCTCTCGGGGACCCGGAGAAGGGCCTCCTCTGTGGTGGTACCCCGGTTATGAAGGATGCACCCCAGAAAGGTGTGCCAGGTGGCGACACTTTATTCTTCTCAGCGCCAGGCCAAAACTTTTTTATCTTCCCAATACTGTAAGTCTTAACTGTTGTTTTAACTGGGTTTGATCTGAAGGTTGATGATGCCTCTAATTGTAGTACTCCCGAGACTTTTGTGATAGGACTGCATATTACTTTTTAAATTAATTAATTAATAGCGTTTCTCACCACGAGCGTCTCGGTATAAAAAAGCTTTTGAGAAATAAATTACTAAAAAATAAATACTGGTTCCAGAGAGAGAGGGGAGAGAACACAGGCGCTTTCTTCTAGTTGTCTCCTGTTCATTCCTCAGGGCTACCTGGCCATGAAGCTGATCAATCCACTGAAAAGTTTAAAGCCCTCAACATTAGAACCGCCTCCCAGGGGGGGCATGAATATGTCTCCCCAGCCGCCTCTGCCAATTCCCCAAGCAGGGCCACCACTGACTCTCCAAGGACCGCCAACAGCAACTCCGCAAGGACCGCCCCCAACTCCCAAAAGGCCACGTCCGCCTCCCAACAGAAAGAGGCCACATCCTAAAGAGACACAACCGCCGCTCAAGAGGACACAAGCACGTCCAAAAAAGCCACGCCCGCATCTGAGGAAACCGCGCCCGCATCCCAAGAAACCACGCCCACATCCCAGGAAACCACGCCCACATCCTAAAGAAACACGGCAGCCACCCAAGAGGACGCAAGGATCGCCCCAGAGGATGCGAGCTCTGCCCAAAAGGATGCAAACGCATCCTAAAAACCCACGACCGCCTCCTAAAAAAGCACGACAGCCACCCAAGAGGGCGCAAGCACCACGCAAAAAAATGCAACCAACTCCCCACCCAGCACTGCAACCTCCCAAGAAGTCACGGCTACCGCCAAAGCAGCCACTTCTGTCTCCCAAGAGGAAGCCGGCAGCTGCCCAAAAGGCCGTCTCTCCTTATTAGTGGCACCTGGTCAGGCTGCAGTTCGTTGAGTCTCACCCCGCGGGGAAAGCGCCCCGCGCCTCGTGTCTCCTCCATGCAGCTGGAACGGAACCTGTCCATTTGACGGGGAGCATCCATTCTGTGACAGCTTCCCAAAGTCTTCCTTTCCTGCCAGTGCAGAGTCCTCTGCAGTCAACTGAAATTTCACGGCATCAACACTAGACCAAACCAGCTGGCGAGGAGAGAATGTGTGACGTGGCGGAGAACTGCAGGAAGGGCATCTTCGGGGCTCTGTACAATTCCCTTCAACTGAAATAAATCACATGAATGTCAAAATAGAGTCTTGTAGGTCTTGTAGGTTGGTCTTGTAGGTTCTCTGCAGATCTTTACAGCCCAGTCCTACCTTTTTATTGTTTCATTTGTACACCGCCTTCCTACCAAAAATGATACTCCAGTTGGCTTACAATCGCAAATAAAACCGATAAAACCAATAAACAAATATTTGAAGAGACTACCGACAGAATGCAAACAGGCTTCAGCCCCCAAGACCTTATGCCCCCAAGCCCTATTTAAACGTAGTGGCACCACCACTAAAAAGGCTGTCTCTCATTGCACCAAATGCCCCTTGGAAAGACATGAACCTAGAAGGGTCTCTCCCAAAGACCTTAAGAACCGGGGAGGATTATAGGCTATGCATGGAGGTTGTCCATAAGCCAGGCTCAAGTAGACCCAAGTCTTCAGGGGGTTTCGCCCCATCCAACCAGGCGGACTCCCCGTGCCCTGACCTTCGCTCGACCAGCCCAAAGCACTCGTCCGGCCTGGATCCAGCTTCCCCTTGTTTGCCTCGCCGAGCCCATTTTCAGACACCAACCGAAACAAGAGGAGGAGGATTTGGATTTGGACGAGGGAAGAAGCGAGTTGGGTGCCATTCGTGAAGGGGATGCCAAGCCCTCAGGTGTCGGGCAGCCCATCCCGGAGGTCACTGGACAGCATGAGGGGCGCGATGGGACTTGGAGGGACACCCCAGGCCATGCACCCCATTAAGCAGGAATCCCCCAGCCCCGCTTTCCCCAAGTGTCCCTCCCCAGAGAGCCCCCCGTAACAAGCCTGCCTTAGACCAAGGGCCTGCAAGCAGCGCGAAGCTGGATGGTACCGAGAGCTGCCGAGGGGGCAGGGCCCCGATAGCCCTGCACCTGGGTATATTTGACCTGCCAATTACAAAAAAAGTACCAATTTTCTCCTATCAGCTCTACTTTTTGAGATGCAGCATAAATGCCCTATGTACACACACCTCCTATAAGTTCATAGCTATAATACTGTTAATTATCCTTTAGAATCCAATGATTCTGATGTAAAATTACGGTTGGAAGTACATACACACTCACTCTATCTGCTCACTTGCATGCAAAAACACAAACTAGGTAACGAAAGAATAAGTTGATCAGAAAGACCTTTTCAAAAACTGACCAAAAATGACATACATTTGGCCATCTCTAAGAAACTAGAGCCGATGTGGTTTAGCCAATGCGATTTTCTGAACCGGCTCACCAAATTACCCCAAAGAACAGGTCTAAAAAGCAGGGTACCAAGAAAAAGGATTTTTTATATATATACACACACACACACACACACACATATATATTTGGGCTGTGTTATTCCCCAGGACAACCAAAGCTTTCTCTGCCCTGTGATGAGTCTGCATGGATAATCCACATCACCTGGAAATCTTTGGAACATGGAAGCCACAAGATGTTCTTTCACCTGGCCCAGTCCTTTTAGGCAACCACTCAGAAATAAGCCCACTGCTCAGAAGCGCTGGCCCAATTACAGCCTCCACCAACCTCCAGATGCACCAGGCTGCTGTCTGGGGGGGCCGGGAGGGTGAGCTGGGGGGGATCTACATTGGGATAAAATTGGCGAGAGAGGTGTGCGCCACGGTCCAGTCTTTCTCTCCCTCCTTCCAGGCAGTTCGGGACAGGGTCAAACCATCCATTCATCAAGCAATAAAAGACTTCAGCACTTAACACTTGTGTGTGTTTATTTCAAGACACAAAAACAAGCAGATGCACAGCTTTGACTGACCCAGCAAAACCGGTTCCTTCGAAAGAGGCCATGTTTCCCCGCTACAGTATCCTGAAATGCTTACGTGCCTAGAAGCGATCCCGGCTGGAGGAGCCAACGCAGCAATCCGTGCCAGGCACTGCCCTCTTCCAGAGTGCAGCATCTGAAGGGCAAAGCAAGAGGCTCGTGCATGTGTCAAGGGACATTCTGGTGGCTTGGTTTTTGTTTAGGACAGAAAGTGCTGAGCTCCTCCAAAAGAGAGACATTTCCTGATGCTCTGGGACAAAATATTCCTCTAAACGCAGACTTCAGTGTCTAGGACCAAATGCAAAGTGTTTGGTGTTCCAGCTTCTTTAAATAAAAGGCAAGCTGATATTCGCACCGCAGCCGGGCCTCTGAATGTGCGTATGTGAAGCTGTCTCTGGGAACCACTGGTCCTCCTGGCTCTACTCGCACTCTCCAAAGCCTTAAGCAGCTGCAGTCAGTCAGACAAAAAGCGCCACCAGGAATCGGGTCCGGGGCCAGCTGCGTGTAGAGCATCCGTTCTGCCGCCCGGTCCTACTGGTGGAGGTTGCCGCTGTCTCGCATTCAAGAAACGGCAGGATGGGCTTGGGAATTTAGACCAGGACAGTCCTCCAAAGCACAAGTGGGAAGCAGGCTGTTTTTCTCTTCTCCAAGAAAGCCCCCGAAGGACTCGCAGCCACTGGCCCAGATGGAGAAGCCAGCAAGCCACATGCAAGGGGGAAGCAGAGAACCGGCCAACATCGGCGCCACCTGGAAAAGCCACCACTGCTCATACCTTCTGGGTGGCCAGCGGCTGCAACAATGCCAGCGGTTGCCTCAAGCTGCCCCCCCCAGAGCCCCCGGAAGAGGATGATCCAGGAGGGCAGCCCACGCAGGACCCTCCAGCTGAATGGCCGCCGAGCACTTTTGCCAGACCATTTCTGGAGATGCTCACAGGTACAGTGCGCACACTCCCTCCACACCCCAGTCCCAAGGACTATTTCCTAGCCCTAACCGAGTCCTACTTCAAGTAATGCTTTGAGGAGGCAGTCCCCAGAATGCTCTTCACACTCCGCTCTGGACCGCTCATTGCCTCCCAGGCATTTTGGCCGACCGCCACGTTCTTTCATTGTCTGGCAGAGGGCCAGGGGTACCACGGGCCGAGCTCTTCTCTGCAGGCTTTCTGCCCCCCAAGGGCTCTCCGGGATGCCTGTTTGTGGCACCCTAAGGACAAACACACCAGTTAATTAAGGCAAAAGCATTTGCTGGCCAGAGCCCACTTTGCCCAAAGCGAGGAGAGCAGCCCTGAGTCGGCAAGCGAAGAAGGACAGAATAGGGGCAATTCTGTTCAAGCTCAGATGCGTCAAGTAATCACAGGGGCCACGCCCAGCGCGGTGCCGATAAACATGTTGGGGCGGATGGGCTAATGATGCAAATGGAGCCTCGGCTCGTGTCGTCGCCGGCAAGGTTATCAAGAAGGTCAGTTCCAATTCGGTGGCCTCCTTCTGAGGGCTCCCTGCACGCGGGCGAGCCCTGTCAGGCCAGTGGCGAACGCAGCAGCCCAACTGGGAGTCAGGTCAAGCGACCGCAAGGCAATCCGTGCTGCACCAAGAGCCAGCTGGCCATGCTTGGGGCGGGGGGATGCAAGAGGTACCCCTTCCGAAGCCAGCACGCATCTTGGACGAGGGGACCAAAGGGGGTCCTTCTTGGGCCTGGGGCTCACCCCAGCTCGAGACACCCTCTTGGCGAAAGGGCGACCCTACCCCCCTCCTGCTGCCCCTTTACACAAGGGGACATTCAGAAACGCCTCACCCACGGCAGTAAGGCAGGAGGACGGCTGCAGCACAAATTGGAGCAAGCCCAAGTTTATGGCTCAAGTAGAAAAGGCCTCCGGAAGCTGATGCCGCTTGTGAACTAAAGGGAAGGGGTGACGTGCAAACAGCCGAGCCATCTTCTAAATCGGCCTTTTCTTTTACACAGGCTGCTTGCTTGCTTGCTTGCTTGCTGCTTGGAATTCTTCTCAGGGGTCGCTCAATGGCTGGGCAGGCTGCAGTTCTCCAGTTTGTCTCGAGCTGCATTCCCGCCAAGGGAACAGCACACTGTGATCCGGGTATGCTTGAAAGCGCTCGTGGGCATCTTCCAGACTAGGGCCCAGCCAGGAGCCGCGAGGGGGCCCTGTGACGCGCGTCTGGACAGCACCGAGAAGCGAGCCCGCCTTCGGCCATTTCTGCAGCGAGCGAACTGGACGGAGGCCACGTGGGAAAAGAAAAAATGGCCAGATTATGTTCACTGCATGAGCACCGATTTGCCGGGAGCATTCAACCATTATTTTTAAAAATAAGCCCATGCTGAGGAAAAGGAGAAACTAAAAGTATCCCAGAGAGAAGGGCAGACCATTAAGAGGTTTCTGAAAACTACTCTCCCCCCATGAAAATCTTCAGTGGCAGCCCATTTGGAATGGAAAATTTCGCATAGTCCTTGCTCAAACGGTAGAGTATGGTTGTTTTTTTTAACTGTGCCACAGGAAAACAGAGTGGGGGGACATCTCTGGGCACAGCCAGGCCTCCCACTGCACAGGACGACTCAAGGCTGCCACAGCACAGAACACTGCCCAGCGCCTGCCGAGGCAGCAGCAAGCTCCTCCCGCGAGGCTTTTCAGCCCGGGTGGGGCCAGAGGGAGCCAGGCGAGTGGTGCGCCCAGCGAGGCAAGCAAGCATCCCGGAGTCACTCCTCAGCTCTCCAGTTCAACGGCTCAGAGACCACGTTTCTTCCAACCAAGGTCAACCCTCGGTGAAGACACACATAGGAAACTGACTGGTATGCCGAAGACGAGCGCGTCGGCGGGGCTTGTAGGGCGGAGGGAGAGGAGAGGAGCAAGGCAGCAGCAGAAGCTTCAAGATTACAAGCCCCAGCACCCGTGCCCACTGGCCAGGAATGATGGGAATTGCAATCCAACACATCTGGAGGGAACCGGGTCATGTCTCTCAAGAGAAAGTGGAAGGGGCCGCTTGAGAGGCAGCAGCAGGGAGGGAAGGACCCGGTGTCTTGCCCCAGTCGTTCGTGGAGCCCTGTCGGCCTGGTGGGAAACAGCCCTTCGGCTGCACCCTTGTTCCCCCAGGGAGCTGCTTGTGCGCTCGAGGGCAGTCCCTCTCCAGATGTTTCGGACTTCAACCCCCAGAAGCCCCTATCCACATGCCCAGTGTCAAGAATGTTGGGAGTCGAGCCCGAAGCGTCTGGAGACGGCCGTTCTGCCCCACCTTTGCTGCAGGTGCGAGAAGCAGCGAGCGAAGCAGTCGGCAGGGGAAGCGAGGCGAACGCAGGCGAGCTTCGCGCTGAAGCAGCCCCTCGACGAGCCTCTGTGGGCCTCCACGGGAGCGGCCCAGAAGCCACGGCCATCGCCAGACTCCCCGGCCGAGGCCTTGCTGCTGCCGCTGCAGCGAATGGGATCCCGCAGAAGACGCACCTCACGGGGGCACATCCACCCCTCCGCAAGGGTGCCGGGCCACACCTGACAAGCCCGATGGCCACTGGGCCCATTCAGGCCGCCAACAGCGCCGCCGGGGAGCCGGCAGAGCGGGGGGGGGCCACTTTCAGGGGGAAGTCCCCGTCTGACTGCTCGGCAGGGTTGTGCATTCACTGCGCTTCTTCCCGTCCTGGGCAAGTAGAAGGGACATTTAGGTCGTGGGCCATGCGGGGGAGGGTTGCTTCCTTACAGCTGCAAGTCACCAGGTTTCCTTGCCAGGACAGGTGCTGGCTAAGACATCCTGGTAAAACATTCAGACTAGACAGTCAGGACGGACCTGTCACAATTGCCCCGACAGGCGCCATCAGGATGCCCGCCAGGCCAAAGCTCCCAGCTAGCCAAGAGCGCAGGCCACGGACTCCAGGCAGTTGGCCACAGGCCTCTCTGATCCACCTGCAAGGACACAAACGTCCCTTCTGCACAACACAGCTGCAGATATGTTTAGAACCCACCAAGGTCTGTGGAAATGCTGGTGCTGAAAGCTCAGATCAGAGAAGACAGAGAGGAGAGGTGTGGCCACCTTCCACAGAGGGGGCCCAGCAAGGAGGGCCCCCACCAATCCGTTCAGAGTTTAAGTTCCGGACGGATGGGAGCCCCTGGCCGCCGGGCTTCTGGAGAAGGGTCTCCTGCGTACGTGGCCATCCACCCCGCCGGCCGTCCAGAAGGCAGAATACAGAAGGGGCCCCACAGGTCAGTAGAAGTGCTTCCGGCTCTGTTCTTGCCATTTGTTGTAGACGATAATGCCGATGACGATGGCAAACACGATGGCGACCAGCGAGAAGAAGACAATCAGAAAGAGAGCCAGGCCACTCATGGGCTCCATCGGCGTCTCCACTGCAGAAAACGGAGGACAGGTCAGGCCCGGGGCACAAGCCCCGTGGTGCCTCTGTAGCGGGACTCAGGCCCACGCTCACAATGGCGGACCCACCTGGGAGGGAGTGACCGACATGGTGGAGAGGCCCATGATGGCTGCTCCTCACCCACGACAGCCCACGGGTTCGAGTGCTGGACCAGGGCAGGGGTGGGCAAGCTGGGCCTTCAACTCCCACCGTCCCCCACCTTTGACTGTGCCGGCTCAGGCTGCTGGGAACTGTAGCCCCCCAGATGCTCAGGTGCACCAGTCGCCCACCCTTGGACTTCAACCACCTCCGGGAGCGCCTGCACCTGCATGTGCCTCCCCGGCCTAGGGGGCCCTCCTGGGTGAGCCCCAGAAAGGGAGGCGAGGGGGGTGGCTGCTAGGAGGAGGGCCTTTTCTGCAGCTGCTCCCCACATTTGGAATGCCCCCCCCCCCGAGATCCACCTGCCGCCTTCCTTACTTTCTTTTCGGCACCAGGCAAAGACCTTCCTTTTCAAAAAACCATTTTAATAACTAATTGCCTTAGACCTTTGTATTGTACGTTTTGCTGTATTTTGTTGTTGTTGTTACTGTGCGATGGTTTTTATTATGCTTTCGTTGTGTTTTTATCTCATGCCGCAAGGGGCTGTGGCACAACTGGGCGGCATACAGGAAGAAGGAACGAGGGAAATGCACTGGGCAGCCTGGGCTATGCAGGGGACCTGCAAGAGGGACACGGCGGCTGGGCGCCCGTACCTTCAGCACCCTCAGGAAAGGGGCTGCCACTGCCATGCTGCCCCCTCCAGCCCAACGCCTTGCCCCCCCACACCCACTCACATCCGGGCAGCTTCATGTTGTCCACCACGGGAAGGAAGACCTCTTTGTCCCGCCGCTCCTCCTCTGGCATCCGCTCGACTGTCAGCTGGTACAGCTTCAAGGAAATGATGTCATGATTGTCTGGGGCGAGAGAGGCGCACGGGCAGTGAGCGGGTGGGGCACGGGGCGACCGGGTGAGCTTCCGCACGCCTGCAGAGCCTCCCGGAGAGGGCCTACGGCCCATCCCCAGCTGGCGAGGCCCCCTGCCCGCCGAGTCCGCCCGTCCTGCTCAGGACTGGAGATGCTTCTGGCCAGCCACCGTGTCTGCCCCGATTCTGCCCACGGGGGACCAAGCTCTCTCCAGGCTGTCTGCCAGGCACAGTGCCCTCCCCTGCACTGCGTGGGGGGAATCCTGTGGAAGGAGGCTGCCTCAAGGGGCCCGGAAGGAGGGTCTCGCAGAGGCCACAGGCCCTGGGAAGCGACGGGGCTGAAGCGCCTTCAGGGCCCGGCAGCGGGGGAGTCCACTGCATCCGGGTGCCTTCTGGCTTCTCGCCATTCTGCAGCAGAGGGGTGCTGCTCTCACCCGGCCTGCCCCCCACCCTGCGCGGTTCCTCCTCACATGCAAGCCCCTTCTCTGGCATGCGCCCGTGGGTCTTCCGAGGGAAAGCAGGGCTGCCCACAAGCCACTGGGGCCACAGGCACCAGGCAGGACGCTAGTGACAAGGCCGGCGTCAGTGAGGGGCTGCCCGAAGGACCGGGCCAACACGCCACACACCAGAAGCGGCACCTGTGTGACGACTGGAGCGCGCCACAAGCACGGCTAGCGTGTCTCGGGCAACGAGATCACCGTGAGGACTAGAGGCACTCTTGAGAGAGACGCCTGCTAGCACTAGGCGTCCGCATGAGATGCCACACAAAGCTCTTCACGGAAGGAATCATGGGGGAGCACAACGGGCTGGCTTTCCCGGCCTGCTTCTGCTCCCTGACCCTCTCACGCTGCAAAGGGCGCTGCGAGAGCCGCACCTGACAGGTCGCCGGTGACGGACGAGACGCCGAAGTAGTACCCGCGCGGCAGGTGCACGCCTGGGATGTCTACGCAGTCTCTCCATTCGTTCTTCCCGTCGATGTCCAGCAAGACCTGCCGGAGAGGAGAAGCGATCCCATGGGCGCCTGCCCCGGCCGGCCGGCCGGCACGCGGGAGACACGGCGCGGACACACGGGCCGGGGCGCGGACACTCACCGTGAGCCGCCTCTTCACGTAGCGGATCACCAGGAAGGTGTCATGCTGGAGGTTGCGCACCATGGCCGTGCACCCGCCCAGCTCCGTGGGCCTCCCGTCCCGGGCATGGTCGTAAGCGAGGGAGCCGTTGCTCACCATGGCGGAGACGTATGGGAAAACGCGCTGCAGGAGGAGAGGGGGCCGCAGTCAGCCGGCAGGCGGCGTGTTGCGCCGCTCCTCCAGAGACCTGGCTGTGGCGGTCGGACGACGGGGGCAGGCGGGATGCATGCAGAAGGCAAGCGGGGCCGACATGACACCCGGTGCAAGCGCCAGCCGGGCCAAAACGCGCTCTTGAGAAGCCGGCATTCCAGTCAGAGAATGGCAAAACCTATTCCCGTGTTTGGAAGATGCATTAGCAGGGCCGCCCCCGCCACTGCCTCTGCAGCCAAGGGCTGGCCACGCCATTCTTCAGGACACCTCTCTGCTCTGGGGGACGACCAGGCATGGATCCACTTGCCGGGGCGCCACCATCGGCCCCCGACAAGCGCCTCCACCTGGCCGAATGCTCAATGCCCCACCGCTCAGGTTTGCCGGGGCTCTGAGAGAGCAAAACACCTGTGGGGACGGCCTCCGGCCCACAGGCCGTCCAAGGGCCCACCGATGCTCCACGCCATGGCATTGTGGACGGGAGAGCCCGCCTGGGGAGGAGGAGTGACGCGGCAAGTTCCCGTGCTCCTGGGTTGTCTTGTCTACTCTCCAGCCTCCTGACAAACTGGGTGGCACCAGACAAGGCGTGGGGTGTGGGGATGTGGGCCAACGGGATGCTGCCACCTTCCACCAACACGGCGGACATGACTCTGACGCCCGGCGGCCCCCCAGGCAACAAGCAACATGTGCCACAAGGAAAGGGGGAGCTGCGCCTGCGCCCTGCGGTGGCGCAAGTGGAAGCCTTCTGCGGTTTGGGGAGCCCAACAAGGAGGCTTGTGCCAGCAAGAACACTTTACAATCCGGTTGCCTCAAGGAGCACCTGCACCCACATGTGCCTGCCTGGCCTTTGAGGTCTACGCAGGGGCCCTCCTGGGTGGGCCATCCCTTAAGCAGGCTAGGGGGGTGGCTGCTAGGAGGGGGCCTTTTCTGCAGCTGCCCCATAATTGGAACGCTCCCCCCAGTGAGATTAGAAACACAGGAACAGAGCGAGTCAGAAGGGGCCTCCCGGGCCATCTAGTCTGACCCCCGGCTCCAGCCAGCCCTGCTCACGACAAGCCCACCATGTGCACGTCCAGCCTGTCTTTGAACCGACAGAGATTCACCTGGCACCTTCCTTATACTCTTTCCGGCTTCAGGAGACCTTCCTTTAAAAAACATTTAACAGCTGATATCACTAAACCTTTGTTTTGTATTTTTTCTCCCACTTTCTTAGTATTGTATTTTTTAATTCTTGTAATTGGCTTCATTGTGGTTTTTATCTTGTGATTGTGAGCCGCCCAGGAACATTTATTTTATGTTTTGAATAAATAAAAGACCCCTTCCCTGTCGTTAACGCTCTTCTGGCCAGGTAGCAGGAACTACTATTCTTTGCTCTGACTACTCCACACCCACCGGAGTCCTCCGCAAGGGCAGAAACACGTTTCTGGAAGAATCTGTATGCCGCTGCGCAGAACCAACTCAACGGAAGCCCTTGAGTTTGTGCCAGGAGACTGCGGAGGGGATTTGAAGCCGGGGTCACAAGGCTGCAGTGCCATCACGCTGACGGAGGTTCCCCAAGAAGCAGAAGGGGAGAAAGGATGGGCAAACCGATGCAGGATGGGGAAGGGCGACGGGGCCTGGGGAAGGGGGCCGAGCAAAGCAACAGGCAGCTCCTGCACCTCGCTCCACGTTACGTGGCCCCCTCACCTGGAAGGCTTACAGACATACTCAGAGGGGAAACGCAGGGTAGGAAGAAGATGCTACAAGCTTGGAACAAGGCCAGGGAAGCGTCATAAAGTACCTGATTTCCAGAAGAATACCTCTTCTTCTGCGCCTGAGAATCCAGAACAGTTATTGCAAAGCAAGGGAGAGAAGGAAGGACAGAAGCGAGAGACGGTCACACAAGGGGCAGCTTTGCACTGACCGAGGAACTGGGGGTAGGGGAGACCCCTCCCTTGAGCCCCTCCTTCCCCAGCCCACCAGACGAGTTCTCTGCCTTGCCCTTGGGAAGGTGTGGCCATGGATGGCAGCTGTGCACACACTTGGAACGCTGGATTTGGGGGAGATGAGCTAGAATCCTATAAACAACCTAAAAGGCAGTGAGGGACCCTTCCCTGGGGCAGAACTTAGAAGCACAAAATGCCACCGTCACCACGCTGATGCGCCCCGCCAGAGGACGCCACTGCACAATGCCCGGTTTGTGGAGGTTTCCCTGCACAGCTTTTTTTTTAACTGCTCCTGAACACATTCCAACCTCCAAAAGCTTGATGGGGAATGTTGTTTTTCTAGCCCTAATCTTAAGCTGGACCTCACCCCCACCCTAAGGAAGGGCTTAAAGACCCCAGCTGGAGGACAGATTTCGAAAAAGGCCCACTTTGTGGAGGTTTCTCTGCCCAGCTCATGCTTTCTACCCATCCTGAAACCTCTCCAAGCTTCAACAGCTTGATGGGGAGTTTTTCTCTAACTCCAACCTGGTCTTGAGCCCTGTTCCTAATATTGGGCTTGCTTAAGCAGGTTAAGCTTAATTTCCAAAATTCCCGCTATTAGCACTTTTTTTGCACAGCTCATTCTGCCGACCAGTCCTACACACATTCCAAGCCTTGACAGATATTTTGGGGGGGGGGGTAAACACAGAATCAAAACACAGTGATTCAGCCTCAGGAAGGCACTGCTTGTCGCCCCTCTGCTGGAGTCACTGCTCTTCAGGCGGCACGCTCAGAACCGCTGCTCACAGAGGCACAGGAGAATGCAGCTACAGGCTAGCTCAGAACTTGAAAGTAAACCTCACTGAGGGGGAGAGCATGTGACCCAGCGGATAAGGTCAGACCCTGACAGCTACCAGCTCCATCCAGCATGGCCAAGAATCAGGGATTATGGGAGTCGTTGGCCAGCAACATTGGGGGGGGGCGCACACGTTCCCCCTGCAAGTCCAGCACTGCTGTTAATTGACAGGAGGAGAGCGGCTCCACTACCCAATCCTCGGCAAACTCTTCAAATAACCGAAAGACAATAATTTACATATATATGCATAATAAAATTGCTAGGATTAAACTCCCATTACTGGAGGGGACCTGCACAATCACCACAAGATTTCCCAGAATAGGGCTTACTACAGTTAATACAGTTAAATTAAATATTCCGCGGAAGCCAACGAAACTGGGCTGCTAATCAGTGACATTCCAGAATGGAGTGCAAGGTGCTCCGTTTCGTCTTACAAACCAGGCAGGCAAACAAAAGCAGTGGACAAGCGGAATCAGCAAAACAGAGCAAATAAAACCAGTGACCGCCATCTCCCGGATGTTCCCACAGCAAGCTTTTAAAACATGAATAAAGGCCTTGGAGTTGGTGCCTGTTGTAAGCTTGCTGAAGAGTGGAGGTGGGACAGAGACTGAAAGGGTGCGATGGATCTACTCGGTTTTGCTCAGAGGGACGGCTGCCCAGGAAGCCCTTGGTCCCAGCACGGCTTCCCTGAAAGCCAAGATGCAAGGGAGGTTTCCCAGGAAGGACTTTAGCACTACAGTGAAGAATGAGATGCAGCTGAGGCTGCCACACATTTCCAGACCTTGCTGTCTGAAAAATAAAGCAGCAGCCAGGCCAGGGGCTCCGGAGAATGATACTGTCGCCACCTGAGAGTGGGGCAAGCGATTCGTTCCAGGTGCTGTTGATCCTTTATTTAAGTCAACCACCTCAGTTCAAGAACAACGGAGAGCAAACTCGGCCTTCCACATCACAGCTGCCTGCTCTGTCCAGGCAGTGGAAGCAAGCCGGATCCATGGGCTACGTCTTAGAACTCAACAGGCATCAGATGCTCGATTCCCGAACAGAAAGGTTCCCTGCTTGTGCAAGAGCAGGAGAAAGCTGGGCCAAACACATTGCCCTCGCCTGCAGTTTTTCCACAGGGATGCCAAAGGCTAGTTTTCCACTGCGCATGTTGGAAACAACGCTACTTTGACAGGGGTGTGTGCTTTCGTGCCCAAGTGGGACTCTTCCGCACCGCGTTTGATCAAACGCGTACGTTTTGCAGAGTTCCTCTTTCGCATTATTCCACACCCATACTCTGCAGTCTTGCTGCAGGCGAGAAAAACGGCCCACCTGATAAAACAAGTGGAAACTTCAGGACACAACACAAATGTAGACGAAGCTGACAAGTCAGAATCCTGCATTCAGGCAGGGTACAGAAATCACCCCCTACCTGCAGGCAGTATCTCATTTGTGGCCAGTGGCCAATTTAGGACTTACAGGCCACAGACCCGGTTCCTAATAAGCCTCCTCCGTGGGGTTCCAACAGGCAGGCTCAGACCCACAGGCACAATCCCACCCCACAAGCGACTCTCCCGCAGCTTGCAGAGTGTCTCCAAGGCCACCTTACCTCTTGCTGCTTCTCTTCATTTGGGTAGGTGTCTACAAACACTCCCAGTCCAAGGAAGTTATCCTTGCTCCCAAAGACAGGCCCTAGAACAGAGTTGACTGTGTTCAGCACAGGCAGCCACTGTCAGCGGGCCTGCCAGCGTTTCATCCCACGCTTCTGGAAAAGCAGAGCATTAGGCTTCCCTACAGCAAAGGCCAGCTTATTCCCCGCCTCCCCCAAGCAAGCTGTGAACACCTGGCTTCCCCCTTACAAAGATTTCAGAAAGGCGATCCCCCAGAACTAACAGGTCAGCACTTCTTGCCCTCGGTGGTTCATTGGCAGCAAGCTGCCCAGGTGGAAAGGATCTCACATCCCCGTTTAACCATGCCCATAATCCTGTTTACAGTTAGGGATCCTAAACCCAGGATCAACCCTTGGGCAATCCTACAGGGCAGGCCCACCCCATTTTAATCAAGAGATGAGCAAGAGGCTCACCCCCTGCTTTTATACCGAGCGAGGCTGTTCGCAAATTTTAAGAAAATCCACACACTGTAATCCCACTGGAATATGACAGGGATATGTATCTGTGTGTGGAATGCTGCGAGCGAGTGCCATGTGCTCCGTGAGTGTGGAACATTTTCCACCAGGTGGAAGCCAAGGAACCACAAAAGGGCTGGAGGGAGACACGGCAGCAACACTCACCTCAAGCCCTGCCCACCACCTAGAGGGGCAATAATAGCCCGATGCCTTCAGGTATCTTGGACTACAGGCCTGGAGCGCATGGTCACTGTAGTCCAAAGCATCCCAGATGGCCCCAGTGGCTTGCCTGGCCTGGACAGTGGAGGAGCCCTCAAGCACACAGGTGACCCTCCTCTGCTTAGAGTTCCCCTAAATCGGACTTCTGTTCTTAAACAATGAGTGAACACGTTGCCGCCATGCTAGATTTTTGGCTGCTCAGGGCCTGCCTGCAGTAGCCCATGAGAGAGATGGCACAAGGATGGCTAAAGACCAGGAAGCGGAGAAAGAGCGCTGGCATGCCAGTCAGGGCCGAAGCAACTTCGCACGAAGCAGAGGCAGCCAAGGACTGCTTCTCCTCGCGGGCAAAGGAGAAGCTGCAGCGAGCCCCGTGACATACCTTCCAACCCGCAGCAAACTGATCTGCCCTTCTGGACATAGGAAAGGGTAGAGCGAAGGGGTTCCCTGCAGCCTGCCAGCACGTGTCGGGGGGCCCAGTACCGGCCTGGTGCCTGGCAGAGCCACCTCTTACCTGGCTGCATCCGGTCCTTGGTGTACCACATGGCGAAGCCGTCTCCATTCAGGTTCTTCTTTCCTTGCCCGTGGATTTTGAAGTGCACTTGCATCTCCCAGTCCCGCAAGTAACAAGGCTGTAGAGGGTGAAAAAGGGGGAAATGCAGGACCTGGGATGCGTCTGTCCCAGCCCCTTCCATGAAAGAACAAAACAGGAAAGGCCAGCAAATGTGGTGGGGCCTTAAAGCAAGAGGGCTCTGCATTCACCAGCACCAAGCAACTGGCAGTACTGAGTTTAACGTAAAGGAAGCTGAGGAAGAGCGCCCTGGGAGAACAGTCCGCGGCTGTGTCAGTTAAATACGGCTGGCTTCGTTTGGCAGGGCAGGCAGCCTTTGAGTCTTGGGCCCTGTGCGGCACACGGCCTCCTCGAAAGGAAGGCTGCCTCTGCCTTGCTGCGGCACCAGCAAATTCATAGATGAGCTGCCCAGGTGGGACACAAGGTGCGCAATGCGGTGAACCAGCTTTTTTCCATTCATTCATTCATTCATTCATTCATTCAATTTCTATCCTGCCTTTTTCCTACAAAGGGCTCAAGGCAGCTTACATCTCCTCCTCCATCTCATCCCAACAACAACAACCCTGTGAGGTAGGTTGGGCTGAGAGTCTGTGACTGGCCCAAAGTCACCCAGTGGGCTCCATGGCCGAGCGGGGACTAGAACCCAGGTCATCTGAGTCCCAGTCCCGTGCTCTTAACTACTACACCACACTGCCTCTCTTACACCTGTTCTCTGCAGAGAACAGAACATGGAAGTGGCCCAAAAGGCCTCACATAAAGACTAGGCTCCAAAGGCAGGCAGCGCACCGGTTCTGAGGGGCAGGGCCAGCAAGAGCGATGGGCCCCTTAGAGAAGGGGGGAACTGGGAGGAATGGGGGGGGGCTTCTTGTTTCCTCCAAGCTGTCAATGCACCAGATTAGTGTCAGGAGGGCCTGCAGGCAGGCACGGACTGCCACTCCTCCCGTTCCCACTGTCCCAACTCCGTTCCGGCACCACACACAACGGCAGCTGGCAGGCTAGGAGCTTGCCCAGTTCTGTGCCACACTTTGCTTCTTTTAGGCCCTTAGCATGGTGGGAGCAGCTCCCCAGTGGCCTCCCGCATTATGCGCCGGACCAAAACTCCCAAGGTTTCCCACCGGGGGGGGGGGGCATTTGGGAGGAAGGCTGCACAGCTGCTTTCATCACACCTATAGAAAGACAAGGTCAACCCCACGAAGGAGTAGCTATAGAAAGTGCCAGCATTCCCAAAGCCCATCAGCCACGGGCAGCGGCCTCCTGATTCCCCTGCCAGCTGAGCTATGTTTAGGGCCAAATAGAGAGTAATTACTCCCACCTGGCATCATTAAGCAACAGGAGTGGTACAAAGATATCAAAACAAAACCATCAGCCTTGACGGAAAGGGGTGGAGTGAAGATCTCCATCTCTGTGGATGAGCTTGCCCAGGTAAGAGGCCTTTAGGATCAGCTTAACCTTTTACTTGGCCATTAAACTCCACCAACACAACCTCCACCCTTCCACACAAGGGGCAGGCCTGCTTCCCACTTCACCACAAAATGCCTGGTCAAACCTTTTACAGGGCAGCTGGCCAGCACTGGGCCTTCAGCCACCAGGGTGCAGAAAAAGCATGCCACTCCAGCCTGGTACACCCAAAGATGCATTCGGGTGGCCTAAGAGATTTGTTGGGGCTCAGGAAAGGAAAAAACTGAACTAGGCAGGGTTCAGGCCCAGGCATTTAGACTGAATCCTGTGGCACGATAGACTACAGTGGGTGAGCATCTCACGCAAAGTCATGCTGGGATTTTTGAGATGATGCAAGTTTGGGTTCCAAGTCAGCCTAAAAACCCATGGCTTGTAGCTGGGGTTATTTCCCCACAATGGGCTTTTTTCCCATCTGACTCAACACCTGATCTCCCAGAAAAGAATCTGCCCTGTAAATGGGAACCGTAGAAGCTCTGCATGTCCCCAAGCAGTCCAGGGCCCTCCCACAAAGACACTTCGCAAAATGTTTTGCCCTGCAGATCCCACTTTAAAAAAGAGGAGGCATTTGAAAGATCCTTGGACGCCCCATTTGCAGGGGATCCTCAGGCTGTGCGAGGGAACCAAACATCCCACATCTCCTGTCGGCTTAGCAAAGTGTCCCAGTGAAGGTCTAACACCCCAAACCAGGGAACTGCCCCTGCCTCAACATGTTCCTAGGATGAAAGCACCGCAAGAACGGCCACAAGATATAAAGAACGTCTGGGACACGCAAAATATTCCTTTGAAAGCCAGGGATCTTGCCCTCCCTTTGCAAGCAATGCTTTCTCTGGGTCTTTGATATGCTTGACAGGGCCAGTTTGATACCGATCAGATGCATGAAAATAGGGGAATTGTTCCCAGAGTAGGATGGGCAGCCCCCAGGGGGAACTCCCCCAGCTATTACCCACGCCAGGTTCCCCACTCACTCCCATATAACTGCAGTTATTTGCAAGTGCTTTGGAGAGGCAACAAACTTAAAGTGTTTTCACAAATATTTGCAAAAAAGAGATGGAGTGGGGGAGTAACAGGGATGACAGAAGTAACAAGCAGCTTCACCAAGCTACTGACATCTCTTCTGTAAAAGGCAAGTTCCATGCTGCAGAGAGCCCAGTCTGGCCCACGGCGTGTGATGCCTAACCCTCCCATACATCCCCCTGGGAGACTGTGTTGACCGGCCAGTGGGCATCACAGATCCAAAGTCCATGAAATTTTAGCTTTGAAGCTGAGGTTAGAAAGCAATCAGTCAACATTTAACATTTCAGTTCAGGGAGACTATTAACTCTGCCCATTTCTCTTCTGGTGCATACAAACAGAGCAACTTCATTTGAACTCCAGCCTGTGCGTGTCCTCAACAAATATGCAGACCTTGAAACACACACCCTCTGCAAGCAATGTCACGAACCCTCTTATGCAAGACATGGGTTGGTACTGGCAAGTAATGGAGGGATTGCAAGAGCCCAAGTTCCCAGTGCTGAATCTGAAACTGCTGAGAATGACTTATTTCAGCAAATGTGGAGCCCCTTTTACCAAGAAAAACAGACACTGCCAGAAAAGCCAAGTGCATACACTTCAGAACCCTACAGGGACTGCTAACTGTTTCTGTCTGCTAAGGCAACAGGTCTGTTTCCCTGCACATGAGACATTCTGCAAAAGCTTTCGTTCTCGGAGGAATTTCACTGTCGTATTGCCTCGCCCTGCCCCGCATTAGTTTCAGACAGGTCAGCGTTAAACACTGCAAGCCGGTCATTGCTGCTGCAGGGGAGCCCCAGAGCCCACCCAGGGGCAATTCGAGAGAAGCGTCACCCTTACCACCCTGTTCCAGACAGCACCCTGCTTGCTCTGAACATCCGGGGTCAGGCGGATAAAGTGCGTCATCACCATGGCGTTGCCCATGAGCTCCCACAAAGAGGAGGTAGATGATCCTACACCTGAAAAGCAGGAATATTTAAAGCAAGTTATTTCTAAAGTTAAAGCCAGCTCAGCATATCCCCCACATCCAAGCATGGCCTTCTCCAACATGGCGCCCGCCCCTGAGGGACACTCTGGGAGAACTGAGGCAACCAGAGCCTCAGCAAACAGGTGCGGCATAAGCTAGAACCCCTGACCCAACCATGCTAGGATAAAACCCCGGCCTCCTACATGCCAACCCCCGAAACACATTTTGCCAGTTGTAACTGTCGGATGTGTTCACCCTCACCACTTTCATTGCAACCTCTTTCCATGCCAGCCACTAGCCTTTCAGATAATTTCACACACACTGGTCGCCCTGCTTTCCTCCACCTTTAAAACTACTCATGAGCACATGCACCGGTGCTCATGTCCCTCATTTCCACCTGGCTCCTCAGCCAGCCTGTGCTTTCCAGAATTGTGCTGGCTGAAATGCAACAGCTATTCGTCAACACTGCACATCTTGCAAAGCAGGGCTTCACCAGTTGGATTTCTGCCTGGCATGCCACTACGCAGGGCGTTGCCAACAAGCAGCTAATTCTCTCTTTGCATTCGATGGGCCACCGGTGCGCCAAGACAAGCCTAAAGATCCCCCATCTTCCAGCAGGGCCCCTACATTTGTAACACCTGCATGACGGCAGCCCGGCAGGTGAAGCTTTTCCAACATCCAGACGCAATACTTCGCGGATGCGGCTATTCAGACAGTGCCAATCATTTGGCAGCAGCCGGAGATCTAACCGGTAGCGCCCGCCGTCCTCCCCTCTCTGCATACCGGGGACAGCCCTCGCAACTCCTGATCCAAAGCAGGCGGGCAGCCCAACAGACACAGCTCTTCCCAGCAGCCACCACGGTCCAAGGCTAGGAGAAGCTTCACCTGATGGGTTTCTGCCTGCTACCTAGAAGTCAGGCGCAGGCGGGGCCCCTCCCGCCGCCTCGCACTCACCCTGGTAGGGCTTGGCGAGCGAGTGCTCCCGCTTCAGGTGCTCCTCCATCTGCTCGGCCCGGGCCCCGCAAAGGGCGAGCAGGAGCAGTAGCACCGCGCAGAGCTCCGCTCCGCTCCAGCAGCCCCGCCGGGGAAAGGCCGCCACCATCTTCCTCTCCGCCGGCCCTGCGGAGCGTTCCAGTGCAGCCCAGCGCCCCGAGACTGCCGCGGACGCGGCTTCCATTGGCCCGCACCTCGAGCCCCGCCCACTTCCGCGTCCCGCGCGAGCTCTGATTGGCTGATCGCCACGGCGGCCCACTAAGGCGGGCGCGGGAGACGCAAGTCGCCAAGGCCAGGGAAGGCTCCTTCCGCTGAACGCTTCTGGGAAATGTAGTTCGCGGCTGCGCCCACCGCCTTAAAGGAACAGGAGCCTATTTTCTCGTCGCAGATGAGCGGCGAAACGTGGCTCGCGGTCGTTCCGGGGCCAGAAGACGAAACGTCTCGGGGACGGGCGTGGGTGGGACATCATGGAAGGTCCGACTTGCAATTCAAGTTATTTGCACGCGGCCCCGATCCTCTGCAGCTCTCCTTGGGAGGAAGGGGACTTTACTCGCAAACAGTAATGCATAGGATCGCAGTCTCAACTTCAGCGACTTGGCTGAAATTATTTCAACATGTATTTCGTTTTTAAAACGGGAGCGATTTTAACACACAGAGAAGCGCTGTTCTTTCCAGTCAAACTCAGAGCAGTGCATTATTACTCCATTGGCTTGCGTGTTGAAGGCCGAAGCAATCTGGCCATCTAGATGGCAGTCCTATGCACACGTTATTATATTACATTTATACCTGCCTTTCTTACTTCTACCTCTGCTCCATTTTATCCTCACAACAACACCCTATAAAAGAGGTAAAGCTGAGAGCTAGTGACTGGCCTAAAGTCACCCAGTGAGCTTACCCAGTTGTGCCGTGACTCCTGTATTCTGCATTCCTTCCTTCTGAACAATAGAATTGGAACAAGACGCTTTATCCTTTGTCCTTGAAAGCACCCCCCCCCCGCCGCGCTCTTCCAGCCGCCTGCATGGTCTGCAGAAATGACCGCAACAACACAGCTCCTGCCTCTGCTTCCCGTCCTGACCCAGGTGCTTTCAACGGGGCTTCTGCCTCAGAGCCATGCGCACCTCCTTGCCGTATCTTTAGTGGCAAGGACAGTGGCGTCGCCTCCTGGCTTAGTTTCAATCTACAGTCAGGAGGAAAGGGGTTTTCCCGAGAAAATGGAACGACAGTGAGAGAAGTGAACTAACCCAGCATTTTCTGAGCTTGGGTGTGAGAGTGTGCACTTCCAAGCTGACCACTGCACCACTCCTGCCTTATTAAGCCTGGCCCGGCATCCATTCCTGGGGAGGGAATTGCCCCTAATGATATGTGGGCATAGACTAATGACAGCGTTGCCCTTGCAGCCGGCTCACGGTTGTCTCAACAGATTGGCTGCATTAGCAACTCGGTAAGATCGCGGCAGGAGCCATTTGCGTTCTAGTCGCCTTTATATTTATGGCTGAGCCCAAGTCCTTCTCGTGCTTGGACTAAATGAGCCCACAGTACCCTACAATTAACATGAGGCCGATCCATCAGGCATTCTCTCCTGTGCAAGCCCCCACTCTGCTCATATCCCAGTCATTTCAAAGCAGTTGTCATGGATCAGGGTTCAGCTGCTCCCAAAGGGTGCCCCAGAACATTGCTAGGCATGATCCTGAGTTGACTCCCAGTGGCAGGAGTGAGTCCTGAACTGAGTTCAACTATCGGAATGCTTCCACCTGTTGAAGAGAAGAGGGGATTCCAGTGACTCCCCTGCCCCCTCCTTGAAGATCCTGTCTCCCTAGAATTTCCTATGGAGAATGTGTGAAGGTGCCCGTCCCTCCTGGAAGCCCAGCCCAGTATATTAAAAAGAACAAGTATATGCATCTCCTCACTCT
Organism: Varanus komodoensis; assembly: GCF_004798865.1. NCBI lineage: Eukaryota > Metazoa > Chordata > Lepidosauria > Squamata > Varanidae > Varanus > Varanus komodoensis. Next base: position 159,225 of record NW_025335762.1, read on the forward strand.
GTTCATAAATCAGCGCCTTGTGATGTTTTGGTGTCAGCTTTCATTCTGTGGCTCTTAGTTTTCTTATGGCAAGCCGTCTTTCTCCAAACATCTCTGCTGACACAAGAAAAGTGCAGTACAGTCCCACTGCAGCTAAGTCACTCCACCAAAACTGTTAAGTCATTGCAGCAGAAGTTCCATGAAACCTGATATATACTCTGGGTCATCTCGTCATGTGAACCCAGCCTGTGCCAGCTTCCCTGAGCAACCTGGAGGAAGGATTTCAATGTAACCAAGCAACCATCTCAGGCTGGCCTTCTCCAACCTGGTGCTCTCCAGATGCGTTGAACTCACATCGTTGCTAATTGGGAAGACAGGAGTTTAAAGGCACCGGGCTGGAGAAAACTGTGAGACCTTCTCCTTTTGCCTCCCTTCCTTACTTCCACAGTGCTGACATCTCCCTACAGCTTCAAGGGAGGACAGGAAGATGCAGAAGAGAATAAAGAAAGAGGAAAATGAGAACAGCTGGTCCTTGAGGGACTTATCAGCTTATGATAATCTACACCAGCCTTCTTAACCATGGGGCCTATTTTATACTTTTGCACTTCTTTCTATCGTTCCTCCTGGAAGTAAGGTGCTGGCTGATCAGTTTTAGATTTCAGCCTCCAATTCCCCGTCTCCCTAACTGTCAGACTGGAAGAACGTCGAATTTCTCTCTCATACCTTGAATTCCTCTATAGACTTCATACCAGCGTTCCAAGCAGTCTAAATTCCACAGCCACATGCAAATAAGGGAAAACTGCCAAATATATGATTACCTGCAGAATTCAGCACGCCTTTTCCTGGGGTTTCTTTTCTCTGACTTTCCAGATGCTCCATTACATAACCACAAGGCTGTGCTGTAGCATGTGCTGTGCTGAATTAGAGAAAATCTGCTTTCTTGTGTCAGCGCAACATCCAAGTAATACCTCACTTTTCTTGCTCTAAAAAAAGGTTCAGAAGTGCTTGGTGGGTGCAGGAGAAGCCCCGGAAGAGGGTGGTGTTGTGTAAAGTAGCTGCATCTTGAGTAGTTGGAGTACTTTGGAAGGGAGCATGGTGGAGGCATTGAAGGACACCAGATATACATCAAAGCCTGGCCTCTGTCATTTCCACCCTCCCCTGCCCGTCTAGAACATCTGTAGCCTTCGCTCTCCCACACTTGCATAATGTGGAAAGCCAGCATTTTGGTGAAGCTACTGGACTGGGGCATGGGAGATGCGGGTTCAAGTCCCCACTCAGCCACTGAGTGGCTTTGGGCCAGCCCAGCCTCACAGGGTTGTTGTTGTGAGGGTAATGGAGGACTACGGAAGCTGTCTTGGGTTCCTTGCAAAAAGAAAAAGGGTGGGCTGTAAATGCAATAGAATAATCCTAACGTGAGAGGCTGTCTTAACCGCAGTGTCGGAGCTGAGATTAATTCGACCTGCCCTGTAGCACTTCGGGCAGCAGTGGCCTGCGCAGGGGCTTTGGCAGTAGTGCCTCCTGGGCTGTGGAAAGAACTGTGGTGCTTCCCCCAGAAACTGACTGACTGGGGCACGGAGCCATACACTTCCCCTGCCATCAGTGCATTCTGTGCCACAATCTGCAACGCTTTAAGAACAATCTTGGGCAGGGCATGAAAGGCACTCTATAAATGCAAGATATTTATAGCCTTCCTAGCATTGCTCCCCAGGCAAGGGACAAGATGGACACTGCTGTTGCTTTGCTGCCACAACGCCAAGCCAGTAATCAATGCTTTCCAGGGGACACGCTGCCCTCTCTGCACCGAGCGCTCCAAACCCAGAGCAAAAGCCTGCAAAGGAAGATGCGAAGACCAGGACTTTACATATGAAATCACTGTCCAGTCTGAGCACATTTATACTGCAGACTCAGCCCTCGTTTTAGAGAGCCATTCTTCTCCCAGGAAAGCCTAGCAGTGGAAAAATAAGTTCCCAGAGAGTAGGGAGCGGAAAGAGAATTTGCAGCGGATTCGGATTCTCAGCTCTCTTTGGAGGAAACTGTGAGATTCAGTGGCACAGAACCAAGAGAAATCTGTCGCTCAGAACAGCACCGAGCAGACAACTGCTGGCGGGAGCAATGTACTCGTCGGTTATTAGAATCCCAATTTTATGCAAACTGCTCCAAGAGCCTGGTGCTGGAACTGCCTCGACACACAAGGAGAAAATGCACCTAAACTGCGATGGACCAGAAATCTAACAAGCAGTTCAAAACCTGGCCAGCTGAGCTGCACAAGGACCTGGTCAAAGAGAAGCAATTAATACTTACATTTTGCAGAAAATACTGAAACTAAGAAAGAAGCTATTTTGTGTTAATGTTTATATGTTTTCCAACAAGAGTTAGACATTGTGTGCGTAGTGGTTAAGAGCACGTGATCTGGGTTCTAGTCCTCACTTGGCCATGAAACTCACTGGCTGATTTGGCCAGTCACAGACTCTCAGCCCAACCTACCTTGCAGGGTTGTTGTGAGGATAAAATGGATTGTTGTTAGTCAGCTTGGGTTCCTCACAAGCAGAAAAAGGGCAGGATATACATGTAACATGGAAATAACAACATGCATTTTCACTTGCTATTCTGGACCTTCTGGGAACTGTAGAACCTCTTTGTGTGTAAACCCGGGCAGGACTGCATTGAAAGGGCTGGGAAAGTTGCTTTCTTAAATCGAGTTCACTTGGTGTTGCCATTTGCTTTTTTAGCTGGTCCGGCTCCTGTGTTCTCTTTGCACTGAGGTTAAACAAAAGAAAATTTCCCCAGCTTGTTATTTCTGCCCACGCATGAGCTTTTGCACAGAAACCAAACTGGGACCAAACATGGTAACGTGGGCAGAGTTCTTAGCACTCTGAACCTCTTTCCGCAGCGTGTGGCTCCATCCTTTACAAAAATCAGAGACAATGAACAAGGTAGTTATCTTCTAAATGCTTTGTTCTCTGGGGAAAGCATATGCAAGTTCTTGAATTATACAGAACTCTTCATCAAGGACAGAATAAGTTAGTGACCAGATCATACAGAGAGAATATTGGTCAAAAATGCAATTTTATTTAAAAATATTGTCTCCCACCCTTGACAATGTCTCTGGGCAGCAAATATTTCAGGTCATCAGAATTCAGTTCTGGATTTAAACTGTGCACTACCTTCAGCTGGTACAGACCTTGGCAACTGGAGTGACCATCTCCCAAAAGGGGGAAGGATCCAGCAGCCGAGCAGTCATGCATTTTGGGAAGCAAAGCTTGTCCTGCAGGAGTGAGACAGCCTGAACCTTGTGGAAATTCCCTCTTCATGATGACTAGAGGAAACTCTCGCTCTCCTTCACACCTGCTCCCACTTGTGTTCCCCTAAGCCAGGGCTCCTCAGACTGTTTCACCAGGGGGCCAGTTGGAAGGGGCCAGTGCTGGGCACAGGCAGGTGGTGCCGGCAGTGCACATGGCGCATGGGCGCAGCGAGGCGAGGTGAGGCGAGGTGCGGGTGGGTGCGCGGTGCGAGGGGAGGGGAGGCGAGGCGAAGTGGGGGCGGGCACGCAGCGCAAGGCAGCTGCTTGCTCACTTGGAGATCACTTTCTCCAAGCGAGTCCAAAACGATCTCCACGCAAGCAAGCCGCTGCCTCCCCGAGCGCGGGTGCGCACGTCCAAAACCTCTGAGGTGGGCTGGATAAATGGGCATGGTGGGCCGTAGTTTGAGGACCCATGCCCTAGACCAGGGGTCTCAAACTCAACCTACCTGGGGGCCGCTGGAAGTGGAGTCTGGGTGAGGCTGGGCCGCATCAAGCACTCCACCTCCGCGGTGGTGGTGGGCCGCTCATCCCGCGTGGCTCCCGGAGGCCGGCCCGGGCACCGCCAGCGCTTGGAAGGCCACAGGGCCCCTCCCCGTGCCCCGCCCCACCCAGCAATTGGCCCGTGGGCCGCGAGTTTGAGACCCCTGCCCTAGACCCATGCCTCCACCTGTGCAATCACACATTAACAGGTTGTGGTGTCCACATGCTGCAGTGGTTTACAGAGCCACACTGGGACTCAGGTGATCTGGGTTCAAGTTCTTGCTGGGTCATGGAGTCAGCTGGGTGACTTTGGGCCAGTCCAGCCCAGCCTACCTCACAGGGTTGTTTTTCTGGGGATAAGACTGAGAGCAGCCAAAGGAGAATGATGTAAGCTGCTTTGAGTAAGGAAAGGTCCGGAGAGGTCCGCCTGGCACCATCATTATATGTTTTTCGGCGCCAGGTTAAGACCTTTTTATTTAATCAATATTTTAATAAGTTTTAATATTGAATTTTATCACCATATTTTAATTGCAGCCAGAGTGAGTTGTTAATTTATGTTATGTTAGGTATTTGTATTTTATTTGTGTAAGCCGTCCTGAGGCTCTTGTAAAGGACGGCATACAAATATCTTAAATAAATAAAGAAGAAGAAGAAAAAGTGGGATATAAAGCTAATAAATAAATAAATAAATAAATAATCAGATGCAGGGGAGAAAGCCATGCGCTTCCTCCTGTTCTTTGCAGGAGCAAAGCAAGGCATCCGTATAATGAACACACTGTGACAAATACACCACAAAACTCTAGCGATCGATCCTTCCACTAAGCACACATGCTCTCGATTGCTTGTGCTGAATTGCTGATTGTTCAGCCAAACAGGAAGCACCCAATACAGAGGATAATAATCTGTAGGCTATTTGCAATAACAATTAGAATGCAAAACTCACACAGAGCATTGTGACATCACAGGATGCTTAAGGACAGTCTTAACTGCTGAGTCTGATGGAATGGAATGAAGATCCTGTGAAAAGGCACAAAATTAGGGGGGAAACCTCCCCAGGGCCTGGGAACAAACAGAAGCAAAAGCAAGGTCTGTCTGTGGCAGGATGGCTGGAGGGAAGGGGCTTTCCCTGCAGGAGAGGTGAACTGAAAGGATCGTAGGAAAGGAAAGACCAGGAAGCCTCAGGCAGGACAATGGAACAGCCCTTTGATGGGGGTGGACCTACACTGACATCTTGCTGGCAGGCAGAATTTTGCCGAGCCATTCACATGTAATCTGCCACATATTTGATGGCACATCTCTAGCATGTTTCATTGACTTATTTAAATGTAGAACCATTTATTATTTTTTCAAGTTTTTATATGCTGTCCAACACTAAAGTCTCTGGGTGGCTTACAAAAAACAAAACAACCACATGCAACACACTGCATCCAATACATAATAATAAAATCAAAGATAAAACCAATTAACTGTTAAAATATTGGGAAAATAAGGTCTTCCTGTCACCGAAAAGAATAAAGAACTATCTCATTGCCAAGAGCTCTTGATGAGTAAAACCTTTCTAAACACCAACCAAAATCTAGTTGTGGTGGGGAAGCCGGGAAGTGCGTAGTCCTGAAAAACCTACTGAACCAGGCTTGCATCTCGTGTGCTGCTGCTGGGTGCATCATTTGAAGAGAGCCATTTCCATCCAACACCAACTTTTCCACCTTGGCTTTGGCTGACAAAGCATTAATGGGGATCAAATGCGGCATGAGTCCTGCACTGAACCACTGACATTTATAGTTCTTCCTAACATTAATGTCTTTTACTCTTTTTTTAAATGACAAATGGCCTAAAACGCCTGAATAATTAAAGCAAAGCTAAAACAGACGGGGAAACTGTACCAAAGCAAAGCCAGGCGTCCCTTTGAACAAGGATGCCAAACCTTGGAGCCTGGGAGCAGAGCTGGGCCAGTCGGGACTCAAATCTGATTCCTCTGCATTCTCCGCTCTCCCGCTGGTGCTGCCAGGGGAAGAGTGTAGCCTTGGCTAGAGAGAAGCCAGCTCCTACAACTGCCAGCACGTTCCCGCGGTTTCTTTCCAGCCACGCCTCGGACGCACTCTTCAGCTGAATCTGGCTGTTCTGCTTGGTCCCGCTGCTTTTGCCCCACACGTTTCCTTCCAGCCCCACCTTCCACTGGAATGCCCCACCCTGCGGCCTTCTTCAAAATGCAACTCGGGCCCCTGATGGAACGAGGGCCGTCACCCTCCGGCCACTGCAGCTTGATGCCCAGGGCAGACTCACCGGCAGACCAGTAAAAGGGGAGGCCCAAGACAAGAAAGCTGCCCCCTTAGTTGGGTAGGAGAGGCCCCACAGAACAGTGAAAATGGGGGAAGGAGCCGTTTGGGAGACGAAGTGGGTTCCTGGTGGCACATCCCGCTGTCCGGGTGGCTTGGATTATCATCCCCAAACAGGGGCTCACTGGCTAAGGCTGTTAGGACTCATAGTCCTAAATGTGGGGCCCCGTCTGGGGGAAGATGGGGGCCTTGCACAACTGTAGCCCAGGCAGAAATCCTCCGGGATGAAAGTGTCCCCATCCCTGCATGTGCAAGCTGGTAAAAAAAGACATGGGTTGAATTTCACCTGCTTGTCTCGCAGCTTTGACGGAAAAGAGTGCTGGCAACCCAAGCAACCCAGTTCCAGATGTACTCCCTGACCTGATGCATGTTTACCAGGCCTACCCAGTTCAGTGGGGTGACTCCCAAGCCAGATTCCAGAGGACTGCAGCCTTGACATTGTATCGAGTGTTTACATCAGGGGAAGAAAAGCACCAGGCTGCTTGGCCCCGGCACTGACGGGTTCTCAAAGGTTACTGGCAGGGGATCTTTCGCAGCCTCTCCCTGCACCCCCGGGGGGGCTGAAACCTTAAAGCCAGGACCCTCTGCTTGCAAAGCGTGGGGTGCAGCCAGCTGCCCTTCTGCTCCATTCCCTGCTGTCCCACACATCTGGCTGCCCTGCCCCAAAATATGTACATTGGTTTTCCATTCTGGAAGCGCATTGCTCTGTAGCTACAGAGCATCAACCAAAAAGCAGGTGCTAATTTGGATGAAGTCTGCATCCCCTTATTTTCACATATCAGTGCAAACGTAGAAAAAATGAATGTCTCATCACAGTGAAGACAGTGTTGTCCAGATGCAGGTGCGCCTGTGGAGCAGATTTCAAGGCCCGGACTCTGGTCCCTTCAGATGGTTCTTGTTCTTCAGACCAGATTTGGTGGCTGGGAAGTCCTCCAGTCCTTCCACTGGAGGACACCTTCAAAGCAGAGGACTGTTCTAAGGGAGCGTACAGAGCCCACCCATGACAAAGGAACTAACCGATCACCCTTTCAAGTTTTTGATAAACCACATGTAACAAAAAAACATACGTGTGCCAAGCGCCCGGCCCAGACTTCGTTTACTCCACACCAGGTGAAGCCCAACTCACCTGCATTGGGCGACACAGGATGAGTTTTGAATCAGGACTTGCCTTCTTCTTGTTTGAACGATTTTGCACACACCGCTCCCTTGCTCCTTGAAGAGGTTTTAATCTTCGTAATTATTTGCAAACATTTGCGGCCTAATTGAAGCCACGCAGAGAGATTTGGAGATTAGCAGCATGGAATTGTCAGCAATGAAGGGAAATGAAAGGACGGGCCTTTGCACCAAGCCTTCTGCCCCGTCTCGAGCAAGGACGGAAAGCACACCGGACATGGGCAGAGCGCACTTCTCCCCAGGAACACCCCCGCGCGCGGGCAATCCGGCGAGGGATCTGGCCGCGGAGGCGCGCCGCGCCGCGCCGCGCGCACGACCGGCCGCGCTCCCGCCGCGCGGGAGACCGGGGCCGTGCAGCGAGGGCGTGCCGCCGGGGCGCCTCCTTAAGAAGGCGGCCGGCCGCTGACGCTTCCTTAAGACGGCCCTGCGGGGGCGGGGGCCGGGCCGGGCCGGGCCGGGCCGGGCCGGGGCCTACAAATAGGC
>NW_025335762.1:167076-170474 GCF_004798865.1 Varanus komodoensis
CGCTGGCGTTGCGCCCCGCGCGAGCCGGCGGCGCGCCGGAGCATCCCGCGCGCGGCGGCCCGCTGGTCGTGGGCATGCGGCTAGAGCAGAGCGACCGGGCGCCCGCGGAGGCGCAGCAGGCGGGCGTGCTGCAGGTGCTGGAGGGCAGCGAGGTGCAGCTGCGCCTCTTCGGGCTGGGCTTGCCGGCGCGCGTGCACGAGCTGGTCTCCTTCTCCGAGGCCGGCCCGGCGGGCGCCGCCCTCGGCAACGCCAGCCGCGCGGCCAACGCTAGCTGCGCCGAGAGGACGCAGGACCTGGTGGTGCAGGCGCGGGAGGGCGAGAGCCGCGACACCTCGGCTGTGCTCTTCGTGACGGTGAGGCCCATGCGCAAGGCGGAGCGCGCCAAGCTCTACGTGCTCTGCACCCGCAGCCGGCCGGGGCAGCCCTGGCTGCGGGCGCCGAGCAAGGACGCCTTCCTGTGGGTGCTGGAGGAGAAGAAGCTGCTGCTGCCGCTCTGGCTGCAGATCATCCTCATCGGCGGCCTGCTGGTGCTCTCGGGCATGTTCAGCGGGCTCAACCTGGGCCTCATGGCGCTGGACCCCATGGAGCTGCGCATCGTGCAGAACTGTGGCACGGACAAGGAGCGGGGCTACGCCCGCAAGATCGAGCCCATCCGCCGGAAGGGCAACTACCTGCTCTGCTCGCTGCTGCTGGGCAATGTCCTGGTCAACACCACCCTCACCATCCTGCTGGACGGCCTCATCGGCTCCGGGCTGGGGGCGGTGGTGGCCTCCACCACGGGCATCGTGATCTTCGGGGAGATCGTCCCTCAGGCCCTGTGCTCCCGCCACGGCCTGGCGGTGGGCGCCAACACCATCGCTCTCACCAAGTTCTTCATGCTGCTGACCTTCCCGCTCTCCTTCCCCATCAGCAAGCTGCTGGACTGCGTGCTCGGCCAGGAGATCGGCACGGTGTACAACCGCGAGAAGCTGCTGGAGATGCTGAAGATCACAGAACCCTACAATGACCTGGTGAAGGAGGAGCTGAACATGATCCAGGGCGCGCTGGAGCTCCGGACAAAGACGGTGGAGGACGTCATGACCCCGCTGCATGACTGCTTCATGATCAACAGTGATGCCATCCTGGATTTCAACACTATGTCAGAGATCATGGAGAGTGGCTACACACGCATCCCTGTTTTCGAGGAGGAGCAGTCCAATATTGTGGATATTCTGTACGTCAAGGACCTGGCCTTCGTGGACCCCGACGACTGCACCACGCTCAAGACCATCACTAAGTTCTACAACCACCCGGTCCACTTCGTCTTCCACGACACCAAGCTCGATGCGATGCTGGAGGAGTTCAAAAAGGGTAAGGGGAAGTGAGCCGATGCTGGCGCGCTTTCGAGGCCTTTCCACATGCCACGAGGTCGAGCAGCGGGGTTTGTGATCGAGGGCAGGCCCAAAAAGGAGCTGCGGCCCATCCTGCCGCTGGCATTTCTGTGATGCCAGCATTTGCTGCATTTCCGCGTTGCATTAAGAGCAGGCTGTTCAGAGGCATGTCCAAGGGAATAATTCTGCTTGTTTTCTTGAGCAAGCTGTGACTCCTTGGGCCACTCTTGGATATGGAGATGTTGCGTCTGTTGTCTCTGAAGCATTTCCTGGCAGAGAAGCGTAGCTGGTCTCTTAACTGCTTTCAACTTTTTGTCCACAGACTTGGGACAGACAAACCTATTTGCCTCGCCACCCACTGCAGGCTGTTATAAACTAGGCTTGCAACACCCACCTCGGCAGATCTGTTCAAAATAAGCTTTCAAAATATCATTTGGAGGGCTGCTGTTTATGTGACTTTCCCTTCTAGTTCAAAAACAAGCTAACTAGGATCAAAGAGGATGAAAGCGAGAAGTTAGATCCTTCCGGAATGAGATCCTTCCGGTCTTGGGCCAGATTAGCCGGGTGATGGGCCAGGAAAGTGCAGCTGGTTTCTCTCAGCTTAGACCAGAATAACCGAGAACCTGGGCAGGGGCAAAACTGCTTTGCAAACTTTTAAAACCTGTTGCTTGAAAGTTTATAGGGAGGGAACAGTCCTGCTCTTGAGAAATTCTGCAGAAGCTCGGCAGCATGTGAGCATAACTAACCTGCAATTTCCCCCTTCAATCTTGTTGTTGTTTTAGTTGCACGGCCAAAGGTACGTTTCCAGATGAAACAAATACTGTTAAATGCTGAAAGCTTTGAAAGTCACGTGGCTTCTCGCTCCCCAGCTTACAAATCTATGTTGTTTACTTTTAGAGTTGCACTGTTTAGGCCACTGTTAGGATTGGGGCCCCTATCCGCTAGGACGCAATGTGCAAACACATTGCTTCTATTTTGTTTGACGGATTGTGTCTTGGCTTTGTTGCTGTCAGATGGCTAATACTTGTTTGCAACAGTAACGCTAAATAGCAACCTGTTGCAAGTATAAATAAGAGAGAAAAGGAGGAAGCTCTGGGCCTGGGGGGCGTGTTTTGGGCTGTGTGTCAACGTGGAATGCCTCCCGAGTATTTGCAGTCCAAACATGGCACCAGGGGGTTGTTGTAAGAATCTTGGCACTGCTTTAGGAGCAAAAGTGAAACCGTATGGTCAGGAAGTGTGTGTGTGTGTGTGTGTGTGTGTGTGTTTGGTTTGTTGTTATTCTGAAGGAAATGCCCTGCTTGTTTTCTGAACCAAGCATGTGGCTAAGAATGAAGTGGCTCCGGCTGCAGAAGTTCTGTGGGGTTTGCCGCAGCAAAAGGCTTGCTGATCCAGTGGCATTTTTAGCTTGGCTTTGACCTTTTGCAAGCCAGATTTCCACCTCTGGGTGCCTTCGGACAGGACAGTCTCGCAGGAAGTTGCCATAGGAAAAAAATTAATCCCAGCTGGCTGCACACAGTGTTAATCAGTGCATCCAGACCATTAAAGGCAGGCGTAGGGGAAGCTCCGTGTTTTGTGGCATGGCTTCAGCTCCTCAAATTGGGACGGGTAATTGTGTGCCACGCCCGGCCCCGTCTGACCTTTCATTTGCCTGTGCTGCAAAGACCCCTAGCACAACGATAGTTTCTCGGAAGAGGCTGCCTGTCTGCTCTGCATGAGTCCCTGTTCAGGTGGCTTCCTGCTTTATAATCGGTCTGCATGGCAAGGATCCCCAACATCACTCCTACAGGCCCACGGCACTTGCAAAGACCCTCAACAGAACTCCTAAGTCTCCCCGCTCCCGGTCCTTTCAGGCAGTTGCTTCTACAAGTCATTCCCTTTTCCTTCCTTTCCGAACCTGCTGCTGCCCAGCCTTGCCCTGCTCCATCTCCACCCTGTCTCCATCTCAGCCCTGCTCCATCTCCATCTCGGCCTTGCCCTGCTCCGTCTCTTTCTCCATCTCAGCCTTGCCCTGCTCCATTTCCGCCCTGT
>NW_025335762.1:170574-213796 GCF_004798865.1 Varanus komodoensis
CTCCATCTCAGCCTTGCCCTGCTCCATCTCCATCTCAGCCTTGCCCTGCTCTGTCTTCTTCCACCAACATGCAGCCTTCCCTCGGCTCCTTCCCCCATCTGTCCTTGCTGCTTCTTGCGCAGTTTTCCCATCCTCCCCAGTCCCCTACCTGCCTCATTCTCTCCTCCTCCTCCTCCCCATCTCCCTACTACTTCTTCCTCCAGGCCTCTAACTTAGCTCTTTTTCTCACCCTTCCCAGCCCCTGGTCTCCTTTACACGCAGCAAGTTTATGGAGACATAAACTTAGAAACTTGTCCTAAACTTTTGAGGGTATTTTTCCTTCCCCTTGGGACTGGGAAAAAGTATATGCATATGGATGGGGTGAGCAGAGCAATCCTATGCAAGGTTCTTGAGAAGTAATTCCCACAGTGCACAAGACTGTAGCCTTAAATGGTCTTGGGGTCACATCTGTGGCTTGCCGCTGGTGTTCACACCCGCTGTACTCGGTTGATTGAATGATTTGTCTTGTGACTAGCAAGTCACCAGTGGAGCCATTACAAGATTAGCCACACCCTCTGTGGGAGCCATTTTGTGGTGGTGCCCACAGGGCCTTCAGTATAAACGGAGAAGAGGGAATTTCAGCTGGTTTAGGTTGCATGCTAAGAAACACACAATGAGTAAACCTTTTCTACATAGCTATTAAAAGGGCAGAAGCCTTTTGTGTTCAGCCACTTTATTTGAGAATGATTTGTAAGCCTTGCCCCAGCAAAAAAGGGGGGCCAAAATGCTCGCAAAATGTTGGGAAATTCTGTCTCAAACCTTCTCTTCTTTCTGTCCAGCTGCAGGGAGAATCCCATGTTTGTAGTATGCAATGTTTGCTTTTCTGCAAAAATATTCAGCAAAACTGAAGGGACATTCATGGCCACATTTTTGGGTCTGGTCCGGTGTGCCAAGGAGCCCTCCAGAATTGCAGATTCCACATGCTCCGGGTACATTTATGCCTGAGGCGGCCAGCAGCTGCCTTCCCAGCGGTTGCTCTGTTCTTGCGGGGAGAGGAATTCTGACTTAGGGAAATGCCATCTGCATATGATTCCATGATAAAGTCGTTACCAGTATCATAATTATAATTTTGCAGTGCCATCTATATACCCAGCACACCACAGGGCGACATAAGAAAGAAGGGGAAAAGATTCCTGTCCCAAGGTGCATACAATCTGAAATTTAGATAGCTGAGGAAACAATATTCTTCTGCCTGAAAAGTTTGTTTGATTTATTGGCTTCAGAGAATCGGATCAAGACTTTTCTGTTTCACCATCATTTTGGATTTTCTTCGTCTCTTTTGTTTTTTGTTTGTTTGTTTGTTTGTTTGTTTTTTGAGGGGTGGATTTGTTGTCCTTCCTATGAGATTTTAAGTGCAGCCCTGCTTTTAAGCAATGTGATAATTCTATTGCATTGGCAATGTTATGTTTTTAACTGATGGTGTGAACTGCCATGGGGCATTGTAAATTCTTTTATTTATGGAAGTGTTAAGAGAGTGTTTAGAGGGGTTGCATGTGGATTCGTTCTCTGAGGACAGGAGCTTGGCGTCAGTTGCGGAAGAGGACTTGGAGGTTAAGCCAGTGGGCTGGAAAAGCTCTGTTGTGAGAAAGGATCCGAAAGGCTCGCCGAGGCTGATGGAGTGGGGGAGGGAAGGGCTGTGGGCAGGCTTCTAATGGGGAAGAAAGGCAGAAATAGTGGGGAAGAGCTGCCTGAAGCGTGCTGAGGGGCCTTGGGAGGTGGGAGCGAGGAGTGGGCCGCCTCCATTTATTCTCCGTAGGAGTGAGGCCGCACGTGCAAATGGTTTTGACCACCATGTGACTGACGTTCAGCAAAGCTGTGGGAGGCCAGAAGCAGCCGCTTGCTTGCTTGCTTGCTCGCTCGCTCGCTCGCTCGGGGCCTTCGGCTCCTGACCTTCCTGTGCTCTCTGTTGTATGCTCTTGTGGAAACCATCCCCCAGGATGCTGGAGCAGCTTGTGGGGTAGCAAGCAGATTGCCCTAAATTGCCCAGACATGCTCCTTTGAGGTCAGGAGGAGGGGATGTGGACAGTGCCAACAGGTTGTCCGAAGAAAAGGTGGGAGCGGGGACACAGGTGTGCTCGCTGCTGGAAGTGTTTGCAAGAAATCCTGCAATCTTGTCTCAGCTCTAGAGGGCATTTGTGCTGCCGTTTGCTTTCTACCAGCCAAATTTATGGGACGGGAAACAATTGAGGTTTGTGCCATGGGGTGGGATTCTCTCTCTGGGTGATAGCAAAGGCTCATGAACAATTTTCATATTGTGAGCATATTACGTTTCTTGCTGTGTCTGAAGCATCTGGAGAGGGCATGCTCCTAGATGCGTGAAAGGTTTGAGACCCTCTTCCTTCCTGCTAAGGCTCCTCAGAAGGGCTTCATCCTGATGGTCCATATTTCACGCTTGCTTTCGTGCTGGACCGGTGGAGCTGCTCTGCAGTGTTTCAGTGACCCAAACGGCTCGCAGCCCCACTTCTGTGAGGGAAGGGACAGAGGTCAATCCTCCCGAGAGGGAAGATCTCCCAGTGGGCAGGAGGGAGGGCGTGGAGGCAGCTGAGGGACTGCAGGCTGGACGGAGGCGGTAAGTCAGCCCCACTGGAGAGGATGAGATCTGGAGGGCAGAGGAGCTGATTAGTGAGGGCGAGTGTGCAGAACCTTCCTGGTGCCTGTGGGCGGGAAGGGAGCTTGCTCAAGTGTGCCCTGTATGGTGAGCTGGAGGCCTTGGCCCAATGCATTTCTGTAAATAGGGGAAATGTGTCGATAGGGGTCACATATTTAACCCCATTGTGAAGTTCCAGCGGGCCCGCCACCCCTACTTTTACTCTGTTTGGTATAAGTGAGAGCCCCCTTTGGGTGGGTTCTGTAAATCAGGGAAGAGAGTAGAGTGGGTTCCCCATGCAGATAGCTCAGGTCAGCCCCGGGAAAAGAGCTCCGCTCCACCCAAAGACTTCAGAGCAATCCTGGCCTGGGGCCTCCGGGTGTTCTGGACTTCCAGCTGCTGTCAGCGCAGCCGATGCTCAGCAACTCTGGGAGTGGTTGCCTTAAACATCTGGAAAGCACCAAGTTGGGGGAAGCAGACCAAGGAAAAGCCCTTGGAGCCTTGCAGAAAAGCCTCCAGACATCACATTTGGAGCATATCAGTTTGGAGTAGGGATGCTTTAGAGAACGTAAGAATCAAACAATTTGGGGTAGTTAAACATCTCCCAGCAATCGGTTCCTCTGAAATCTCAGCAGTGGTCATTATCTCTGGAAAGAAGCCTGCATGCGCTCGGCAGAAAATAGAGGACAAATTCACGGATGAAGCGGCAGGGCACCCACTATAAATCATTGTGAGGGAACGTGCGATTTTGCACTTCTCCGAAAGGGCACATCAGCAGCGGATGGGGGAAGCAAGGATAGGCCACAGCTGTGGGAAGCCAGTGCTGAAGCTCCAGCAGCGCTGACCCTTGCTGAGGCATTTCTCATGCAGGTGTACAGCCCGAAGCGTGTGTTCCCATCGGTGAGGCGCCTCACTAGCTGCCTCTCCAATAGTATGTAGGCTTTCAGGTAATTCCAGCCTGCTTTGCTTTAGAATTAAGCACTGCTTTGGGTCATATTTCCATCTTTAGCGACTGCCTTTCTGGTACAGCTGAATGTAGGAAAGGTAGAATCCACCTACGACGTTTCCCCAAAGGATGCACTCTCTGTTCCCAGGTCCCGGGCTTCTGTGCGGTTTCCTTTCCACTTTCTGCAGTGCTTCTCAGACTTACTGCCCTCAACTTTCAGCAAAATCCTGGTATTTGGGCTCTACCCCTTTTGCCTCTGGCCACGCCCCATTTGCCTTTGGCCACGCCCAGGGCTCAACTGCAGCCCCGCCTTGCAGGAGGTGCTCCAGAATGGATTGTGATCCTTGCATGGAAAGGGCACTAGAATATTTTTAAATCTCTGGAGGTGAAGCCATCCCTGGGATCGCACCAGCCAGAAATGCCCTCACCGTGTGGCAAAGTGCAAGGGACAGATTTCGGGATGCTGGTTTGGGCTTTGGTGCATGAATCAAACTAACAGCATCCCTTCGAGGATTACCTCACAATGGGCCACTGAATTTTGTCTGGATGGAGTCAGGAACTTCTGTGTCTTTTGTTGGAGGGAGACAATAAAATCCTTGTGGCCTTTGGCTTCCTGTGCCCTCTAAGTGCTTCTGTGACTGTCAGATGCAAATCCTTGCTCCTCCATAAATCAGTATTTCTTGGCCTGGTCTCCCTCGCAGGGCTGTTGTGAAGACAGTCATGCCCCGAGCTTTTGGTGGAAGTGGACTGGAGGATAAAAAAATGACTCCATAAAAATGAGAATGAAAACCTGTGGGGTAGGCCAGGCTTCCCCATGCAACCCGGTCATGGCCAAGGTGACGTTCCCCAGGTCGATGTCCGCCATGCACGCAACCTCTGTGGTGTTCACCATTTGATTCAACCGCACCCTCATGGCCGTCCTGCACGTGGCTCTGGATAGGACTATAATAGGCAGCACCGTTTCTTGTGGCAGTTTGGGAGTCCCCGCTTGGCTACCAAGCACTCTGGGTACCTTTGGGTGCCACTGCCTCTCAGCCTGACCTACCTCGCAGGGTTGTTGTGGTGAGGCTTACTAAAATGGAGAGCAGGGACTCTTGCCCTGGGTTTTTTGTGCAGAGAAAAAGGCAGAAACTGAAGAAAGCATATACTGATGATATTTTTCATTCTCTAAAATAAAAAATTCTGCAATGCATTCCCAGATCCCTGTGTTGCCGTTTCTCCTAAATGCCTGGAAGGTTGTTTGTCTAGCAGAGTCCCCGAAAGGCTCTGCCCTTCCTTCTGCTTGGCGCCGGAAGCGCTTGCTTTATGGCAGTTCGAACAGCATCTCCGTTGGGGTTTTTCCAGCAGGGAAACAATGCAGAGCAGGCTGGACCAGCTTGGCATTCCCCAACTTGATGCCCCCCAGATGCTTAGAATGGATTAGCCCAAACTTGCATGCCAGCCAGCAAGAAACCTGGGAGCTGTAGTCCAGAACTGTTTGGAGGGCCCCAGGGTGAAGAAGGCCAGACTGGGGGGTCCCAAGCTCTCCTGACGCACCCGTGTGGGATCGCTGCTGGACCTCCAGGCGCACAGACGTCTCCCGGGCACGGCCTGCACCTTCCCCCGTGCCGTGCCTCCTGGGAGTGGCAGCAGGAGAATGGAATCCCTTCCCTGGGACTTGTTTGCTCAGGGCTGGGTCTTTCTGCATTGTCAGCCTGCAGACACACCCGCGAGCGAGCGAGCGGAGAAGGGCTGCCTGCCCGCTCTTGGCCCTCAGCCGCCGGCAGAAGAGCCAGGAGCTGGGTGCATCCCCCTGGGTGCATCCAAGTGGCCAGACCTGCCGGTGGCCTGGGCCACACCGGCTGGGTTTTTTTGCAGTGTTTTCGGTGTGCTTTTGTGAGCAGGAGGGAACTGCTTCAGCTATTAGGAAGCATGGGAGCAAAATATGATAATAATTCTGATGGCAATGAGAATGTGTGAGGTGCTCTGCATGAAGAACATGGAAATGGATCACTATTGGTAATAATAAACAAGCTGGAGAAATACGTAGCTTGCTTGTAAACAGCAACTGCTTGTGGCCGGAGTGTCAACATTAGATGGGGAGAGCCGAGTTCAAATCCTTGTTCTGAAGCTCTAGGAGGATGCGTGGCCTGGAGACTGAGAGCAGCCTTCTGAGGAACAAAGATTTCGCGTCCCCCGATGTTTGTGAACCCTGGCTTTTGTTCCATTGCTACCTTTGGTCAAGTAGGTTTTGTAGGCGTGGGAATCAACAATCCATTGCAAGCAATGGCCGTTCCTTCAAATTGCACTGAAATTCTGGGGGGAAAACCCAGAGCTGTCCCCACATACTTGCTGTGAGGTTAAAAGGAGGAAACTTTCTGTTATCTGCACAGAATTGAAAAACAAACGCCAACAATGCAAAATGTAACAAGCGTATCCTGCAGTGGAGAAAAACTCTGCCTCTTTCTGTCTCCAACTGATTAGAGATAAACTAAACCCGTCCTTTAATTTCTGGGACATGAAATACTGCATGGAAATCTTCCTGGGATGGCTGAAAGATTTGGGAGCCATGATAGACCTGTGTTGGTGATTCTTCTCCTCCCTGAGCCCCACCTTCTTAAAAAGGGGAGAGTGGGAGCCCAGAGTTTTGCAAATGAATTAATGGACAAACAGCAGAATTACACAATCCAGTCCTGGGTGAAAGATAATTGCAGTGGTTATTTAAAGCAAAAGACATAAGCAAAGCACTTGTAGAAAGGCACAAGAGTATCTTGCTGTGAATTTATTCTGTATAAACTGTAGGGTTCAATCCAGTGCAAGGTCAGGCTGGGGAAAATAGAGTTCCCAGAATCCCTCTGCCAGTGAAGGAGCATTCTGGGAGTTCTGGGCCTCTTTTTCTGCCTAAACATGAATAGATTTTAGTGCTGATTGAGGCATGCAGGGAGTTTGGCTGTCCAACCTTGCATAGAATCGGGTCCTTCAGCGTGCAGCCCCTTTGTCTTCGTGTCTCCATGATGGAAAATTGCTTAGAGAATACCAGATTATGAACCCTGTCTCCGTTCTTCCCCACCCCACCCTGGAGCCATAAAGGGCCCGCCCAGGTGAAGGACCTCATAAAGATGCTTGTGGGCTATTTCTTTTTATTTCTTGATAAGGTTCCAAGAGCTGATCTCTCTGTAGGTTCAAGAATAGCAGCCTTCCCCACCTGAAAGTTCCAGAAAATTCCCTTGTTAGCTGAGGTGGAAAGGAGCTGAATTCTAAACATCCGAAGTGCACCAGGTGTAGGAAGGTTGGCATTCCTGGCGTTTTGGACTGGATGTAGCTGGAGAATCCAGTCTCCGTTTTCATCGGAGCGTCCCTCCCTCCCTCCAAGGTCTAGAGCAAATGTGTCTGCAGAGAAAAGGGGGCACCAACTTTATTTTATCTCTTTGAAGAGCCAAAGCAAGACTGGCCAGTTCTGGGGTAGAGAGGGCAGAATGTGGGGGCTGGGGGCCGCAGAATCTGCATTTTAATGGCTTCTTTAAACCCAGATTTATTTTGGCTGGATCAGTAAAAATGCCACCCTGTAAAATGGCAACTCTCCTCTCCTTTCCATGAATCTGCCTAGTGCAGGGTGTGAGGTGTAGGAAAAGCAAAAAGCCCCCTTGAACTAGACACAATGTCTGTGTAGGGTAGACTTCTTGACTACAACTCCTATCATCCTCAGTGGCCCTGCAGGCTGAGTGTGCTGAGTACTTTTGTCTGACCAATCTCCCAAGCTTCAGGCTGTGAAGGTGGCCTATTTTATTTTATTTTATTTTTTATTTTATATTTTAAAGCATGTTGTGGGAACGAGCGTTCGGCAAGTTTTCCACATGACTCTTTCTCTCCGGAATTGCCTGGCTTTCTTGGCCCCTTTGTTTGGCATTAGTGCTAGTCCACATTTTTAAGAAAATTGCAGAGAAAGAAAAATGATGCGAGCAAACCAGTAATTAACACATCCTCTCATGCCCTGCAACACTCATACTGAAGAGGGGAGCAGATTCAGGGCAGGCAGGCTGATCCCACATGAAGGCTGGGATCCTGTGTGCCATTGCTTGGGAGAAGGCGCCTCGGAATAGTTTCTGGATCCCAAGCGTGCTCGCCTCTCGTTTACAGCTGGGAAGGGTTAAATGGATGACCCCTGGGAGGGGTCATGGCTCGCATTTTCCTTTCCTTCCTCTGGAAGCCTCGACTTCTGCTATTTCTGATTGCTTCCCAAAAAGGGCTCTGTGGTCCAATTGGTTGCTTGTCCCTAACTCTTGGGAAAGCATCTTTGGAAGGGCATGGGATTAATTTGGCTTCTGCCAGAGCAGGTGCCTGCTAGAAATGAGTTCAGCTCCCGCATTCTGACTGGGAGGAAAATGCGGTGCTTTGTTGTAAGCTGTCCTGAGGGTGTGCAAAGGACGGGATAGAAATGTTTTAAATAAATGGATGAATGAATTTGGAATAGGATCTCTGGAAGGAGTTCAAGATCCTAAAAATGGCATATGTTTCTGTTGCCCCTGGCCTCGTCATTCAGTGCAGTGGAGATGCTACCATGGTGGGCGACCCAAAATAAGAATTTTATTTAACATATTTAATACCCTGCCCATGAAATTTGGGTGCAGGGGATACTCCCGGGCTTCTTGCAGTCCCCTGGGACGCTCTGTGGCTGAGGAGAGGGTTCCCGGAGGTTAGACATCAGCTTCTTGGAGTGGCATCAACTGGAGGCAGTCCAGGAGAGTAACGCTGGCCTTCCCCAGCCCAGCACCCCCAACTTACGTTGGACCACACCACCTATCATCCGCAGCCTTGGGGCTGATGGAGATTGGGGCATGTGTGTCTGGAAGGTCAAGCAAGCTTGTCTGAGCCCTGGTGGGGTCCGCTTGACAGACCACCTCCCCACGCAGGAGATTGCCCTTTCCACTTGCTCACCCGAAAATCCACAGCCGCTGCCGCCGCCTCTCGAAAACCCAGCAAGGCCGCTCTTCTCCAGCTCCTGTAGCTTTGCGAAAGGGCTGCCCACTTTCCCGAGGACTTCTGCTCGGGCAGGCAGGGTGGCAGGGACTCGGTGGGTTTCTGCAACGATTAGTTGTTATTTGCAAGAAGGAGGCTGATACCAAGCTGGCTGGAGGATCAGTGCAAAGGTGGGGCGGGCCGTGCGCATTGCCGGGAACTCGGGAGTGTGGCTCTGTGCACAGGACTTCCGGGAGCCTGCCTGGGGCTCCTGTTTGGGGAACCTCAGCGGCTTGCGGTGGCGTTCCCCTGCCGGTGCTGTATTTCCCCCCACACTAGCACCAATAAGCAAGCTGCAGCATTCAGAGAGAGATAACCACAGTGCTGGAAGGGCTCTAAAGACCATCTCATAGAGGGACACAGAACCATGTGTCTCCAGAGGGGGCTGAACTAAACTCCCATTGTCCCCAGGTCATGCTGGCTGAGGCTGGTGGGAGCTGGAATGCAAAGCAACCTGGCTCCCAACTTCCCAGCAGCCTGACACACACAGGGAAAGCACCTCTGCTCTGGGGTGGGAGGCATGGCATGGACTAGCGGCCACCTGGACTAGTGGCCACGGATAGCCGCTTTCCCCACACAGCTCCCATTTGTCCCAGTCCCCTTTTGAAGTTGCCCAGATGGGTGACCCTCCCTCAGCCTTGTGCGAGTGACTTCCAGAGTTTATGGAAGTATGTTCCGGCAAGATGAGGGGCTGAGCAGGAATCCTGACTTGTAGGCGTCTCCTGACCTGAACTGGATGTGTGGAGCAGCGGAAGCCACAGATCCTGCATCGAGAAGTCCTGCCACTTCCTCTCCTCAAATTTCCTCCGTTGGCTTGAAATGCCAGGTCAGGAGCAAAGGCAGAGCCTCAGAGCAAACTGGGGAGTGACGGAAAACGTCTCGATCCCGCTGGATTTGGGAGGCAGCCCACCGGGACACCGAGCTTGGCACCCCCCTGAACGGTGCCCAAACCCTGAGGAGGCTGTGGAGAAACACCACAACGCATTCTGTTGCTCGGCTGAGACAGAAAACTAAAAAGGCGCATTTCTCAGAGCAGTGAAAATACAATGAATGCGAGAACTATGGCTGTGTGTTGCATTTTTAGTGGAAAGCCGTTTCCACTTGGCCTTTTCACAATTAGGGTTGGCTTGGCCAGGTAAACCAGGTAGTCCGTGGCTGATGACTTGCGTTGCAGGTTTGCTCTGCCCTTCCTTTCAGGGACGGAGAATGGCACCCTGGCTCTCTGCTCCCCTTGTCAAAGTCACCCCGTTGGCTCCATGGCTGAGCGGGGACTACAGCCCAGACTGCAGGAGTCCCAGCCCTGCGCCCTTAATCACGACACCACACTGGCTCCCATCCAGCACATCTGGAAGGCACCCAGCTGGAGAATCTAGCTCTGGGGAATTTATCTCCCAGCCTATGCACAGCTCATTATGTGGATCCACCAACTTTCCTGGGATTTACACCTGTGCGGGCTGAGAAAGAGTCATGCTGAATATTCAAGGGCTTTCCCGTCACTATTTATTTTATTAAAAGTCTTCCTTAATTACCTTTTAGCCCTTAACAGGGACATGTAGCAGTAAAACGGATAATACTGCTTCTGATTCTTCTGTGAACATCTCAAGTCTCCCAGAGAGGTGCATCTGCTGCCGGTGCCAAGCCAAATCCTTTTTTATTTTTGCAACATTTTAACATTTAATTGTTATTTTAATTGGCTTTTTATAGAGGATGTGATGCTGTGCTTTTTATTGTAGGACAGGATAGAAAAGCTTTAAATGAATGAAATTTTATTTATTTATTTGTTTGTTTTTCGATTTCTATCCTGCCTTTTTCCTACAAAGGGCTCAAGGCAGCTTACATCATTCTCCTCCTCCATCTCATCCCCACAACAACAACCCTGTGAGGTGGGTTGGGCTGAGAGTCTGTGACTGGCCCAAAGTCACCCAGTGGGCTCCATGGCTGAGCGGGGACTCGAACCCGGATCGCCTGAGTCCCAGTCCCATGCTCTTCACCACTACGCCACCCTGGCTCTCCACACTGGATGAATGATTTTCCAGCCCATCAGCTCAGCCCAGGACCCGGCTCTCTCCAGCCTCAACGGGCTGCGAATATGCACTGAAATGACCAAAGGATGGCTTGGAAATCACGAGTTTTTCCAGCCCTGGAAACGCTGCCGTTGTCTTGGGTCACCCGGTACAGGTTTGCAGTGCAGGGCGACCCGTAATGGCATGATGTGGAAAGGAACCGAACTGTGCAGCAGTGGCCAAGCTGGCGGGGCGGCGGCAGCGAACGGTGCCAGCGCTGGGGAGCTTGCTTTGGTGCCGGAGAGGCAGGGGAGTATCCCAAGCGAGCACTGCAGCAAAGGCTGGGCTTGTTTGTGTAAATGGAGAGATAACCCGCTTGTGCTCATCTCTGGAGATGAACCCGCACTCCCAACCCTCAGGGCAGGTAACACAGCTCTCCTGGGATATGATTGATAGTTTTTCCCCTCCACCTCTTACCGGCTTTTCAGGTTCAGACCCTTTGCCAATGAACTTTGCAATGCTCCTGATGAGTTACCTGGAAGGGGCAGGGAGAGGAATGTTTCTTGGGGAGAAAAGGGGAGTTGGCCGAAACAGCTGGGTCCTTTTGAAAGAAAACCCTCCTAGAAGTTGTGCAGTTCTCTAGATTGGTCTCCAAGTTCATAGGCCCTGTTTATGGTGGTGGAAACGGAGCTAGGTTGTCCCTGGTTTTTTGCAGCGGGGCATTTGTCTCCGGCTCCCCGTGGGGAGACTCATTTTAATTATTAGTTGTGTGTGTGCGGAGGGCTCAAATAGATAATGCAAACAGCCCTGTTTCCACGGACTGTGCAGCAGCTCTCTGTGTGGCTTTCATAGTAATTCAGCAGCAGTGCAGGAAGACTTGGAGGTAGATCTTGGCTCCTCGCAGCATCCCAAACCCACCCGCTGAGTCAGCGGCCCCGCCCTTCCTTGCGGCGCTGAACAAAAAAGAACAAGTCACTGGGATTTCGCGCTCCCCTAGAGCGAGGCACCATGATGAGGCCGCTTGCAAGCGCATGGTGGCTTCCTGCAGGAGAAGAGGCCTGCAGAGCTGGTCAAGTAGCGATCCTTGGGCGAAGAGGTTCTCTTGCATCCAGGGATCCTGAACTAGGTCCTTTCCTTCTTCCTTAGCTTGTCCATCCACCCTGGGAAAGTAAATGCACACAGACGACAGACCAGCTGGACAACATGCAGCATCCGAGCCGTGTGCAGCCTTCCCACAGGGAATTCCGGGAGTAGGGGTGCTGGGATGGGGGTCTGTAGTATCCCTGGGCCAGAAGCCCGGTGTGGCATGGCTGGCAGTGGGTTGGAACAGGCTCGCATGATCTGGGCTCTAGTCCCCACCCGGCTGGGAAGCCCACTGGGTGGATTGGGCCAGTCACTGTTGCTCAGCCTGACCTACCTGAGAACAGGTGGCTACTTGGGCTCCTTGCAAGAGGAAGAAGGCAGGGTATGGTGTGAGAGTCACGCTAATTAAAGTAGCGCTGATGAAGAGCAAGCACTGCCTGCTCATGGCTGCCTGGACCCAGGGCGTCTTTCTGGCGCTGGGCTCCCAGGCCAGAAGCAGCGCCCTCGTTTCAGCGCAGCCGTGCTCTGGCACCGAAAGGCATTGCGCAAGGCTGGCAGAGCAGCTCCCCGACCCAGTTCAGGGCAGGGCGTTGCTCCCCAACCTGCTGCTTGCAGGCATTCACGCCTTCCCTGGGCTGCCACAAAGACCCTCCCTCAAATCGCAACAGCCTTGGCTGCACGGTCCGGTGGAGGCCCAAGCCTCATTCGGCTTTTCAGAGGACAGCAGAAGCCCCGGAGCGCGGGAGCAAAGCGGGGGCTTTCCCTGTGCGGGCGCAGCGTTCCGTCTCCTGGGAAATCTGGCAGCGGGGCCTAAAGCTGCCGTGGGCGACCTCACAGAGCCCACGGCCGCCCTCGCGAGCCATACCGCCCCCCTTCGCCGGTGTGGAGCTGGTCCGGAGGAAAACCAGTGGCTTGGCGCTGGTTTGGGGTGGCAAGGGGAGGCCGGCAAGAGACTGGTTCAGTTGCAAAACAGGCCGCGGTCGTTCTGCGTGTCACGTGTGCCCCGTTTAAGCCTTGGCGGCACTTTCTTTTGCCACGGAATGGCGGAAAGGCCATGCCGTTGCCGTCCTCAGTGGCCGTGTTTTGCAAACCAGACGCCTTGGCATGAAACAGAGGCGTTGCATTAATAAGCACATCTGCTGGGATTCGTGAGCGCTTCGGACCTCCTGGCACTTGGGCTCAGCAAAAGCTGAGAAGGCGGCTCACTCCACAAATACTTGTCCTCCTTTAAGTACTAATTAGCATTGCAAACGAGGCTGTCACCCCCAGTGGGATCTACTTGGGAGTAGGTCACTCCCCATTGATTGGGTCTGGGAATGCTGTGAGGCACACCCAGTGCTGCCTCTTGCACGCCTGACCTTTTCCCTTGCATTTGTAATCTGCTACACACCTATGCATGTGCTCAGCCTCATGTGTACTGGCTTTTAAATGTTTTGACCCTCTAGGTTCAGGGTTATTCCCTGGGGCAAGGCTAGGTGAGAAGTCGCACGTGTAATTAGCAACTGTGCAAGGAGCTTTTTAAAAAGATCTCCGTCTTCATTCGATTTCATTTTATTTTAATATGGGGAGCTCACAGCAGCTTGCAACAACAACCCAAAAATCTAACCATGAATAGCAGGTGTATCATTCTAAATAACGGCCACTAAAGCCAGTGCTCTCCAGATGTGTCGGACTACAAATCCCATGAACAGGGCATGAGGTTGGGGAACGCTGGGCTAAATATGCAAATATGCAGGAGATGATAGAACAGTGTTCTATGTTTTTCAGGACAGCTGATAGCAGGAGATCCACTTTTGTAAAAACTTGCATTGGGAGTCGTTGTTGTTAGTCGTGAAGTTGTGTCTGACCCATCGCGACCCCAGGGACAACACTCCTCCAGGCCTTCCTGTCCACCATCCCCTGGAGTCCACCCAAGCTCAAACCCACTGCTGCTGGGGCTCCATCCAGCCACCTCATCCTCTGCCGTCCCCTCCTTCTTTTGCCATCTATTGTTCCCAGCATCAGGCTCTTCTCCAGGGAGTCCTTCCTTCTCATTAGGTGGCCAAAGTATTTGAGTTTCATCTTCAGGATCTGGCCTTCTAAAGAGCAGTCAGGGCTGATCTCCTCTGGGACTGACCAGTTTGATCACCTTGCAGTCCAGGGGACTCGCAGGAGTTGCATTGGGAGTACAGCTCCCATTCTCCCCAGTGGAAACTTTTCATCCAGTGCAGAGCAGATTCAGTGCTGAGTGGAACCCCATGAGGGGCAGGGCCGTGTTCCCATCACCTCCTGCACCCTGCAGATCTCCCACCAGCAGTTCAGGGGAAGATGGGCTTTGTGCTGGTGGCATCTTGGACAATCATTTTATGCCTCTGATCCACAGCTCTGAGAACTGGGCCAGAGTAGCGTACACCACAACAAAACACGTCTTCAGAATTCTGTGGGCAGTCATGTGGGGCAAAGGATTTTCTCCAGACGGGAAGTTTTGCAGGGCTTTCTTTTTCCATAGCAGATTTTCAGCTTCGGAAGTTTCTTGAAAAACTGCAAGCAGTTTCCCATTGTACAAACAGTCTGAGGCAAGTTTGGAAGTTCTGAAGTTGTAGCAGAGTGGAGAAAAGTCTTCTAGGAAGACAGCCGTTTTGGCTGCCTTTGTGGTCTTCTCAATGTTAAGCAGAGGTAGGGCATGGCGCAGAGGGGACGTCGGCTGCCTCTCCTCCCCGGGTGGGCTCCTGGGAGCGCCTGGCTCAGTGCCGTTGGGCTGCCAAGAGGAGCATGGCTGTATCCGGGGAACCCTGGGACTGCTTGCCGGGCTCAGGTTCTTCCACACAGCAAGATGCAGAGCTAGTGTGGATGCTGGCCCGGTGGAAGGGGGAACAGTTCGGCACAGAGGGTCATGGCCAGCTGGCCGGCCCACTGGCTGCCTCCTCACACCTGGTTTGCGAGGTATTTATTTATTTATAAGTTTTCTAGACTGTCCCTTCCCAAAGGTGTGGGGCGATTTAACAATACAGAATGTAAAATAAAACACGGTGTCCTAAAAATCCAACTAGCAATAAAACCCCAATTAAAACAATCAGATCTTAAAACATTGGGAAAATAAAAAGGTTTTAGCCTGGCACCAAAAAGAATAAAGTGTTGGCACCAGGCAAACCTCTCTGGGGAGCGCATTCCACAACCGGGGCCACCGCAGAGAAGGCCCTTCTCCAGGTATCCAGCCTCCTAATCTCCTTCAGGGAGGTCACCCGGGGAAGAGTGTGTGCCCCAGATCTTAGGGGGCGGGCAGGCACATATGGAGGGAGGCGCTCCTTCAGGTAACCAGGCCCTAAGCCATTAGGGTAGTAGTAGCCCGAAATGAGACCAGGCCTCCATGCCACTGCCCGCCATCGCAAGTTCGCCGCTGCCTCGCGCGAGAACTTCCTCTGACCCCAGCTGTGCCTTCCTGGGGCTCCTGATCAAAAGAGAGGGACGCAGGGTGGAGGCTAGTGGCTACCTTCAGGTGTGCAAGTGAAGCCAGAGACTCATCGCTGGACTACTGCTCCCGTCTTTCTCATTTATTTATTTGTCTATTGAAACTTTTTTAGACTGTTCTTTACCATGGTCTCAGGACGGTTTAACAATAAGACAAAATAGGAAAAAACACAGCATCCTAGTCAAATTCTTAACCAATCAGCAATAACAACCATATTAAAACAGTCAAACCTTAAAACATTGGAAAAATAAAAAGGTTTTGGCCTGACACTGAAAGGAATAAAGGGACAGCACCAGGCAAGCCTCTCTGGGGAGCATATTCCACAGTTGGGGTGCCACCGCAGAGAAGGCCCTTCTCTGGGTAGTTGCTCTCCTGTTACCCTTCAAGGAGGGCTCCTGGAGAAGAGCCTCTGCCCCAGATCTGAAGGATGGAAGGAGACACTCCTTCAGGTGACCAGGCCCTGACCCATCTCTCCCCAACATGGACTCTGCCGCTGGGCCAGCTGGAGGGCTACCCGTTCCCCACCGCTGTTCTGCAGCCTCCGAAGAGTTCAGGTCCATGGCGGTGTCTCCGGTGCACAAACAGTGAGGGGTTCGCTTTGCAGCCCAGGCTGGAGCGGGAGCCTGGCAGGGCCCACATTTGCTGCTCTTTGTTCATCACCGGGGGTTCGGCATCTTCTGGCCTTTGGCTCCGCTTCTCTCCCAGCTCCTGCCATTCTGTCCTGGTGCCAACCTGTCTGCAGTGCCAGGGTGGAAAGCAAGCCCCTGGCCTCTTCCCACATTCTTCCATTGGGGCTGTGACTCGCAAGCGTTGTGCGGGCAGGCCAGCTCGAGCTGCCGCTACCCACAGGAGCCTTCTCCCCGACTGAGGTCACTGTCTCCTATTTTTAGAGCCAGAGTTTGTGTGACTTAATCCTCTTCAATTACGGCTGTCTGGGAACCAGCAAGTGGGGTGGAGGGAAGCGGAGCTTACCCGGTTGGCTGGCGCATGTCAAAACTGAAATCTACTGGCAAGGAACATGTCTGTGATGCTTGGGGGGGGGTCGATTGAGCCCCCACGTGCCTGATCTAAAGCTGGGCACCTTCTCTTCACCTGCTCCCAGATTTTATGATTGGAATGGCTGGGGCTTCTTCATGCAAAGCGGGACTGAGCTGCAGCCCCTTCCTGACAGAAGCGGTCGCCTTGCAGCAGGCCCCGGTGGTTTTCCCCGCCGTCGCCAGCGCGTCTTGCGCTTGGCCATTGCCTTCTAACCGTTTGGGCCTTCGGTCCCAGCGCTGTGGAATGGGTAGGTGCTTATGAAAAGGGAAGACCTCGTCTCTTTCAAATTTAAAACCTTCAAGTTCCTCCATGTGCTTATCATAGTGATGCCCATAATTCAGTTTGTCATCGTCTTTTTGCTCCAGACAAAATAGAACTGATGGATTTCACTGCTACAAAATGCAGTAATAGCCCGCTGTGAGAGGTCCTGGCCTTTATTTTATTTCTTAAGGCTCTTTTTAGCAACCGGTCCTTAAAAAAGCAACCCTGAGAGCTTGGCTGGCTGCACAGGGAGATGCTGTGCTGCAGCACCAGTGTTGCGTGGGTCCCCCCAGCTGGGTTTTGCGTTTGGCTCCTCAGTTGCATTTAGGGTTTGGGGCAGGTGACTTTTCTTTTAGATTCACTGGTTTTCCTTCAGGGAAATGAGAGTTTTGTGTTCAGCCCTGGCACCATGGCAGTGATTTTATGAATGGAGAAGCCCCCACCATGGTGGCCATTTTGTGAAAGTGTCCTTGATTCTCTCAAAATATCAAATGCTGGGAAGGGTAAATGTACAAATGTACGAATTGCAGCAACGGACGCCTATGTAATGCATCTGTAATAGTTTTAGTAACAATTATACATACCTGTCAACAAAAGTGGACTTGATACCCTATTAATTCCCTGCTTGAAGGTGCTGTCTGGGTGCCACCTATTCCAAGGCTGAAAGCAAAATAATCCATTGCTTTTTAGGAATCAAATGTTTATCCTTCTGGGATGGCAGAAGATCGTATCCATCTTCCAACTGCCAAGACATTGCGCTGACCAAGAATTCCAAAGGTGCCCACTAGCCGCCCCAGAAGTTGGGGGATCCTGATGTGAGCAGTCACGTCCGAGGCCATGGATTCCTCCACGGATTCCGCCCCCCCCCCCACTGCAAAGCGTCTACCCTGGTCGCCATCGCTGTTGCTTTGAAGCCACCATTGCCAGCCAGCTGCACTGCAGCCACAGCAAGTTTTCCTTTCATGAGAAAGGAAGAAAACACATCTGTCCCCAAAGCCATTAAAATCTGACATGTTTCTGTCCGCTTGTGCACTTTTCGATTTTGGAGACAACATGCCCTGGATTGTCTGCTTCAGATAGCAAAACTTCTTGGGCCTGGACTGGTTGGAAAACGTGCCCCCCCCCCCCCCCGGTTTGGCTCCGCGGTCTCATCCACTCCCAGAATGACGGATCAAACCAGGACACAATCCACAAGTCAGCACGTGCCGTTCATGCAGTTGCCACGCTCCGCGGCCAGTGTCTGCCAGTGGCCAGAGGCAGTAAGGAATACTGGGAAAGCTGGACTGAATGGCTGGGAAAGGACCACATTTGCAAGTAAACTGCAAGCTTCAGAATAGCCATCCTGACGTTTTGGACAACAGCTCCCAGCATTCCTGACTATTGCTGAATGCTGGCTGGGGCTGATGGGTGTTGAAGTCCAAAACAACTGCGGGTGCTACACTGGGAAGGCTTGCTTTCAGTGATGGTCTGATGCTGACGTCTCCTGGCAGGTCTGGAAAAGACCCCTGTCTGGAACCAGGGAGGTGTTGCTGCTGCACACCGTGCCAAGCTCCCTGGAAGGCTGCTTTCCCTGTTCCGTTAGCCTTTTTTTCGGGGCGGCAAGAGAACAAGTCATGTGGTTGCTGCCATGACCCCCAGTCGTGCCAGAGCCACTCCTTGTTTGCTTTTTAGCGGGGCCCTCGCTCTTCCAAGAGGCCTCAAGCACTTTACTGCCTCCCAACTGTTTACTTGTGGATTTCCCTGTCTCATAAACCCATAATGACGGGTTTACCAGGCAAAGGGGTGAGGTTGGAAGGGAGTGGCTCTTAATCACGTCTGTCTGCTGACTGTGGGACCTCAGAAAGCTCAGCCCGTCTTGTGCCACAACTGCCGCAGGCCAGAGTTCAGGCTTGGCGCTCGCGATGTGGCTTTCTTGAAGCCAGCCGTGCCTTACTCTCCAGCACCGCATTCCTCGAAAGGTGGCAAGGGTCTCTGGTGGTGCTCTTTGCAAAGTGCCCGTTTTGCCCCTCCCTTGCTTTCATCTCCACAGGAACCTCGTGCTTCCTGAGCATCCAGCAAGTAAGTCAACGAAGTGGTGGCCACCAACACGCACATTGTCCCTTCTCCTCTGACTGCTGCCACAAGTTTATGTACAGGAGGCCATGAAGGCAAAGCCTTGCTAGGTGCAGGGAAGGAAAAGCCCTGTCCGGCTCCTGCAGCGTGAATGCCTCTGCCACCTACCTGCTTTACGTCCAGCAGGAAAGGTTCAGCTTCACGTTTTCCCCTTGCCACCAGGACAGGCTGATCCTACGGGGCATGCCAAGGAGGTTTTAGCTCCTCTGGCAATGTGGCTGGCTGGTAGGAGGAGAAAGGTATCATCAGCGCTTTGTCCTGAACACGTTAGCAAGAGCTTCTCTGCTTGGATGTTCATACAGAAAAGCAGGGAGCTATCAGAGGAAGGACAGCAGGTACCCATTTTCCACAAGAGTCTCTGTCCAGCCTGTTGGTGCAGCTGATTGCCAGAAGAGGTGCTGAGCGCAACACCCTTACCCCAGCAGCGCGCTTGGTTCCCGCCTGGGCAGCAGGAGGCAAAGGGCCCCTCTACACCAAACACAGAAATGCACCAGATGGCCAGTAGCCCTACTGAGAACTAGCAACCCTGTGGGAAATTCCGATCAGGGTTATCTATTTCTGTACTGCTCAGCAGGCCTTTGAATTGTGGTGCTGGAGGAGACTCCTGCGAGTCCATTGGACCACAAGAGATCAAACTGGTCAGTCCCAGAGGAGATCAAACCTGACTGCTCTTTAGAAGGCCAGATACTGAAGGTGAAACTCCGATACTTCAGCCACCTAATGAGAAGGAAGGACTCCCTGGAGAAGAGCCTAATGCTGGGAACAATTGATGGGAAAAGGAGACGGGGACGCCAGAGGCTGGGGTAGCTGGGTGGGGCCACTGGGGCGGTGGGGGTGGGCTTGGGTGGACTCCGGGGGATGGTAGAGGACAGGAGAGCCTGAAGGAATGTTGTCCATGGGGTCGCGATGGGTCGGGCACCACTTTGCAACTAAACACAGCATTTTAACTCTTTAACTTTTTAGACCGTTCCCAGACTGTTCCTTACCGTGGTATCAGGATGGTTTAACAATAAGACAAATAGAATAAAACACAGCATCCTAGTCAAATTCTTAACCAATAAACAATAAAACTCATATTAAAACATCAAACCTTAAAACATTGGGAAAATAAAATTTGTTGCATGTGGATTGAGTTTAATAACTGTATAGGATCTTCAGTTCCCACTGAAAGAATCCAGATGTTCAAACATGCATTGGGAATTCCAGGAGTGCAATTTTTTAAAGAAATTGTGTTCTTGCAGTCATTGCTGCTTGCTCTTTTGTGGCTTTTCTGCTGTGTGGTGCTTGCTCCTTGTCTGCCCTGGATCGATGCACCTCTTGGCTTGCCTGTTGCGTGCAGCGTTCACCTGGCTTCACCTGTGCAATTGATGCGACCGTGCAGTAAAGCAGGCACAGTTGCAGGACGCACTGTGTGGCCCAGAGATTTTAAAGTCGTGCTTCTAATCCTGAGAACTGCGCTCAGACTCTGCAGTTGGGTTGTCATGGAATGTGGGTTATCATGCCGTCCGAACCCAGCCAAGATCCCGACCCAGGACTCCACAACCCACACTCAGCCCCTGAGTGTAAGCGATTGTGGTCTCTGAACAAAGTCAAGGTTTGTGAAGAGGTTCTAGAAGGTGCATAAGGAAGATCTGGGGAAATGCTAAAGGCCTGAAAGGTGGCTCAATAGAATTATCAGAGCCAGGATGGTGTCTTACCCCTTATAACAAGTAGCCAATCCAAAGCAAGTTATGGAGAGAGAGAGAGAGAGAGCGGGAGGGAGAATGCAAATTTACTCCAAAAGTAGAAAATGCAAATTTACTCCCCAACCATACAATCTGCATTCTATATCAAGAAAAGCAGAATTCCTCTGTCTACATAATTTAAATAAATGGATTTGATTTGCATAAGCATTATGGCTGGTGAAACTCTGCTTTTCTTGGTAGAGAATCTGGATTGCCGGATGGCCGAATTTCCCTTCCACTCCCACAGGATGGATTTGATGCTGCTCTGGTCAAGTCCTCAGCTCAGCTGGGCTCCTTAATGTCCACGGGTATCATTCACTAATGGACCGAGAGCACTGCATCTCTCCCGAAGGGCCGATTGCACCGATTAAACCCCGCCTTTCCAGCCTCCGCCACCTCCTTTCCTGTGGTTTTCGTGAACCACGTTATGCAATGCAAGGTGCATAACAAGGTGGAGTTTGTGGTCCTGTCATCCCTGGGGATTCCCTGGAGAATCTGCACACATGGACCAGATGCTTCCATGGATGGGCAGAACCCTGCCTCCCATCAAGGAAGGAGCGCTTGAGTGAACACCATGTCAGCCTGACCTGAATTGTCTGGTCATGCGCATTTCGTGCTTTGCTTTCAGTTTGCTTCAAAGTCATTTGTAACCTTTTAATTAGGGTTTTATTTTTAATTTGGGACGTTTTCATTAGTTACCTTGAGCGGCTTGTTTCGCTGGAAAGGCAGGGTGCAAATTATTTTTTAAAATACGGAGAGAGAACCATGGTTTCCGTCATTAGTAGTAGCTGGTAGCTGAGCACTTTTGGCAGGAGGGACTTCAGTTTGTGGCCTGTGGCCTGTGGCACTGGCATTTATTTATTTAATCCAGATATTTCCAGCCCCTTGGCAGAGTTCTCCCTCCTCTTATTTTTTTCTTCGCAACCCTTCCCTGTAAATTAGGCTGAAAGAAGAACAACAGGCTATTATTGGTATTATTACATTGCATTTAGAAGTTGCCTGTTTCTCTTGTGAGGAATTCGAGGTGGCTTGGATAGCTGCATTTTTGCCTCACGACAACAACCTTTCAAGGTGGGCTACGCTGAGAGTCCCTGATTGGCGGAAAGAGGGTTTCCCGATAGGTCTTGCGAACAAGATGGCATGTGACGATGTGGGTGTGCCTGGTTGCGAGCCGGCACTTTGGCCCGTCCGCCGTGGTGACGTTGCTTCCCGGAAAGGTTCTGGCGTGGTGGAATCCAAGAGCCGGATCCAGCCCATGCCTCCAAATCACCGCCTGCTCTTCCAGAGAAGTTGAACAATGCAGCAGACTTGCAGGAAATCGCAGCTCCTCTTCTGTGATTAGAAAAAGCGTGTAGTCGCTACCCTCTTCCTTGCCATCCTGGGAGGTCGTCTCCCACCCACGATGGAGAAGGGGGAAGTGGGCTTCTTCCCTCCCTAATTGCGATGGGCTGGGACACCTAATTGCCTTTTTCTCTAATGCTGTAATCGCACTCAGAATCACGCGGACGACTTGCCATTGTGTTGCGGGAATGCCCTGAAACACAGCATATTGTGCAACTGACGTGAGAGCTTTTACTTTATTTTGAAGTTGCCTTGTATGGGAAGACTCTCCCATTCCCCTCTCCCAGAGTTTGTAAATGCGTCTCCCTGGTAGCCTCCCTGGAAATCGGATGCAGCAGTGGAATTGAGGCACCTCGTGGCAGGGATGGTCCAGTCCAACCGATTGCAAGCCTGAGCTGGGGGCTTGAGTGGAGAAGTCAAGTGGGAGATCAGAGCGGAACCAGTTGGCTGCCAAGGAGAAATACCTGGCCGAAACCAGCGAGGCAAGAGTCTGCTGAACCCAGCCTGGTGTCCTCTGGAAGACATGAACAACTTCCAGCCATCCTGGCCAGGGGTGCTGGAAGTTGGAGTCTAACACGCCACGTGTACACCGGATCGGGGAAGGCCTCGGCAGCTAGGCCAGGGGGCTAGGCAGGAGCACCGTGATGGTGCAGGGAGCACGGTATGGCCCGGCTTCCTCCCGGCCGGTGCCCCCTGCGTCACCAATGCAGTTGCTTCCTGGCATCTGACAAGCGCCACGGCCCATTCAGGAGCACCCACCTCTGTGCTGGGGGTCAACCAGGCGGATGGTTTCCTGGGGCCACCATTCCGTGGCCGCGGTGAGTGGCAGGACCTGGTTTCCCAGGGCCCCCGGCTGCATCCTCCCGACCAGGCGGAGCTCTGGCGCCCGCGCAGCTCGCCTGGCTGGCGTGATAACCGAGTCGCTTCTCTCCCACAGGTAAATCGCACCTGGCCATTGTCCAGAAGGTGAACAGCGAAGGGGAGGGGGACCCCTTCTACGAGGTGCTGGGCCTGGTCACGCTGGAGGACGTGATCGAGGAGATCATCAAGTCGGAAATCCTGGATGAGTCGGACATGTACAGTTAAGTCCTTTCTATGTCTGCGCTGCTTGGGGGCGGGGGAGAGATTTCGGAGCACTAAGAAGGCCCTTCCGTGGGTCCCCCACGCACACTCTCCAGTGGTGTGTGTGGACTGCAGTCTGCGTGATTTGGATTTATCCATGCGATGTCCCAGTTGCATGGAGACGCACACACAAGCCGACACACACATCCCTAGAGGAAAAGTGCCACCAAACTGATCAAGGGACTGGAGCAAGACCTCCACGGGAAAAGACAACAGTGCCCAGGGTGTCTTAGCTTAGACAAGTGGTAGCGAAGGAGTCCTGGGAAAGAGAGTCTGAAGCTGTGCGTGGCACCGAGAAAGCGGCTAAAGCAAGCTTCTTCCCCTCCTTGACGTAAGACTTGAACCAGGGTTATCCCATGAAGCCAAGTGGTGGGAGATTCGGGGAAGATAAAAGGAAGGACAGCTTTAAAAATATGGAAAGGGTTATCTCCAGATGTCATGACGGTCACCAGATTTGGATGGCTTTAAAGCAGGATTGTTTGTTTATTATTAAATTTATATTCCAATGATCTGTGGTCCCGAAGGACATTCTCTGAGCAGATTGCAAAACACCCCGAATCAAAACAATAAGTTGCAATACTGCTAAGACAACAATATACATAATGTGACACTGAACCAATGATCTAAACAAACACTACCATAAACACAGTTCATAAGAATAGAATGCACAGCTGAGAGCTTAAATGGTAGCATAAGAATTACATTGATTGCCCTATTGTGGCAGGAACAGCTGTTAATGAGTCCTAGTGATGGAGGCTGTAGATTACCTCCAGTGTCTGAGGCAACATGCCCATCTACACCAGTGGCTGGGGAACATGGGTGGAGGGTGCATTTGCCTTCATGCCCACTGGAGGGCTTCCTAGGAGTGCCTGGTCAGGCAGGAGTAGCAGCCTGGGTTGGATCAGGCCGGCGGTGTGGGCTTCTGGGACGCAGCCGATGCCCTTGCGGGGAATACAGCCGGCCTGCATGCAATAATGCATTGCGTTGGCAAGCGCGTTTTCTCTGCGACGCCGTTCTTTGGATCATGTTCCTTCCCTCTGTGTAGCTGACAACCGCACCAAGAAGCGAGTGAGTAACCAGAAGAACAAGAGGGACTTCTCGGCCTTCAAAGACAACGACACGGAGTCCAAGGTGAAGATTTCCCCACAGCTGCTCCTGGCTGCTCACCGCTTCCTCTCCGTGGGTAAGAGGCCCCCTGGATTTCCTCCCCGAACCTGTCCCTCTGGGTAGAGGGGCACGGAGGGAGCCCCAGTGGGCAGGGCGCTCCCCTGACTGAGTCCCTGGGATTGCCACAGCTCGCAGGATCTCTTGGCCTTGTGCAGTTTATTGGCCGCGCTCCCTTTGTTTGTTTCTTGCCGTGCCCCTGCATGATGCGTTCGCTCCCGGTGGCAGAACACGTTCCCTGGTGCAAATGAATAACTGATTTGGCCTTAAGGGTGAGTGATGCATTATGCTCCAGTGACAAGTGATTAATTATGTCCTGATCATTTCTTATTAACTATTTCCTGAGTGTTAGCTAATTCGTAATTAAAGGGCAGCTCAGCTGCTGCAAGAGCCATTGCATCTTACGTGGCACAGTCCCCCGGCTGGACCGTAGCCCCCACTGGTCATCGGTGCAGGTGCAGAAGGCAAGGACAAGCACAAGGCGTTGGGCCCGAGGCCCTGGAAGAAGGCGTCTCTAAGGACACGGGAGCTGCTGCATGTGTAGAACAGAGCTGATAAATGCACGAGCCAAAAGGCCGAGCTTCATGGTTGACCTGGTTTGCTCAAGAGCAACAAAACAGACGGACTGGCTACCATTCCTGGCTCCGCCAGCCCTAAACCTGGGGTCATTTGCAGCAGGGGCAGGTGGAAGCTCAGTCTCCAACCCTTTTGGGGCTTCAGCGCCAGGGCATTGGCCTGCTTTGGGAAGTCCTAAATGTCCAGAGATCAACTGCGTGCCCCGATTTGAAGCAGTCTGGGGGTCTCCCAGATGTGTTGGACTACAGCTCCCAGTGTTCCCCAGCCAGATCCCAGCATCCCCCATGGCTGGCTGGAGGATGCTGGGAGCAGCTGCACTCTGGGAGGGCAAATTCCAGGTTAGGAAAGGCAAATTCAGAAGTACACTGAATAGGATGTTTCAGCACTGCCTTCTCTCTCCGGACTATGGATAATAAGCAGACTTCTGTGAGGCTGATGGCAACAATTCATGTGAGCATGCAAAGGGAGATAAACATACTCTATTGATTACATTAATTTTTAAAGCTATTTTTGTTGGTTTGCAAGACTGATGCAGTCCAAATGTACATCAGCAATGAACAGCTGGCATTTTCAAACACGGGTTCTGCAGCTCATCCCTACAAATTATTAACCATTAAAAAATCATGGGAAGAGGTCAGAAAATTTGACCTTAAACTTTTTGTCTGTTACCACAGTCCTGTTGCCCTTGTTCCCTTGAGTGCTATAAATATTTCCATAAACTATTAAGTGCATTGCTGAAAAAACCCGAACGGTAAAGGAGGCAAACTTGGGTTGAGTAAGACATCGGCAAACGGGGGTATCCCCTTCCAGTCAGTTGCTCTGTCCGTGGGAGAGCACTCCCTGTTACAGTTCAAATTCAGTTTGTCTACACAGAACAGCGGCCTGTGATTTTACTCCCGAGAATCAAGCCCGGAACTTGCAAATCCCTTTGTTCCCTTGCAGACTCTGCTTAATCAGTGAATCCCTGTTTGTTTCAAGCCATGGTTTTCCAGAGGGGGCCCTGCCCCCTGTGCCCTTCTTAGTGCCAGCTGCATCCCTAATGCTGCAGCCGTGTGTCTTGAGAGGGCTCGGCTGAGCATCAGTTGCAAGTGTAGGACCAACGCCACCTCCATCCGAAAGACATGCCCTTTCCCATTGGAAATGCCACACCCCATCCGGCCATGTCCGATTTTAAGGGCAGGTGGGAAATCCACCTCTTGAGAATGGTTATTCCCACTGCCTGTCCCTCAGCATGCTTTCTCTCTATCTGTTCCCCCCAGCAAGGCCAACAGAAGCCCCAAGGCTGAGAGTCAGAGAGGGGGGTGAGGGCCTCTGGCTGGGGGGAGGGGGAGAGAGGTGAGGCCTCCGTGCATTTGCCCCGGGGGTGGGGGCTGCTCAAAGTGGGAGAGTCCTACCTTTCCTTCTTCTCTGCTTCCTATCAAAGCTGAAATTGCAGAGAGCTTAGGAGGAAAATGCTAGTTTTTGGCAGGGGCTGCTTCTTGGGATGGGCTGCATAGATAAGGACAGGACAATTCCAGCCCAGAGAATGCAGGCTTGGTGCCCCAGATCCTGGCCAGCCTTACTCTTCCCAAGGACCATTTCCAGCATTCCTTTTACAAAGCATAGCAAAGTGTGGTGCAGCTGCATCAAAGCCCAGGGGGCAGGATGCTTCCCCCACTGACCCCAGGGTTTGGTCTCTGAGACAGTGTGCAGGGGCAGGATGAGGCCTCAGCCTGAGAAGCATTTCCTCTGGGTGGAATTGTGGGCTGAAAATCTGAACCCAGCTCCAATGTGTGGCATGAAACCAGCACGGGGTTGCCACGTGCTACTTCTACAGCCTCCCCCTGCAGTGTGGAGCTAATATCACGGGCCTACCCTGAAGGACGGTTGTAATCACTCCCGGCATCGCCTCGACAGCTGACTCCCTTCCCCCGCCCCTCGGCTGCACAGTGGAGATAACAGACCGCAGTTGCCTTGGCAGGGCTGTTTTTCCATTTGTAATTCGTACCCAGCAAGACCTGAATTAAAATGCCTGAGGTTAAATGCGGAATTCTTCTGTGAGATCTTTGGGTCACCCTCTCACCTGCCCCGGGGGAGGGTTGAAAGGCTCTCCCCTCCCCCTGCAAGCAATGCACGAGTGACACTTCCCCCCGGGTCTTTCTGTCCTAAACTGTGGCTTGCCAGCCAGATCGGCCCGTTGGAACCCTCTTGGTCACAAATGGACCACTGCCATAAAATGCAAAGGGGAAGGGCTTTCTCTGTGGTGGCCCCCAGCTATGGAATGAGCTGCCCACTGAGGCCCGCCTGGCGCCAAGCCAACCTTATCTTTCTGGCGCCGGTGGAAACAGCCCTTTCGGCGGAGGCATTTGAGACATGCCTCCAGGTGGAGAGTTGGAGGACGCAGCCCAAATGGTTTGCAGCTCTGCCCTGTATCCCGTGCCGCTTGAGCCGAGCTCAATTTGTTGTTAAGTTTTCTCGTGTTTTGGGAAAACACCGTGCCCAGAGTGTAGAGAAGATGAAAATGATGGAGATTTAATACAAATATAGGGTGAAACATGAAGAACTGGACACGTAATGTGTTTTTGCAGATTGGAATGGCATGCCTCTGGCTTGCTGAAGGATTTATTTTATATACGTGTATTTATAGGCTGCCTATAATTGCTGAGGCCTTCCAGGGACGGAGGCAGCTGCCTAAATGAGTTGGTGGGGGGGACACACACGTGTGCTTGGCGTACTTCCTCTCCTTTCGCTTGTCTGCTTCATTCCTTATTAAATTTACATCCTGACTTTTTACCTGCAAGGAGCCCAAGCAGCTTACAAGTTTCTCCTCCTCTCCATTTTATCCTTGGAACAACAACCCTGTGAGGTGGGTTAGGCTGAGATCCGTGTGCAGCCCAGAGTTGCACAGTGAGCTAGCTGGCACCGTGGGGTCTA
The DNA here is from genome assembly GCF_004798865.1 of Varanus komodoensis. Taxonomy (NCBI): domain Eukaryota; kingdom Metazoa; phylum Chordata; class Lepidosauria; order Squamata; family Varanidae; genus Varanus; species Varanus komodoensis. The sequence continues at coordinate 197,927 of NW_025335762.1, forward strand.
GGGCCAGGTCCCCGGCCTGCTCCTCTGCACGGCCCCGCCCTGAAAGCCCGGAGGCTGCGGGCCTCTCCCGCACTGCCTGTCAGGCCTGACTGTGTGCTGCACCCTGCTTTTTGCAGAGGTGGCGCAGTTCACCCCATGCCTCATTTCGGAGAAGATCTTGCTGCGGCTGCTGAAACACCGGGATGTCATCCAGGAGCTGAAGTTCGACGAGGGGAACAAGAAGGCCCCCCAACACTTCCTCTTCCACAGGAACAAGCCGGCCGACTTCTTCATCCTCATCCTGCAGGTATTCCACGTGCCAGGAAGGCAGGCAAGCCTTGCCTGGGGGGGGAGCCGCCCCCTCCAGCCACAACCGCCGCATGCAGTGGCGTGCATTCCAGTTCTCCGGTCGCCACTCAAATTGGTCGTGAGCCAAGTCAAATTTCCCCATAAAGTTCAATGTAAATAAGGCTAATCTGTTCTGTAACTTTTTTTTTTAAATCAGAAAAATGTGAAGCAAAGCGACAAAGAACAGTAAAGATCCTGGTCATCTCCCCCCACACCACGAGGATGAGTGTGATCATCCCCCCCCCACACAACCATGATCGCGCCCGTCATCCCGGTGTGCTGGGAGGGGGGGACAGACGCGCCCGCAGTTGCGCTTGTGCAGGAAAGACGGGCACGATCTCGGCCATCTCCCCACGGGGCAGGGTGGGGGGGAATGGCCACGATCGTGATCGCCACCCAATGTGGAGTTCGTGACCTGAATCAAAATTTTTATGAAATGTTTGTTCGTGACCCAATTTGTGAGCCGAGGTGCCCCTGCATCTCCGTTCTGTGCACGGGCTTCCACGCAGGCTCAGGGTCTGGACTCAGACCTTAGGATTCCGTAGGAAGCCTTCTGCCGCCTTAGTCATAGCAGCCCTACGACTGGGAAATGGGTGCAGGGGCGTCCTCCCTCGCAGGATTGCTGCGAGGCAAATGAGTTAAGGGTATAAGCTTTCCCACAAGGACTGGACAGCGTCTAATTCTAGGTTCACTTTTCACACCCTTGTGCTTTCTCTGCCCTCACGGTACTTGGCCCTAATCCGTGCTCCGCGGGGGCTCTACATGCAGACGCTGCCGACCGGGACCCACGTTCCTTTTGTGCCCTCTCTCTCACAGGGCAAAGTGGAGGTGGAGACCGGCAAGGAGAATATGAAATTTGAGACGGGGCCTTTCTCCTACTATGGGGTGATGGCTTTAAATCCAGTTGTCCCATCAAGTAAGTAGCCGCCACTTTCGCCCTTGGCATTCTGGACCGATAGACCAAAACAGGTTGCCCCGGCTGGACTGAAATATTTCCTCGTCCTGAGTAGGGCAGGGTGCCGGGTCATTGCCCCAGGGGCTCGCTGAAAGGGTGTGTTTTGAGGGGGTGTTACGTTCCAAGCGTACGGAGCAACAAGGGACAAAACGGTGAGTCTCTGGAGGGTGGAGAGAGGAGCCAAGTCCCCGGCAGTGGTACTTTGGGATAGAAGAGCCGAGAGAGAGAGCAGGGCTTGAAGATAAGGACGGGAAGTGATGCTGGATCTGGGAACCAGAATAGAGGGGATGCTGGGAGGGGTGAGGGATGGCCCAGCTCCAAAATCTGAAATGCAGGTCAAGAGGGGAACAGAGTCTTGCAGAATGGTCCCCGAGTCTCAAGCAAAAGGGACAGAGGAGAGGGACTTGGCAGCATTGGGAGGACTCCCCCCGCCCCCCCCCCCCATGGCAATCGGGTGCAAGGGGTATGGGCAAAGCAGTGACCTTCCACGGATAAGTCTCAGCATGGGGGTACTGGACGCTGCGGCTGCAGCGGCGAAAGACTGCGATGGTGAAAGATGGCAAGGCTCAGGAAGAGAAGACCTCTGGGATGGGTTACTCGCTGAGCTCCCCGTGCTTTGGACTACAGCTCCCACCAGCCCCAGCCAGCAGGGAGTTGTGAGTCTCCATCACTGGAAAGGCACCAGCAGCAGTTGGGGAGGGGCAGCAAGATGGGAGGCCAGGAAGGTGAGCTTGCTCGGGGCGGGGGGGGAGGCTGGCTCACGGGTGGATCCTGGCAAGGTCTTGGCACTGCTCTCAGCCACCGCCTGGACCACCTCAGCTTTTTCTTCCAGCTGCTGAGAGACTTGCTTCCGAGGACTGGCACCCTTGGAGTGGCTGCTGGCCTCCTCCCTGGGGCTGGCTCTGCCCCCCAGGCAGCCAACTGGCTGTCTTTGCCCTCTCGTGGGGACCTTTGCCTTCTGGGCAATGGGAATGCTGCCTTGCGCCACCTAATGGCCGCCTTGGGTATTTCACTCTGCTTTCCACCTTGCTCAGCCTTCCCCATCCTGGGGACCTCCAGATTTCTTGGACTACGACTCCCAGCATCCCCCAGCCAGCCCTTTGAGCCAAGCATCTGCATACATCTTCTGCTTGTTCTGTGGGCTTCCTGTTGCCTCGGTGAAGCCGAGGAAGCCAATATGGGGAAAGATCCGCGGACAAAGAACAAGTCAGGAACAGAGCGAGATTTTAGCCTTCCATTATGGAGAGCTTGTCCCCGCATTTCCAGCAGGAGCGAACGGAAATGTCCCCACCCAGCGCAAACTGTGCGGACAGATCCATGCTGGTTTCTTGTAACTTGTATCACGTTTGACAACCTGCCCTGAAGCCGTCGCTTGTGTGAGGCTTTTCCCTCGGGGGCCAGGAGCATGGGAATGCTTCCGTCACCGGGGTTGGTGTGCTTTCAGGGCAGCGGAGTAGGAGAGACGGAAGTTCTCCCGCATGTGGCCCACTGAAAAGAGCAGCAGCTGCATGAGAGGCCGGTATTTGTGCCAGAGGTGCTAGTGTGGGAAGGAACGCCACTCGCACTTCCCACCGTGGGTGCCAGAATATCCAGGCACAGCAAGCCAGCCTGCCATGGGCTTTATCTCACTTTTACCCTTTTGGAAACCAACGGCAGCAAGAATTCTTTGGTGCATTGCAAAGGGTTCCTTTGATTTTCTCCTCCTTTTGCACCTGCCTCTTGTCCTGCCTTCCAGCACCTCCGGCCATGCCCCATCGCCAGTCCCTCGTACAGCGCGGGTCCTTGTATGCCAAGGTGCCAGGTAAACTGCTCGTGCATGGAGTGAGGGCGCCGCATTAACCCTTTGCCTGGATTTTGTATGACGCGAGTGCCGTGTAGTAACGCAGCCCCGCGGGGCGGGCGGCTGTCCCCGGGGCACCAAGCGGGAGCAAAGAAAAGAGAACGAGGCCACCGTGGCCCTCCTGCTTCCTTGAAATTCGCACAGGGTGGCTGGAATGGGGCTCAAATCACCGCGTGACCCAGCAGTGGCCTTGGGCCAGAAAATCAAGGAAGTCCATTCATCAGGGGGAAAGATCATTGCATCCCCTGTGTCCCACATCGCTCGTGACGCGGCCTGTCATGGTGTAGCTTGAGGCATTTTAGGTGGCCTTCCTTTCTGTGTGGGAGGCACGAAAGACGAGTCGAGGGAGGGGTGAGCAGGAGGCTGGGGGAGGGAGGACGGACGGATGGACGGACGGACGGACGGAAGCATCATTCGTGCTCATGCTTGCCCTCGTCTAGTTTCAGAGGTGCGCTCACCGTCTCACATGAGCAACCTGCATCGCTCGGCCTCCCTCTGCTACCATGAGCACAGCGATTCCTTCTCCTCGAACTTCAGTGGCAGCAACAACCAGCTCAACGCCACCACCAGCTCCCAGTACGTCTCCGACTTCAGCGTCCGGGCCCTCATGGACCTGCAGTACATCAAGGTGAGGCTTGGGGTGGTCTTGCCCGTGGCCGCCTGAACGAGTGCGGGTGCTGGCGGCCGATCAGGGAACTGGCTTCCCCTCGGCAATAATCCGAATGCCAGTACATTTCCACGTAAAACCTCCGTCGTCAAGCAGCGCCGCAGCCCAGGCGCTTCCCTTTGTGTGGAGGAATCGGGGCCGGTGTGCCCCCCCCCCCGCCTTGGGGGGCCCTGCTGGGAGACCAGCCTAGTGAGACGATCCGGCGCTCCGTGCCAAGGGGGGCATCCGAGGGCAGGGGGGCAGCAGGGATCCAGGGCACTCAACTTCACTCTGCACAATGCAGCGGCTGGACGGCCCTTTCCTTGAACAGGCACCAGCCTTCCCCTGCTGGGGCCCTCCTGCTGCGCCGGACTGCAGCTTCTATCATGCTGGGAATGAAGGGGGCCGGTGCCTCTGAAGGCTCCGGACTGGATCGGGCTGCTCCCGTGCTGACGCTTCTCTGTGTCCTCCTCGCTGCAGATCACGCGCCTCCAGTACCAGAACGGCCTCATGGCCTCGCGCCTTGAGAGCGGCCCCCAGTCTCCAGAGAGCAGCCTGCCCAAGCTGGACGGTGCCTTGCCCAGGACGGACGACTCCGTGGGGACGGACGAAACGACGGTGCTCATGAACGAGAGGAACTGCCAGCATCGCAAGGTGAACCGCAGCCTGCCTCCGGACGACGTCGTGTGACCCCGGCCTTCGGGCAGCCGGCTCGCACGGGCTCGCCCACTCCCGTCCCTTCCAAAGACACGCCGGTGCCCGCGCGCGGGGTCGGCCGCACGCCCGCACTCCTCAGGTAGCCGTGACACCCAGGGAGGCGGCGAGGAAGACGAGAGGACTTCCCTGCGCGTCCCGCGTGCGTCTCCCTAAGCCACCTGAGCTTTCCCGGCCTGCTCCGCCAAGGGAGGTGGCCCAGCCCGGAAGCCAGTGTCCAGCCGCCAGTTCCATGGACGTGGGCTCTGGATGCCAAAGGCAGTCCTCTTTCAGGGCAGCCAGATCCTAGGCACCTGCTAGAATCTGGATCCACTCTGGTTTCGTTTTGGGTCGGCAACCCAAGGATGCCCAAAGAGAGCTCTTGCTTTTCCTATGCTGGTTTTTTAATTTAAAGAGACGGAAAGGGAGACAAAGCAATAACAAGACAGGCAACCTCGGAGGGGGGTGTCTTTTCCCAGGGTCTGCTCGCTTTCGGTCCTCTCTCAGCTGTGGGCTGTTCAGGGGCACCTCCTACCTCCGTTCCAGTGGCACGTCGATACAGAGACTGCGCAAACTTGCCGGAAGGAGGCGGGAGCAAGGATGGAGCTTCTCACGACGTACGCAGCCGTCTGTTGATGAGACAGGAATTCTTTTCCCATCTCAGGGAGTTCTGAATCTTGTATGTTGTCTAGGGATATATTCTGTATTTTTTTTATTGATCTGATCGGGGATTTGATCGAAGACAAACGTCCGACAAGCGTTGGGGAACTCAGCGGGATTGAAACAGTGGTTCTTTGCCTTCCATCCAAGGGAACCTTAATTTGCGATACTGTTTCCCCATCCAAGCTCTGGCTGGTCCCATCCTCATGGACTGAGCTCTGGGATCATTGCTAGGCCAAGCATTAGAACCAGGGATAGATAGCATCCCGGGGTGATGGGGATGACCTGTATGACTTTATATAGCAGGTGAAAGCTTACCTGTGCTTAAAAAATAATAATAAATATTGGCAGAGCAGGGAGGCAGATGGGCTAGAAGAGTTTTCCCTGATGGGCTCCTTTCTCTTCGCAGGGAAGTCCGTTCTTGTTTTGGGGGGGGCTTTTTTTATATAGGGGAACATTCCAAAATGTTACTCCCTGGCCTCGGACGGTACTGGCTGCTTGCCTTCCTCAGATGTTCTACCTTGTTTGTCGATCAGGCCAAGGAAATTAACTCCCAGGCCCTTGTGTTCAAGGAACTGCGTGCTTCTGCACGACCGATCCAGTGGCAATCGCGGAATCAGTTGTGCAGAATGGCTCAGAGAGCCCTCTGGGCCAAAAGGTTGGGGGCAGCGTTGGAAACTGGCTCCAAGGAGCCCTGCAGTCATTGGTGGAGGCAAAAGTTTTTTAAAAATATTCCTTTAGGGAGGGCTTAAACGCGTGCTTGTAATTGCAATCATAACTTGCACGCATTTCCTTCTGGTGAAACCTGATTCAAATCTCAGTTGATCTTGGTCAACTTGCTGAGCCCCCTGGCAGTCTTCAAAGGCACATGTGGAGTGAATTCTTAAAATCCGGTTTTAGGGGGCAGATGGCCCTATGAGAAGACACGGTTCTCTCCATTCTTCTGCAGCAACTGACTACTGAGATTCCAGGGCAGGAGTTGCAGGAATTGTGTTCATTTCCAGTGATCCGGTGGCTTTTGGATGTAAAGCCATTTGAGCGCAAAATAAAGTCTATCGGTGCCATCGACCTGGTACTTGATTTTAGTAAGGGAAGAGGCTGGGAAAGGAATAGGCCACTTGGAGGGTCACTCTTTGCCAGCAAGGCTGTCAACGTGATGAGTAGGCGGAGGTGAGGGGGGCTCTCCCCCCACATGTCATTCCCCTAGATCAGCCAGGTGCCTGCAGGTGCCGGGCCACAACTCCTGTACATTGTAGGGTGTTGAAGTGATGATCTCTGTACGGGATTCGGGCGCTGCGGTTTACCCACCCCATCCGGGGAGCACTGGGCTGGGGAAGGCGAATCTGGGCAGCGGACTCCCCTCCCGCGGGGTGAGCCTGCCTCTGCTGCAAGGCTGCCACAGTGCAAACCGGAGGGGGGCCCTGCTGGGGTGGCCACCTGCAGCCCTCCAGCACCCTCCCGCTCCCCAGGGGCCCCACATTTCTCCCTTGCTGCCACGTCCACTGCTCCTGGTATGTCCAAATCCTTCCTCGAAAAGCCACCTTTCCTGCACGGCCTTTGGTCCCCGTACCCTGTGGAAAGAGGGCAGCTCTGGCTGGTCCAGGAGCCGATGTCTACCTCCAGGACTCTCCTCCCACAAGGAGTCGCTGAAATTCAGTGGCAACTCCCTAAATCCTATTAGTTACTCCTGACATTTGGCAGTAAATCACCAGGGAGACCCGAAAGAGCCACATGTTGCCAGGAAACAAGCTTCACTGCGCACTGTTCACCCTCTGCAGCCGCTTGCAACCCTTCATCCCGCTGCCGGCCCGTGGACACAAGTTGCCCGTCACTCCCCTACGGACACGAACCCTGACCAAATGCAGCCGGAGTGACGTATCCACCAATTATACCCGCCCCCGTTTTACTCTCTTTCCTCCACTGTCCACTGTATGTCAAATCCAAGATTGTAAGTCTTTTCTAAGGCAGGCATCTGTCGTCCTAAAAAGAACAACGGTACTATATAAAGAACAAGGCGAGGCGTGCACTGGCTTGGCCTGTGTCGGAGCGACGTGGCATCAGTGCTGGGTAAAGTTTGGGTGTTGGATCAGGCCAGCTTTCCAGATTTTTTCTTGTCTCTGGTTTCCGAGCAGTCACCAGGGATTCCCCATTTGTCTGCGGTTCCAAGGAAGGGTTTTTTTAGAATGAAGCACCCGGGCCAGGATGGGATACCCTATCCTGGGCAAGATGTGGCAGAGCAAGCCCGGATTAAGGAAATCTAGAGCTGCAGATGCGATACTTAGAAGATTACTTGCTCCTGCCCAGTAATCTGCTGGAGGAGTTGGGAAGCTAAGCATCCAGTGAAAGCGGTTAATTTGGTCACTCCTGTTCTAAAGACTCAGCAAGAAGTCCTGGACCAAATTATGCAGCCCAGAATTTCTTCCTGTTTCATGTTGGGTTGCACTGGGACAAAAGCTCCCCTGCAAAGATTGGATCCATCTTGGGAGGGCACTGCTTTAAGATGCTTGCTTCTTCTTTTAAATATGAGATAACAAAATATTTGTCTTCCTTCTCTTTCCTCTACTGGCCCCTTTTCTCCATTTTCCTTTTAAAAGTTTTGCCACTGCTATATATAAGCAGCAGCTTGATGCTTTGAACCGAAATGCCCCTAAAAAGGCAAGGTCAGGAGATGGCATTGTTAACACGGGCATTCAGAAGTATGGCATCCAAGGAACACAATCAAATTACCGAAAGCGCTTGAAGCACTGGCAAGAATTTTTAGAGCAAGAACCTTTCAGCCACCTCATATTTAAAGTTAAGAATTCCTTAAAATCCCATGCCCAAAAGTCACCAAATATCCTGCCTCCCTGTGAGGAATAAAGGAACTGTGGAACTTGTGTGCAGCTATTTCACCTAGCTTGACTCAGAATTACCTGTTGCATCTCTGAGTCCCTGTTCTGGGCCTGTGTCAGACTTCCTTTCACTTCTGGGCTTACATTTTGCAGCAGGTCAAGTTAGAGCTGCAGATCTATAGTGAAAGTACATAAGGACCGAGGAGGGACCATTTTACCTTGTGCAATTTGCCATGAACCAAAAGAGAACTTGGAGCAAAATGCCTCTGCATCTTTACTTGGAAGTAAGTCCCACATGCTGGGTGGGCCTTTCTCCCAAGTAAGTGTGTTTAAGTTTGCACTTTACTGCAAGATTTAGCCATCCACTTTGTCCTTCCACACAAGGGGAGTGTGTGTGCATACTTTACACTCTTTCATACAAAAGAGTACACTTATTCTCTGTTAAGTTGTACATATTGTTGGTGGAATGATAATTTTACTCCCGAACATCTCTCACAGCAGGGAGCCTTCAGAGGCTGTACAATTTCTTAGCAGAAAGTATTTTTTAAAAAGTTCCAAATGGTGCCTCCCCTTAAAAAGTATAATTAAAAAGCCAAAACGGTTTGGAAGTTGCTGCCTTCAGTCTTAGCAAACAAACTGGCAGCTGTTTAATGCTGAGCCAGCCATGTCCTGTGGGAACTGTGTTTGAACTGGCCGGGAGTTCTCCTCAGCCGAAATGCTTCCTGAAATTGAGGACATTCGGCTCGTGTCGAGGCCCAAGTCTGAACCCTAAATGCACTACAACTTCTTTGGTGACTCCATGATACTGTTCCTCGTTTCCCCCCTGTGGGGTGTGAAATTAGGGGAAGCAACGAGCGCTTGGTGGCAGGAACTGTGTGTGCCTTGAATCCACAGCTTGAGAGGAGGGCAGTGCAGATCTGTTTTAGTTTTCTGCGGTTCGAGCTGCGAGGATAGGATGGACGGCAGGGCAAGCCGGCTCTCGGCATTCCTCCCCAATGCTCCGGCTGCAGGGGTCCCCAGAAAGCTTCTGGCCCAGCAGGAGACAGGACAGAACTCCCAGCAGAACGGAGGTGCCGCCCAGCCTTCATCAAGGCTGGCTCACCGCGCCTGCCCAGGGGTGCTGTGGGATTGCAGCGTGGCTGGGAAGCGGACCCCCGCCCGAGGGGCCTGAGGCTGGAGGAACGGGGACATGGCGAGGCCTTTTTGGAATGCTCCCCTGTGCTGGAGGCGGCAGCGTTGGGTCAAGCCAGCCGAAAACCCGCACATCGGGAGGAAGCCCGAATTGGGATCGTGCTCCTCTGAAGGGAGACCAGCTGCTTTGGTGGTCTGCCCACTGATTCCCCGCTTGTCTGAGCCAGGCCAGTAACCTTCCCCCCAATCCCCATTTCCTGTATGTACCGAAGCAGAATTAACTCAGAACAGTTGGGTTACTTTATAGCAATACTTGATTCTGGAAATCTAGGGAGAAAGCAGCTTCTTTTACCTTTTGACCTTTTTGGAAAACTATGCAGATGGGCGAAATCCATCTTTAGCCAAAGAATGGCATCCATTTTAACCACCCTTGCAGGGATATTTTATGCAGGTCTTTGAGTTTTTAAGCAGCTTTATTTGACTGTATATGTGTGTCCTTTGAATGTAGCTTTTTGTCTGACTTCTAAATTTCTGTTGCGTGCGGGGGTTGTTGGGGTTTATTTCCCTTTTGAAAATATTATTATTCCTAAGGAAAGCACAGTGGTTTCTCAACATTTGCCCCTTTGTGGGTGACATGATGTAATTTATTGTCTTTTTCTGATCTTAAAATGCAAACACTAAACTTAAGATCCTAGCTCCCATGAAGGAGATACGCTTCTAAAAAATGAAATAAATAATATTATCAAATCACCATGTGGTAGAAAATGCCAGTGATTTATATTTCAAAGCTGTACTCTGGTAGTCCTTGAGTGAACCAGGCTGTGAAAGGAGGTTTGCTTGGAATCAGTGGGGTTTAATTTCCGAGGATAAAGGATGCGAACTACTGGGGCTGCCAACTTTTTAGCCACTGTGCATCTGTGCCTTTACAGCAGTTTGATCTGCAGGCCTTAGTAACAGGCTGTGAGAAGTTGCTTCACCTGCAGACAAACCCTGGCAGGCGGCATCAACTGATGGAAACAACAGCCTGTTTAAAAGCAGAGGAGCAGGACTGGCTGAGTTTTGATCTGATCAGTTGGCAACCTGGTTTTGCATTTGTTTCGAAATGATATATTTGGGACCACAGGAGCTCATGCTCTCATGGTTGTTATTTTCTATGGGTTCTGTTATTTGTCCCTGGTAAGCCACTGTCTCCCGTTGGAAGGCAGCGGGGGCTCTCCTTTTAAAATGTAAGCCTCTGTTGTTCTCACCCTGATCTCATCCATCTGATTGGAAGGGCAACACCCACACGCTACTGCAGTTTGGACCTGTAATCTGAAATAATCAAGGACAAACTGAGTCCATAAATCAGACTCCTAGAAGGGCAGAGTTAGAAGAGGCCATGAAGGCCCTCGGGTCCAACCCCTGCTGTTGCAGGACACCACGTCACACCCTCCCACTCAGAGGGCTGCCCAGTTTCCCCTTGAATGCCTCCAGTGTGGGAGAGCCCACCTCACAGTGGTCCCACTGCCACATTGCTCTGACAGTGAGGAAGCTTTTCCTGATGTCCAGCCTGAATCGGGGTTGTCACAACTTGAACTGATTATTCCGTGTCCTGCACTCTGGCATCAGCTAGAAGAGATCTTGACCTTCCTCTTTGTGACAGCCTTTGGGGTACTTATAGAGGGATCTTGTGTCCCCCCGTCTTCTCTTCTCCAGGCTGAGCATGCCCAGTTCTCTCTATCTCTCATAGGGCAGTATTTCTAAACTCTGGACCGTTTTTGTTGCCCTCCTCTGGGGCAAAAAAATCCTAGGCTGCAACTCTTCCCCCTGCTGGGGCTGATGGCACAGCAGAACTGGCAGGCCAGAAGAGAATCAGGGCCAGAAGCAAACGGGTTTTCCCTGGCACTGAAAAGACCAGTATGTCTCCAGGGAAAGCGTTGCACCCGGAGTGATACCAGCCAAGGGGCTCTCCTTGGAAGCCCCTGGACTGACCTCTTCCGGTGAGGGAATTGGGGGTTCTGTACCCATTCCCGGGGCCTGGGCAGATGTGCAGGGGAGGGAAAAAGCCTGCCAAGGGCCAACTCGTGCCAAAAGCTCGTGCCCACATGCCACATGCCTGGCGTGCCCTTTTAGCCTGACTTGGTTCATCCTCAAAACCACCAGTTTCACACTCAACTTGCTTTGCATAGCGAACCTGAGGAGTGTGGAAATGTGCAAATTGATGTGCTTCAGAGTCGCTGAAAAGGAGCCTTCCAGGCATATTAGGCTTCTTAAGAGGGATGTGTAAGCATCAGGTTTTTTTCATGCTGTGGAAAATCCTCAACCAACGAGCACATCACCTTCCTCTGCAAAGTTTCACATTGTGATCCCTCTTCTGGAGGGTCAGCAGTTTGCACAATGCAGTCTCTAACTGGGTTTTACTTTAATCTCTGAGTCCATTCGTGATTACCTATTTAAGCAGGTCCCGAATCTCCAGGACATTTTGCCTTTTTCACGGCACTGTGTTATCCACACGGAAGCCACAACCTGTCTCCAAACAAAACAAGAACTGGTAGAGAGAACGAAATGCTGCAAATTTTGCAAGAGCTCTTATGCTTGGTATCCCATTAGAATGCTTGTCCTGCCGCAGCCAATAAGGTGTTTGAGTGCCCAGGCTCTGCTGTTTTGAAAAGCTCCCGCCCATTTCTAGTGGAGTGGGCCTCTTGAACCCTAGCGATCTGCCGAAGCTCCATGGATTCCACCCTCCAGCATTTGCAGGCTTGGTCTCATGCTCAGCCCTATCCTGGAAAGCGAGCCAAGCCTCAAGGAAGGTGGCAAATGCTCCGGAATGAAGGTTGGAACAACCAGCAACCACCTGCAGCAACACAAGGACTGCACCCTGTGATGCAGCCGCCAAACCCCATGACCCCACATGCCTGGGAGCAGACCAGGGATGCCGGCATCTCGACTGCAGAGCTATTGCTAAACTATTGCACTGGCACAGCTACTCAGCTCTGGTTAAACAATGAGTCAGAAACCCTTGTGATCAACTGCGAATCAGCTTGAGAGCCGCCTGTCATTCCAGTCTACCACAAGGAACAATGCAACCTCACGCCTGGAAGCATCATCAAAGCAGATGTTCGGGCAGTGATGATTTTCAGGCAGCCTGGCCTGGTGGGAAAGTAGCCAGGAGAAGGGCAATCTCCCACAGGAGATTCAGGACCCAGTCACTCCCGCAATCTCTGGTTATCTAGGTTATCTGTGATAACATGGGATGTAGTCTCTGTCTGTTCTAAATGGCATTTTGTTCTGACACAGGCTGGAGCCCGCCCTTGTTGTAAATTAACCGCTGAAGGATGCAGATAAGGTGGTGTTCCTTAATTGGCATGCCTGTGATTGCTGCTGTTTGCATTCCAAAATAACTGGAAAGGTTTCTATTTTCCTCTGTATAACCATGGCAGTTTGCATGAGATGGGCACTTTTCCTTGTGAGGAAGGGCACTCTGTGGACACTCTGCCTGCTTGAATTCTCTCTCCAGCCCTGCTGGTGTGTCTGGTTTCTTAACCGCCTACCTTTTGCTGTGGAGAGGTATAGAAGTAGTAGTAGTGGTGGTGATGCCAGGATAAACCTGAGGGCAGAGGGAAGTCCTGCTTCTTCCACCTGGAACCCCAGTGAAATTCCCACTGGAGAAGCAGGGTAGTGAAGTGGTTTAGGGCGCAGGAGCGGGACTCAGGTGACCCGGGTCCCAGTCCCCGCTCAGCCAGGGAGCAACTGAGTGACTCTTGGCCAGTCCCAGACTCTCAGCCCAGCCTACCTTGCAAGGCTGTTGTGGGGATAAGGATGAGGAAGTAAGCCCCATTGAGTTCTTTGTAAGAAAAAGTGGGATATAAATACCTGTAGCTTCCTAAGCACCGTCACTGACAGGACTGGCCTGCCCCATTTCAGCCAGAAACAGACACTCCCTTCCATTGGCCCACAGGCATCCTGCTTGCAACCTGGCACCTGCCCGTTAAGCTCCATCAGGCACCCGAGCGAAGGCGCTCCCGGCTTTTCCACAAGGGGGCAGCAGGACATTATACAGCCGCAAAACCAACCTGCGCTGCTGTACGAAAATCCCCGCAAGGGGCATACCGCCATCAGGCTAACCAAACTGTCGCAAAATTAATCTCTAGAACTCTTTGGCCTGCTAACCCAGCTTTCTCCAGTCTGGTGCCCTCCAGATGAAGGCTGGACTTGAAATCCCATCATTCTGCTCTGAATCCAGGTCTGAGCATTGTCATGGATTGGATGAGGGCCAATACTCAAACTGAGAATCAATCCAGACCAGACAGAGGTGCTGTTAGCAGGTGGTTTGTCCGTCCAGGTGGGCGACATTCAACCTGATCTGGGTGGGTTGCACTCCCCCTCAGGGACAAGGTTGGTAGTTTGGGGCTACCCCTGGGACTGGCTTGGGGTGCTCCTGGACCCGGAGTTGTCACGTGAGGCATGGGTGGACTCTGGCACGGAGCACCTTTGATCAGCTTAAACTGATCTCCCAACTGCTTCATGGAGAGTTCAACTACAGGCTCTGTAGGGCCACCCTTGGAAACGGTCCGGAAACTTCAGCTGATCCGAAACAGGGCAGCAAGATTGCCGATGGGGACTGGCTCATGGGAACACAGGATGCCAGTCCTCTCCCAGCCGCCCTGGCGGGAGGCTGAAGCCCAGACCCAGCAACCCAAAGTGCGGGCACTAACATTCAAAGCCCTCGATGGCTTGGGGCCAGGTTATCTGAAGGATCGCCTCCTCCCATATGGACTCCGAGGTCATTTTTGGGGGTTCTTCTCCAGGAGCCCCTTTCAAAGGAAGCAACATGGGTCACTTCCAGTGGGGCCTTTTCGGTTCTGGCATCCCAGTTTTGGGGTGAGCTCCTCAAAGGGGTGTGCCTGGCACCTACTCTCTGTTTTTGGCACTGGTAAAGCCCTGTTTATTCCCCCAGTATTTTAAAAGCTTATCTGTTGGACTTTCGTTTTAGTATTGCATTTTATCCTGCACCTCTGCTATGCCTCCGTGCAGATTCGGTTGCAATTGCTGTTGAGGTTTTGTTATTTTATGCTAAACGTTTGTTGTCTGCGTGTTTTTAACTTTTGTGAACTGCCTGGAGAATGACACAAAATGAGTGAGCAAGCAAGGGGAGCAGGCAAGGAGAAAGTGCGCTCACAGAGGGTCTCCTGCCCAACCAAGGGGGCTCCAGCAGCTGGAGCTGGCCCTGGGGACAAGGACCAGCACCTTACTTAGGCCAAGATAACCTCATATGTTAAGTGGGAGCAGAATACAGCCACGTCCATGGCTGGAGAGTGTACCCCGAACCCCATACTATGGCAAAAACGGGGGACCCTCCCTTCCGTTCCCCCCGCCTTGTGATTGCTCAATCAAACTACGCAATGACCTGAAGTCATCCTCCTGAGACCACACACCCTGGGAGCCACCTCGTCGCTATCAGGAGCGATTAATTGTGATGACGAGCTGGAGCTTGAGACCTCTGCATGTTGTAGGCAAGCAATGGGGGGCAGGGGACAGCCCCTCCAAGTTGCCCAGAGGCATCGGGCTCAGGCGTGGCTTATTTATTTATTTGACATTTTCATACACTGTCTGATCATTGTAAAATCTCAGGACGGTTGGGGAGGGAACCCTGAGCAGGATGGAGGGTGCACTTTGTTTGATTCTGGCTGGCTGGTTTTTATTCTTGGCGTCCTTCGGAGGAAAAAGGGAGCATACTTTGCAGCCACATGGCAACATGGTGCGTCCTCCTCCTCCGAACAATGACCGGGACGCCCTGCGCAATTCCGTGAATGGAGAATTCACAGAAGCGCCTCTTCTGGAAACAAGCGGTAAGGTCCTTGCCCCGTGTAGCTTACAATCAGCAAGATGACACGGGGAAAGGCCCCCTAAGGTGTTCTGCTCAGGCCAGTGACAGGCCTGACAACGACTCGGTGCTAAATGTGAGTCTTGAAGCGGGGAGAGGGACAGAAAGAGAGGCAGCATCGCCGGGGATCCTACGAGCGAGGACCGGCCCGCAGAGAGGGAGGGCAGAGTCCTTTGCAGACAGGGGAGGTTCGCTGGCCTCTTGCAACGCGGGCTGGTTCTGCGGAAGGAAGAGAACTAGCAACCAGCTTTAGTCCAATGAGGCCATTTTGCTACGCTTGCTCCCAATACTTCTATACATATAAAAAACGTGCAAAGCATTAAGGGCGCGCAACAGGTCCTCCCTGCGTGTTTTCTCAGGAGTAAGTCGCACAGAGTTCTGCGAGGCTCGCTCCCGAGTAATGAAATGCATGCTCTTCCGTGGCTTGTTTACTCGGGAGTAGGTTCCGGACCTAAACCATCCCCTTGGGGCGCTGCAAAAGGAGCGCTTAAAGCAGCCGGGCAAACCAGGCTCGCGGCCCCTTTAAGCCGCAGCTCCCTTTCCCCCGCCCCTCCCCTTGTTTATAGCACGGCGCTACCGACCTTGCACCCTCTGGCCCCGCCTCTTTGCCATGGCCACGCCCCCGAACGCGCCTATTGGGCGATTCCCGGCAGCCGCGCGCCACCATTGGCCGAGGCGCGCACCGGCGGGCGGGCGCGGCGGCGCCCGGAGGGCAGTCAGCTGACCGTCGCGGGGCCCGTCCACTCCCCCTCGCAGCTGCCCGCGGCCGCCGAGGGCTCCGCGATGGTGGGTGCGCGCGGCTGGCCGGGGCTGCTCCGCGGCTGGGCCGCCGCCGCCGTGTGGCTGGGCTGCGTGGCGGTGCGCGGCGAGGCCTCGGCCGCCGCCGGGCTCCCGCGCCCCTCCCCTTGTTTGACCACGCAGGCC